>NW_023425355.1:73626360-73857894 GCF_014108415.1 Molossus molossus | reverse complement strand
ATTGCTTTGGGTAGTATGGACATTTTAATGATGTTAATTCTTCCAATCCATGAACAGGGTATGTGCTTTTACTTTTTTATATCTTCCTCTATTTCTTTTTTCAATGACCTGTAGTTTTTTGTGAATAGGTCCTTTATTTCTTTGGTTAAGTTTATTCCTAGGTATTTTCATTGTATTGCTGCAATGGTAAATGGGATTGTATTCTTAGTTTCTCTTTCTATGAGTTCATCATTGGTGTATAAGAATGCCATTGATTTCTTGACGTTAATTTTGTATCCTGCTACTTTGCCAAATTCATTTATTAAGTCTAGTAAATTTTTGATGGAGTCTTTGGGGTTTTCTACGTATAGTATCATGTCATCTGCAAATAATGACAGTTTCTCTTCCTCCTTTTCAGTTTGGATCCCTTTTATTTTTTCTTCCTGTCTGATTGCTGAGGCTAAGACTTCCAGTACCATGTTAAATATGAGTGGCAAAAGTGGGCATCCCTTTCTTCTTGCAGTTTTTAAGGAAAATCCTTTTACTTTCTGCCCATTGAGTATGATGTTGGCTGTAGGTCTTTCATATATGGCCTTTGTAATGTCTAGATATGATTCCTCTCTTCCCACACTGCTGAACATTTTTACCAGAAATGGATGATGGATTTTGTCAAAGGCTTTTTTTGGCATTTATTTACATGATAATGTGGTTTTTATTCTTCATTATATTTAGGTGGTGTATCACATTTACTGATTTGTGAATATTGTACCAGCTTTGCATTCCTGGGATGTATCTTACTTGATCATGATAATTTTTTTAATGTGTTGCTGGATCTGATTTGGTACTATTTGTTCAGAATTTTGGCATCTATGTTCATCAGGGATATTGGCCTGTTGTTTTCTTTCTTTGTAATGTCTTTTCCTGGTTTTGGAATTAAAATTATGTTGGCTTCATAAAACGAGTTTGAAAGTCGTCCTTCTTGAATTTTTTGAAATAGTTTGAGGAGAAAGGGTATTAGTTCTTCTTTGAATGTTTGTTAAAACTCCCCTATGAAGCCATCCAGGCCTCGGCTTTTGTTTGCTGGGAGAGTCTTTATTACATCTTCAATTTCTTCTGTTGTTATTGGTCTGTTCAAGTTTTCTATCTTTTTCTGGTTCAGTTTTGGGAGACTATGTGTTTCTAGAAATTAGTCCATTTCACATAGCTTGTTGAATTTGTTGCCATATAATTGTTCATAGTAGTTGTTAATGATCTTTTGTATTTCTGTGGTGTCAGTTGTTACTTCTCCTCTTGCATTTCTGATTTTCTGTATTCGGGTTCTCTCTCTTTGTTTCTTGGTGAGTCTAGCTAAGGGTCCATCAATCTTGTTTATCTTTGCGAAAAACTAGCTCTTTGTTTCATCGATCCCTTGAGTTGCTTTTTTTGGACTCTATGCCATTTATTTCTGCTCTGATCTTTACTATTTCCTTCCTTCTACTTGCTCTAGGGTTTTCCTTTTCTTTTTGATTTTTTGTTCTTTAAGCTGTGAGGTTAGGTTAACTATTAAATATTTTTCTTCCTTCTTGAGGTAGGTCTGTAAGTGCTATGAACTTCCCTCTCAGAACTGCTTTCGCTGTATCGGATAGGTTTTGTGTTGTTGTGTGTTCATTTTTATTGGATTCCAGAAATTCTTTATTTTCTTCCTTGATTTCCTCATTGACCCATTTGTTATTTAATAACATGCTCTTTAGCTTCCATGTGTTCAAATGTTTTTGCATATTCTTGTTGCAATTGATTACTAGTTTCATGTTATTGTGATCTGAGAAGATGCTTGTTATGATTTCAATCTTCTTGAACTTGTAGAGACTTAGTTTGTGTCCAGCATGTGTTCTACCTTTGAGAATGTCCCATGTGCACTTGAGAAGAATGTGAATTCTGTAGTTATGGGCTGTAATTTTCTGTATATATCTATTAAATCCATTTGGTCTAGTACTTCATTTAGAGTCTCTGTTTCCTTGCTAATTTTTTGCCTAGAGGATCTATCCAATGCTGTCAACGGGGTGTTGAAGTCCCCTGCTATGATTGTATTGCTATCGATTTCTCCTTTGATGTCTTCCAGAAGATTTTTATTATATTTTGGTGCTCCTATATTGGGTGCATATATGTTTATCAAGGTTATATCTTCCTGTTGTTGGATAAATCCTTTCAATATTATGTAGTGGCCTTCTTTGTCTCTAGTTATAGCCTTCATTTTGAAATTTATTTTATCTGATATGAGTATTGTTACCCCAGGTTTTTTTCCTTTCCGTTTACTTGGAAGGTTTTTTTCCATCCCTTCACTTTCAACCTATGTTAATCTTTGGTTGTGAGTTGGGTCTCGTGTAAGCAACATAAAGATGAGTCATGCTTTCTTATCCAATCAGCTACTCTGTGTCTTTTTATGGGAGCATTCAATCCATTTATATTTAAGGTGATTATTGATATGTATTTATTTATTGCCATTTTTGTTTAGTGTGGTTCTATTTTTCTTCCCATTTCTCTTGCTAATTAGAGCAGTCCTTTTAACATTTCTTGCAGTACTGGTTTGGTGCTAATGTATTCCCTTAGGCTTTTTTTTTGTCTGGGAAGCTCTTTATTTGACCTTCCATTTTGAATGATATCCTTGTTGGGTAGAGTAGTCTTGGATTCAGATCCTTGTTTTTCATGACCTTGATTACCTCATGCCATTCTCTTCTGACCTGTAGTGTTTCTGTTGAGAAGTCACTTGAGAGCCTTATGGGGTTTTCTTTGTAGGTAACCTATTGCTTAAATCTTGCTGCTTTTAGGATTCTCTCTTTGTCTTGAATTTTTGGCACTTTGATTACTATGTGTCTTGGTGTGGGTCTGTTTGGGTTATTTTTACTTGGGGCTCTCTGTGCTTCTTGAACTTGAATGCCTTCTTCCTTCACAAAATTAGGAAAGTTTTTTGTCACTATTTCTTCAAATATATTCTCCAACTTTGCTCATTTTCTTCTTCTTCGGAGACTCCTATGATGCAAAAGTAATTATGTTTCCAGTTGTCTCATAGTTCTCTTAAGCTGTTTTCCTGTTTTTAAATTATTTATTCCTTTTTATTTTCTGATTGGTTGATTTTTTTTACCCTGTCTTCTAATTCGCTGATCTGGTCCTCAGCTTCGTCTACTGTGCTATTTAGACTTTCTAATGTGTTCTTTATTTCTGATATGTCATTTTTCATTTCTTCTTGTTGGTTTTAATTTCCAACTGATTGATTTTTCACATTTCTATGTCTTTACTCATGGTGCTCATGTCCTTACACGTGCGGTTGAGCTTCCTCAAGATCATGGCTCTGAATTCTAGTTCTGTTGACTTGCTTAACTTCACCTCATTTATCTCATCTTTGGTTGAATCTCTTGTTCTTTCATTTGGCTTTTGTTTTTGTGTTTCACCATTTTGGCTATCACAGTGGGCTTTAGAGGCTGCCAATATTTTTCTGTGGGTGTTGGTGTTCTGCTGCTCCCTGTCCTGGGTTTGGATGAGGCAGGGAGGATCCACGCCAAACACCACTGTCAAGTCTTTCTTTTCTGGATAGAGTTGCTAGCCCAGAGAATGGTAGTTATCCTTTAGCTTTTTCACCAGTAGGCTATCAGTAGCAGTCACCTGAAAAACCTTGGTTTCTGAGTTGAATGAAAAACTCCCTCAGGTCCTCAGTATAAGAGAATTTCCGGAGGGTGGGGTAGATGCTGGTTGTTAATGGGCCTCAATTAGCATTTCAATGGCCACCAGGTGGGGATGAATCTCTGCAGGATGGGCTGCTGCCTCTCCCCAGAGCCCTGCAAAGGAGCAAGATGGCCACCATCCTGTGTGGCTGAAACTCAGCAAAAGCTCTGAGCACCCTCCAAATCCATAGTGTTCCCACACAGTTCCAGTTCAGTCTGCCCTCCCTCTGCTGGAGCCCAAGGTGAGTGGCTGCTCCTAATTTTGCCTCTGTCCTGGCTCATTGCTGTGGAGCTGCTTGGGACTTTAACCCGAGGGCACTGCTCCCAGCTAAGGGCTTTGCTCCCAGCCAATTTTGCAGGTCCCAGCTCAGTCTGCTGCCGCTGCCAGCCAAGGGCACAGCTCCCAGCTGACGCCACAAGTCCCAGCCAAGTCCGCCTCAGGTCCCAGCTGAGTCCACAGGTCCCAGCTGAAGCTGGTGCAGTTTTCAGCCAAGGGCACAGCTCTCAGCCTACACTGCAGGTCCCAGCTGAGGCCACCCGAGCTCCCAGCCCAGGCCGCTGTGGATCATGGGCTCCCGGCCCCCTCTCTCGTCTTCGCAAGGCTACCAAAATTGAGTCAGTGTCCCTGGTTAGGTGGTCCTCCAAGCTGCCTTTCGGTTGCCTTTTCCTGACGATTTGTCATTATTTTTATTGTATTTTCAGTTTGGTCCTGGGACATGGTCTGTGTAGCTTCCAGTTACTCTGCCGCCACTGTCAGACTCTGCCATCAATTTCTTGATGTTAACCTTGTACCCTGCTATTTGCCAAATTTGTTTATTAAGTCTAGTAAATTTTTGATGGAGTCTTTGGGGTTTTCTACGTATAGTTTCTTGTCATCTGTGAATAATGACAGTTTCACTTCCTCCTTTCCCATTTGGATTTTTTTCTTTTTGTCTTCCTGTCTGATTGCTGTGGCTGAGACTTCCATTACTATGTTAAATAAGAGTAGCGAAAGTGGGTATCATTGTCTTGTTCCTGTTCTTAAGGAAAATGCTTTTAATTTTTGCTCATTGAGTATGATGTTGGCTGTAGGTCTTTCATATTTAGCTTTTATTATGTCAAGATATGATCTCTCTATTCCCAGATTGCTGAGCGTTTTTATCAGAATTGGTTTTTGTTGAATGCTTTTTCAGCGTCTATTTATAAGATCATATGATCTATATCTTTCATTTTGTTTATGTGGTGTATCACATTTATTGATTTGCGAATATTGTATCAGCCTTGCATACCTGGCATAAATCACACTTGGTCATGTTGAATAATTTTTTTAACGTATTCCTGGATTTTCTTTGCTAGTATTTTGTTCAGGATTTTGGCATCTATGTTCATCAGGGATATTGGTCTGTAGTTTTCTTTCTTTGTAGTGTCTTTTTCTGGTTTTGGAATTAGAATTATGCTGGCCTCATAAAACACATTTGGAAGTCTTCCTTCTTCTTGAATTGTTTGAAATAGTTTGAGGAGAATAAGTATTAGTTCTTAGAATGTTCAGTAAAATTTCCTCATGAAGCTGTCTGGGCCTGGGCTTTTGTTTTCTGGGAGAGTCTTGTTTACATCTTAAATTTTTTTTCATGTTATTAGTCTGTTCAAGTTTTTTATCTTTTTCTGGTTCAGTTTTGGGAGACTATGTGTTTCTAGAAATTAGTCCATTTCGCTTAGATTGTCGAATTTGTTGCCGTATAATTGTTCATAAAATTTTTTAACAATCCATTGTATTTCTGTGGTCAGTTGTTACTTCTCTTTCATTTCTGATTTTGTGTATTTGGGTTCTCTCTGTTTCTTGGTGAGTCTAGCTAAGGGTCCATCGATCTTGTTTCTCTTTTCAAAGAACCAGCTCTTTGTTTTATTGATCTTTTGAATTGTTTTTTTTTTTTTTTGGACTCTATGTCATTTATTTCTGCTCTGATCTTTAGTATTTCCTTCTACTATCTCTGTGTTTTGTTTTGTTTGTTTGTTTGTTTGTTTGCTTTCTAGTTCTTTAAGTTGTAAGGTTGAATATTCTGTAGAATTTTTTCTTGCTTCTTGAGGTAGGCCTGTAGTGCTATGAACTTCCCTCTCAGAACTGCTTTTGCTGCATGCTATAGATTTTCAGTTGTTGTGTGTTCATTTTTATTGGTTTGCAGAAAGTTTTTAATTTGTTCCTTGATCTCCATTGTAACCCATTTATTGTTCAATAACAGGTCATTTAGCCTCCATGTGTTCAAATGTCTTTGGATGTGCTCATTTCAGTTGATTTCTAGTAGCATGCCATTGTGATCTGAGAAGATGCTTGATATGATTTCAATCTTCTTGAACTTGTAGAGACATAATTTGTGTCCTAACATGTGGTTTATCTTTGATAATGTCCCATGTGCACTTGAGAGGATTGTGAATCCTGCAGTTTTGTGGTGTAATCCTCTGAAGATATTTATTAAATCCATTTGATTTATGCTTCATTTAGAGTCTGTGTATCTTTGTTAACTTTTTTGTCTAGAAAATCTATCCAGTGATGGCAGAATGGTGTTGAATTCAGCAACTATGGTTGTATTGCTGTCAATTTTTGTTTTTGACGTCCTCCAAAGGATTTTTAAGATATGTTGGTGCTTCTATATTGGGTGCATATATATTTACCAAGGTTATATCTTCCTGTTAAATAGATCCGTCTAATATTATGGAGTGGCCTTCTTTGTCTCCAGTTATGGTCTTCATTTTGAAGTCTACTTTATCAGATATGAATATTGCTACCTCAGCTTTTGTTTCCTTTCTGTTTGCTATAAGATTTTTTTCCATTTCTTCACTTTCAACCTATGTGAGTCTTTTGTTGTGAGGTAGGTCTTTTGTAGACAACATATATGTGAGTCATGCTTCCTTTTCCAGTCAGCTACTCTGTGCTTTTTAATCGAAGCATTCAAACCATTCACATTTAAGGTGATAATTGATATGTACTTATTTATTGCCATTTTTGTTTTCTTTAGTGTGATTCTATTTTTCTTTCTATTTCTACTACTAATTACAGCAGTCCTTTTAGAATATCTTGCAGTATTGGTTTGGTGTTGATATATTCCCTTAGCTTTTTTTTTGTTTAAAAATCGTTTTATTTGACCTTCTATTTTGAATGATAGCCTTGCAGGATAGAGTAGTCTTGGATTTAGATCCTTTCTTTTCTTGACCTTGATTACTTCCTGCCAATCCCTTCTGGCCTGTAGTGTTTCTGTTGAGAAGTCAGCTGAGAGCCTTATGGGGTTTTCTTTGTAGGTAACCTGTTGCTTTTCTCTTGCTGCCTTTAGGTTTCTTTCTTTGTCTTTAATTTTTGGCATTTTGATTACTAGGTGTCTTGGTGTGGGCCTGTTTGTGTTCTTTTACTTGGGGCTCTCTGTGTTTCTTGAACTTGAATGCCTTCTTCCTTCCCCAAGTTAGGAAATTTTTGTGCCACCATTTCTTCAAATATATTCTCAAACCCTTGCTCATTTTGTTTCCCTTCAGGGACTCCCATGATGCCAATGTTATTACGTTTCCAGTTGTCCCACAGTCTCTTAAGCTATCTTCCTGTTTTTTAATCATTTTTTTCTTTTTTGTTTTCTGAATGGTTGATTTTTTTCTACCCTGTCTTCTAATTCACTGATCCGGTCCTCAGCTTCCTCTACTCTGCTGTTTATTTTTTCCAATGTTTTCTTAATTTCTGCTATGTCATTCTTCATTTCCACTTGGTTGGTTTTCAATGTTTCTATATCTTTACTCATGGTGCTGATGTTCTTACTCATGCTGTTAAGCTTGCTCAAGATCATGTCTCTGCATTCTACCTCTGATATTTTGCTTAGCTGCATTTCACTGATCTCATCTTTGATATAGTTCTCTTTTTCTTTTATTTGGGATTTGTTACTTTGTTTCACCACTTTGGCTATCTCAGTGGGTTTTGGAGCCTGCCAAATTTTCCCTCTGGGTGTTGGTCTTCTACTGTTTGTGGCTCTCTCTACTGAATTTGCATGAGCCTGAGTAGGCCCATGTTAAACACCACTGTCCTGTCTTACTTGTCTGGGTAGATTTGCAAGCCCAGGAAATGGTCACTTATTCTCTAACTTTTTCCTGGTGGCTAGTAGTCTTAGTTACTCAGTGTCTTGGAATGTGGCCCTGGTGTTCTGCCTAAGAGGATTTCTAGAGAGTGGGATAGATGCTGTTTGTTAATGAGTTTCACTTTTTATTTCTTTGCCTCACCTGGGAAAGGCTGAATTTCTGAGGGGGGTTAAGGCTGCTGCTTTTCTCCACAGCTAGGGGAAGGTGCACCCTGGCCACTGACATTTTTGGCCGCAACTCAGCAAAAACTCTGAGTTTCCTCCAAATCCCGGGTGTCCCCATAGAGTTCCAGCCCAGTCTGCCCTCCCTCTGCCTTAGCCCTCAGGTGAGTGGCTGTGGTCATTTTAGTGCTCTGTCCTTGCTCTCTGGGCTGTGGAGCAGGCTTGGTATTTATTCCCCAAGCGTGCTGATCACAGCTAAAATTTGCTGTTCGTGGGCTTTCAGCCCACCCCCCTCTTGTACCTTCGCAGATCCTACCTGTGTCCCTTGTTATATGGTCTTGTCTTGCTGCTTTTTTTGAGGATTTTGTGTTTTTTTTTTTGTAATTCCTGTTTGGTCTTATGAGATTGTTTACGTGGCTTCTATTCACTCCACCTCCTTTTTCACATCCTCTAAGCCTATCTTTTGTGCAGCTGGTTCACGCAGGACTTTCTGGTGGCCCTGCACCCTGCAGGCCCTTTAGGTATCGGGATCGCACACTTCGTCTGGGGACCAAGCTTTATGCCTATATTATGGGCAGCTGGGTGGCACAGGCCTCTCTGGTGCTTCAGCACCCCACAGGCCCCATGGGTAACTAGATCACGAAGTCACTACTGGGTGTCATAGGCCTCTGGTGCTTCAGTACCCCACAGGCCCAGTGGGTTACTAAATCGTACAATCCCTGCTGGGTGGCACAGACCTCTCTGGTGCTTCAGCACCCCACAGGCCTATTGGGTAACTAGATTGTGCAGTTCTTGCTGGGTTGCACAAGCCTCTCTGGTGCTTCAGCACCCCAAAGGCCCTGTGGGTAACTGGATCACGCAGTCCCTGCTGAGTGGCACAGTCCTCTCTGGTGATTCAGCAGCCCACAGGTCCCACACGAAACTGGATGGCACAGTCCTTGCTGATTTGCCAGGGCCTCTTTAGTGCTTCAGCACCCAGCAAGTCCCCTGAGTTATTGCATAGCACAGTGCCTGCTGGGTCACACAGGCCTCTCTGGGGCTTCAGTACCCCATAGGTCTCACGTGTAATTAGATGGCACAGTCCCTGCTGGGTGGCAGAGGCCTCTCTGATGCTTAAGCACCCCACAGGTCCCACAGGTAATTGGATCACACAGTCCCTGCTGGGTGGCACAGGCCTCTCTGGTACCCTTGCATCCTGCAGTTTCTGTGGGCGGGCATCTGGATTGAACCAGTCTCTCTGGAGCTTGGGCTTCCCACTGCACTTATAAACCACTGGACCACAGAGGCCTCTGTGGAGCTTCAGGTCATGCTGCTGGTGGCTGGGGAGTGCTGCTGCCCCATGGGATTCAACACCTACTCAGCTTTGCTGTAGATTTTGGGGTGGGTCTCAACTACTGGTCTGTGCTTCTGTTGCCTGGGGATGAATGCCTGCTCCCCAGCCTCTATTGCTGGGGGTATATCTACACTCTGATCAGGCTGCTTCTATGGGGGATGGTGCTGGGCTCCTGGCTGTCCGTGGCTTCCGGACCAGCACCTTGGGAGCTCCACTACTGTGCACCGGTCTGTGTTGACACAGAGTGTCAACTGATCCTATGGTGCCAGGTGTGCTGGTGGGCTCAGGTTGCTGGGCCCCAGCTGCTCGCACTGCCTCCTCTCAGGGAAGATCAGGGACCTCCCCGTGATGCAGGAAGAAGCTCCCTGAAGGGCTGCCTACTGCAGTAGCCGGCTGCTCCCATCCACAGCACAGGAACCTTCTGCTCCATGCTCCATATCTCTGCACTACTTGCATTTAGTCATCTACCTTCACATCCACTCACACTCTCACACACTCGCTCACTCTCTCACACACTCACCTTCCCTCTGGTCCTGTCCGCTGCCATCTTTCCTGGTTTTCTCTGTATTCCCGTTTTTAAGTAACATATGGCCAATCACTTATCAGTTCCAAGAGTATTTTTGTTGATTTTTTAGGATTTTCTACATAAATGATTATGTCACCTGTTAACAAAGACAGGTGATTTTTTTTAATCCTTCCCAATCTGGATAACTTTTATTTTCCTTTTTTGCTTTACTGCATTTGTAAGTACTTCCACTATGATTGTGAAATGCACATCATTGCCTTGTACCTGATATTAATAGAAAAGTATTTCAGTAGATTGTCAAATTAAACAATTCTTAAGTGTTAAACTAGATAGCCATTTGACTCTATGCTTTGGAGGGTAGTTGGGTAAATTCTTACACCATGTTTTCAGTAGAATTCAGAGCATAACATAAAATGTCAATGCTGAGTCAGGGAAATGAATGCCATTATAATTGGTTTAACTTACAAAATATTCTAAAATTCACAAAACAAAAACTAGCATGTGTTCTATACCTAGTACATACCAGGTATTATGCAAAGTGGTTTCGATACATTCAGGTAGGTTAATAAAGGAGGATTTTCAGCAAAACAAACAATTATCTTAAATCATATTAGCATGTAATAAATTAGAGACATCAACAATAATATCCTGGATTTACATCTTTTCTTTCTTCTAAGTACTCTTTCAGAGACTAGTCCAAATGCCTTAGGCAACTTACAGCTTATAATTAATTATATTCTCCCTCTCGGCATTTCTATATTAACTTGGTTTTGATAAAGAGGAACCCAGATTAAAAAACAAAACAAAACAAAACAAAAAAAAAACAAGAAAACAATTACACGGCTGGCTTTCTCCTCCCAGTTTTTCACACAATATATAGTTTTTAAGTATCTACTGTATGCCAGCCCAGATTGCTATGATAGTGTCATGTATAAGGCATTTCATTTAGTACCAAATGTTCTCTTTCACTCTGGCTTATATGCATGACATGTGACCAAACATAAAAACAAACAAACAAACAAAAAAAAAAACAGTTTAAGCCAAATTTAAAATATCCTGATGAACAGGTCTGAACAGGGACATTTTTAGATAGAACTTCATAATTAATGTGGAGAAGAGATATTATAGTCAGGTGAGTATGAAGAAATCAGCTGACATAAAGGCAATAGAGGAGTTAGAACAGGCTTTCTTCTAATAAATTTAGTAATTCCATCTTTTCTCATATCTTACAGGAGGACTGCTTTTTATCCCTTTCACCTTGATAGACTCTACAGCTATTTTATTTCTGCTTTATATAAAGATCAACATGCTGAACACTTGAGTATATCTAATAAAGTCCCTATTAATGGAGAATATAGAAAAGAAAACATATGCCTTGGCTTTTGTACATTATAACTCTGTTCACAAACCCCAGACCTTTAAAGAATGGTCCTGTCTTGTTTCTATTTATGCAAAGTGTGATTAAGTCAGAGCAATGGTTTCACCAGCCATTCCTCAGCAGGTATTCATGTGGTTTGGATTTGAGGAGCACATGAATCGCCCAGAACTATCCCTGTTGAACATCAAACATCAGCCTTTTTCTGACAGAACACTTGTCTAATTGGTCTGAGTCACCTTGGATTCTGCTCTAGCCTTGTAAGGAATTTTCAACTTTGATTTCCCCTACCCTCTAGCTCAATTTTCCAACATGTCGTCCTCTACAAATTTAGGAGGTTTTCTTATTTCTCTCACTTCAGACCTTGTGGGGAAAAAAATAAAACTTCTGGGACAATCCTATGTGGTCTCTGGGATATGTTGTTCCAAGTTCCTTCTGAAACATATTTTGGTGCCCTTGAAATAAGACCCATATAATAGTACATCCCAGGCTCGATATCTCTAACTCTTTAATAGAAATGCCTTGCAAATCCAAAAAGTTTTAGCATAGCCCTGATGTGTCTTTCACTGATTGCTTTTCTTTTTATTCAAGACTTAGAACTATGTGATAGAAAAAAATTAAATTAGTTTGACATGAGTTACTCATCATAAAGTCAGTTCTTGGAATCCTTTATTAGCAAATGGCTTGCTTGTTTTTCTTCAATTATCTTCATATGCATTAAAGTTAAAATGTCTTAGTATAAGAATTACTTTTCTGTTAGAGCTATCCAGAGATGAAGTGGCTGCCTTGAGAAGGTGGTAAAGAATCCATTACTAGAAGTACTCAAACAGAACATTAAGAGGAGATTAATGTATTGATTAGGACATTGAGGTGGGTGATTCTTGGGATTACTTTCAATGCTAAATGATTGCAACTCTGCAATTGTTTAATATTTTCCATTCATATATATGTTTTTTTATTTTTTAAAAGAGCAATTTTTTTATTGTTTTGTTTCAAATAAATTCTCAGGCTTCTTCAAAATAGTTACTAATTTTTCTCTCTTTTTCTTACATTGCACATACAAGTACACCATAGGATTGTAAATGAGCAGAGGTTACTTATTGACTAAAATTTTTCATATTTATAATTGTGATTTTAAAAAAATAAAAGAAATAGAGTACATGATTTTGAGCATCAGTACTGGCTTTAAAAACATAAAAAAAACCTTTAAAATTGTCCCTAGGATGTTGAGGAGAAATTAATTACTCATTCTAAAGCACTTTAAAAATTAGGGATGAAAGGATTCACAGATCTACAAAATACTATTAGAACTGATGAATACATATCTATAAATAAACTATGATTAAGAATAATAGGGTCAGAAAAAGTGGTGGTGCAGTCAATGGATGCTACACTGACCCTCTCCCAGGACCAAACTGAAATTACATCTAAAATATAGAAAAGTATGTCATCTCTCAGCCTCCCAGGATCAGTGTAATGCAATGAAACTACAAGCACATGCTGCTTTGGAGTGAGGGGGATCTTTGCAAGGTAGCAAATGCTCCGGATCTCTGGATGAAGTCCCATTTATTTGTAGATTGGTACCCCTAGGTCACAAGTGGATTTAAGTAATTTTTTTTCTTGAGATGGCATTACAGCATACACCCTAGCTTTGTCTCTTGCTTTTTATGGGATGAGACCTTGAAGCCAAAAGATAACAAACCCATATTCACATGCAAACGAGGCACCCAATACACCTGGGAAGGCCAGGTTTCCCACAGGCTAGGATTCCAAGAATGCATTAACACAAGATTGAGAGTGCTTAACACAAGGTTAAGAAAAGTCCATCTTCCAACCCTGCAAAATTCATCCAGAATAACCAACTGAAGACCACTTGTAGAGAACCTAAAATTAAGGACATAAAGAGGAGCCCAAATCAAGTCTGCAGGGAGGTGTGGAGACATAAGAAGGTTGGCTGGGTTCCCACAGGCAGCCACTGAGGGATATTTTAGTGAGACGTTCCCCTTGAGAAGTCTTGGGTTAAACCCCAAGCTGGGTTCCCCAGCACAGAGTAGTGGAACTGGGAAAGTTGCCCACATAACATCTGACTATGAAAAACACCTGGCTATGAAAAACATCAGTGCAGAGGTTCTGTCCTGCAGGAAGAGGCACTAATTACATGGGCAACTGCCTGAAGGGCCAGCACACTAAATTTTGTCTGCAGACACTCACCTTGGGCTCTGGCAGAGGGAGGACTGAATGGGTTAGAGTTGTGTGAGGATAGTTGGGGGTTTGTGGTGCTAGGGAGAGAGCTGAGAGGAGGACATAAGAAGCCCTATGTTGAGTCATTACCCATTCTACAGAAATCATCATTTTTAGGAAGAAATTTTCCATGTAAGCAGCTTTAGCCAGGCGGGGAGTGAAGTAACTGCCACACTTGCTGGAATTTCTCTCACCCTGACCACTTGGAGGAGATTATGTCTAACACACAAGTACAACAGAAGGCTGATTAAGTGTCTGACTCTATCAGCCAGCCTGCAGGCAGAGACAGATGTTTCAGTGCTTTGACTTTTTTGTCTGGTTTGTGATCACTGGGATTCATGGCCCTGGGGACCAAGCTGTAAAGGCTGCAGCCTGGGTACCTGAGCTGGATCATTAACCCACGTAGCTAGAAACCATCTTTTCCAGGCAGAGTTTTTTATATCAAAGCAGCTTTAGCCCAGGGGAAAACAATTTGCCCACCAGTTGGAAATCCTCTCACCCTACCCACTGGGAAAATTAACAACCAGGTGGTAACTATAACCTAAGGCTTATTAAGTGACTATGACTAACAGTCAGCCTGCAGGCAAAGGCAGATCTTTGGGAAATTTAAGTCTTTGCCTGACTTGCAACTATGCCTGGAGGAGAAAGACCAGACATTAATGTTCAGTCTGGTCCCTTCCATACACATCCAAGCCCAGCAGAGGAAGCCATTAACTGTGGACGTTGATATCCATAGGAAGAATTTGGCAGGATCCAAACCCTGCTGAGAAAGCCAAAATGGTGAAACAAAGAAACAAGTCTCAAATTAAAGAACAAAAGAATTCTCCAGAAGAAAGGCTAAACGGAGATAAGCAAGTTATATAGAGAGTTCAGAGTAATGATTGTAAAGATGATCAACAGCATGAGAAAACATATAGAAACAAGGAAAATCAATCAATTGAAAATGACAAAAACAACCAAGCAGAAATGAAGAATGACATAGCTGAAATAAAGAATACACTGGAAGAAATAATCAGTAGATTTGATGAAGCCGAGGATCAGATAAGTGACTTAGAAGACAGGGTAGAAAAAATTCACTATTAGAGAACAATAAAGAAAAAATAACAATTCAAAAACAAGAGGATGGTTGTAGAGAGATGTTGGACAATATGAAATAAAACAACATCTGCGTCATAAGAGTACCTGAGGTAGAAGAAAGTGAGAAAGTGTTAGAGAATCTGCTTGAAGAAATAGTGGCAGAAAACTTCCCTAATTTGGTGAAGTAAAAAGTCACATAAGTTTAAAAAGTACAGAAGAACTTAAAGAGGCCCAAACCAAGACCCATCATAATTAAAATGTAAAATATTAAATAAAAAGAGAGAACCTTAAAAATAGCAAGAAAAAAGTAATGGGTTATCTACAAAGGAGCTCCCAAAAGGCTGTCAGCCACTTTCTCAACACAAACACTAAAGGCCAGAAGTAAATGCGTGAAGTATTCAAGGTAATTAAAAAGAAGAATCTGAATCTAAGATTACTCTATCACTCAATGTTATCATTCAAAATTGACAGTAAAATAAAGAACTTCCCAAACCAAACACACACACACACACACACACACACACACACAAAAAAGGGCTAAGGGAATATATTACCACAAAACCAGAATTTCAAAATATTCTAAAGGGGCTGTTGTAATAATAGGAAATATATAGAAAGGCATAGGTATAATGAATAAAAATGGCAACAAATTAATACATATCAATAATAATCTTAAATGTAAATGGATTAAATACTCCTATGAAAAGACACAGAATAGCTCAATGAATAAGAAAGCATGACTCATATATATGCTGTCTACCTGAGACTCATTTTATTTATTTATTTATTTATTTATTTATTTATTTATTTATTCATTTATTTTTGGTACACGCTCCGAGCAGGAACTAAAGCTGGAACTCTCTGGTCCACAGGTCAATGCTCCAACCACTGAGCCAAACTGGCCAGGGCCTGAGACTCATCTTAGAAAAAAACACTCACACAAGTTGAAAGTCAAGAGATAAAAAAACATTGCCAAGTAAAGGGAAACAAAACAAAAAGATGGGGTAGCAGTACTAGTATCTGAAGAAATAGACTTTAAACTGAAGGCCATAAAAAAAAAGAGAAAGGCCCTGGCCGGTTTGGCTCAGCGGTTAGAGCGTCCGCCACGGTCCGGAGAGACCCGGGTTCGGTTCCCGCTAAGGGCATGTACCTCGGTTGCAGTTTATCCCCGGCCCTGGTTGGTCGTGCGGGTGGCAGCCACTCGATGTGTCCCTTTCACATCGATGTTTCCCTCTCTCTCTCTTCCTCTCTCTCCTTCCCACACCGTCTGTACAAAAAATGGAAAAATGTCCTCAGATGAGGATAAAAAAAAAAAAAAAGAGAGAGAAAGAAGTTCACTACATAATTGTCAACACATTGATCCAACAGGAAGATATAATCTTGGTAAACATAATTTTACCCAATACATGAGCATTAAAATAGATTAACAAAACTTCTGGAGGACTTTAAAGGTCAGACCCACAACAATACAATCATAGTAGGGGACTTCAACATCTCAATGATATCATTGGATAGATCTTCCAGACAAAAAAAAAATTATAAGGAAATAAAGACCCTAAATGACACACATGCTCAGCTGGATTTCATTGATATTTACAAAGAATTTTACCCCAAAACTGTACAATATACTTTCTACAAAAGAGCACATGGGATATTCTCAATGATAAAGCACATAAGACACAAACTAAGTCTCTACAAGTACAAGAAGATTGAAATAATATCAAGCATCTTTTCAGATCACAGTGCAATGAAAGTGGAAATTAATTACAATAAAAACACTCAAAAACATTCAAACACATTGAGGCTAAGTAGCATCTTATTAAACAATGACTGGGTTACCAATGATATCACGAAAGAAATAAGACATATTCAAGGATATTAATGAAATAAACACACAACAAGAAATCTATGGGATACAGCCAAAGCAGTCCTGAAAGTGTAGTTTATAACATTGCAGGCTTACCTCAAGCAACAAGAAAAAGTTCTAATAGACTAGCAAGCCTTATATCTTAAAGAATTAGAAAGAGAATAAAAACAAACAATCAAAAAAACATCAAGTAGAAGGAAAGAGATAATAAAGATCAGAGAAGAAATAAAAGACATTGAGATTAAAAAAATACAAAACAACAATGATACCAAGAGCTGGTTATTTGAAAAGATAAACAGGATTGATAAACCTTCAGCCAACTTCACCAAGAAACAAAGAGAGAGGACCCAAATAAACAAAATCAGAAAAAAAATGAGTGGTACTAACAACTGACACCACAGAAATACAAAGGATTGTAAAACAAAACAAAACAAAAAAACACTAAGAACAAGCATATGAGAAGAAATTGGACAACCTAGGCAAACTAAACAAATTTTTAGACTTATACAGTTTCCCAAAATGCAACAAGGAAGAGTCAGAAAACCTGAACAGACTAATAACAACTAAAAGAATTGAAGCAGTAATCAATACTCTCCCAGCAAGCAAAAGCCTGGGTCTGCATGGCTTCACAGAGGAGTTTTACCAAACATTCAAAGAATTAACACTTATTATCTTCAATCTATTCAAGAGGAAAGAAGACTAGCAAGCTCTTTTTTATGAGGTCAGCAGAAACCTAATTGAAAAAACTAGATAAAGACACTACAAAGAAAGAATATTACAGGCCAATATCCCTGATGAACATAGATGGCAAAATCCTCAAAAAATATTAGCAAATAAGATCTATTAATATTTTTTTTAAATATTATTCTCAGGGAAATGGCGGCAAAGTGAATGGAGCTACATAGACCATCTCCCAGGACCAAACTGGATTTACAATGAAAATAAAGGCAAATCTTCAGGAAGGGGCAACCGAAAGACACCTTGGAGGAACACATAACCAGGGACACCAACTCAATCCTGGTAGGCTTGCGAGGACACGAGAGGGGGCTGGGAGCCCACGGTCCCCAGTGACCTGGGCAGGGAACATGGCAGGAAGTTGCTGCTACCACCTCCCTTGCGACCCCGCCTGAGTCCTGCGAACTCTGTTGCCTGCTAAGCCCTTGGCTGGTGCTGCATGAACTCGCTGGGGCCAGGGGACTTGACGGGACCAGGGGACTCGGCGGGAAGTTGCTGCTACTGCCTCCCCTGTGATCCCGCATGAGTCCTGCGAACTTTGTTGCCCGCTAAGCCATCCACTGGTGCGCACGGACTTGCTGGGACCAGGGGACTCGGCGGGACCAAGGGGCTCAGTGGAAAGTTGCTGCTACCGCCTCCCTTGCGACCATGCTAAGCCCTCGGCTGGTGCTGCACAGATTCGCGGGGACCAGGGGCCTTGGTGGGACACTGCTACCAGGGCTGAGTCCCACGAACTCTGCATGATAAGCCCTTGGCTGGTGCCACACAGACTCGCAGGGACCAGGGGACTCTGTTGAAAGCTGCTGCCACCTCGGCAGAGTCCCGCTACCGTGCTCAGTCCTGGGGTTTCTGCTGAGTGCAACGCCCTTGGCTAGAGCCACAGCCAGGGCCGCCCTTGGCTGGAAGCAGCACCCTCGGGTTAAATGTCCCAGGCGGCTCCACAGTGCAGAATCCAGACAGAGGCGAAATTGGCAGTGGCCACTCACCTTGGGCTCTGGCAGAGGGAAGGCAGACTGGACTGGAACAGTGTGGGGACACTCGGGTTTGGAGGGTGCTAAGAGCTTTTGCTGAGTGCAGCCACACAGGACTGTGGTCATTTTACTTCTTCCCAGGGCCCTGGGGAGAGGCGGCGGCCCCTCCCTCAGAGATTCAAACCCAACTGGTGACCACTGTAATGCTAATTGAGGCCCATTAACAACCAGGAGCTACCCCACCCTTGGGAAATCCTCTTACACTGAGCACCTGAGGGAGTTTTTCAGGCAACTCGGAAACCAAGGGTCTTCAGGTGACCTCTACTAATAGCCTCCAGGCAAAAAAAGCTACAGGATAACTAACATTCCCAGGGCTAGCAATATTAACCAGAAAAGCTAAGACTTGATGGTGGTGTTTATTTTTTTATTTTTTTATCCTCACCCGAGCACATTTTTCGATATTTTGTTCAGATAGAGTGAGAGGGAGAGAGAGAGAGAGAAACATCGATGTGAAAGCGACACATCGAGTGGTTGCCACCCACACGACCCAACCAGGGCCGGGGACAAACTGCAAGCAAGGTACGTGCCCTTAGCGGGAACCGAACCCGGGTCTCTCTGGACCACAGGCCCACGCTCTAACCGCTGAGCCAAACAGGCCAGGGCTTGATGGTGGTGTTTAAAGTGGGTCCTCCCTGGCTCATCCAAACCCAGAAGAGGGAGCCACAAACAGCAGAACACCAACAAACACAGGGAAAATTTGGCAGACTCCAAAGCCCACTGTGATAGCCAAAATGGTGAAAAACAAAAACAAAAGCCAAATGAAAGAACAAGAGACCTCTACAGAAGATGAGATAAATGAGGTGCAGTTAAGCAAGTTAACAGAAATAGAATTTAGAGCCATGATGTTGAGGAAGCTCAACAGCATGTGTAAGGATATGAGCACCATGAGTAAAGACATAGAAATGTTGAAAATCAACCAGTTGGAAATTAAAAACCAACAGGAAGAAATGAAGAATGACATATCAGGAATGAAAAACACATTGGAAGGTCTAGAAAGCAGAGTAGGGGAAGCTGAGGACTGGATCAGTGAATTAGAAGACAGGCTAGAAAAAAATCAACCAATCAGGAAACCAATAAGAAAAAATGATTAAAAAACAGGAAGACAGCTTAAGAGAACAGTGGGACCACTGGAAACGTAATAACATTCACAACATAGGAGTCCCTGAAGAAGAAGAAAATGAGCAAGGGTTAGAGAATATATTCAAAGAAATAGTGACAGAAAACTTCCCTAATTTGCTGAAGGAAGGAGGCATTCAAGTTCAAGAAGCACAGAGAGCCCCAAGTAAGAAGAACCCAAACAGGCCCACACCAAGACACATAGTAATCAAACTGCCAAAATTAAAGACAAAGAGAGAATCCTAAAAGCAGCAAGAGATAAGGAACAGGTTACCTACAAAGGAAACCCCATAAGGCTCTCAGCTGACTTCTCACAAGAAACACTACAGGCTAGAAGGGAATGGCATGAAGTAATCAAGGTCATGAAAAACAAGGATCTGAATCCAAAACTACTCTACCCAGCAAGGCTATCATTCAAAATAGTAGGTCAAATAAAGAGCTTCCCAGACAAAAAAGGCTAAGGGAATACATTAGCACCAAACCAGCACAGCAAAAATGTTAAAAGGACTGCTGTAATTAGTAAAAAATTAGGAAGAAAAATATAACCACACTAAACAAAAATGACAATAAATAAGTACATATCAATAATAACTTTATAGGTAAATGAACTGAACACTCTGATTAAAAGACATAGAATAGCTGTTTGGATAAGAAAGTGTGACTCAGATATATATTGTTTACAATCGACCCACCTTACAACAAAACACTAACAATGTTGAAAGTGGAGGAATGGAAAAAAATGTCTCGAGCAAACAGAAAGAATAAAAATCAGTTGAGCTACCAATACTCATGTCTGATAAAATAAACTTTAAAATAAAGGCCATAACCAGAGACAAAGAAGGCTACTACATGATATTAAAAAGGTCTATCCAAAAGAAAGATACAACCTTGGTAAACCTGTATGCACCCAATATAGGAGCACCAAAATATATTGAAAATTTTCTGGAGGACTTCAAAGAAATCGACAACAATACAATTATAGCAGGGGACTTCAACAGCCCGCTGACATCACTGGATAGATAATCAAGACAAAAAATTAACAAGGACAATGCGACTCCAAATGATGCACTAGATCAAATGGATTTAATAGATATGTACAGAGAATTACACCCCAACACTGTAGAATTAATATTCTTTTCAAGTGCACATGGGACATTCTCAAAGATAGACCACATGTTGGGACACAAACTAAGTCTCTACAAATTCAAGAAGATTGAAATCATACCAAGAGTCTTCTCAGATCACAATAGCATGAAACTAGAAATCAATTGCAACAAGAACATGCAAAAATATTTGAACACATCAAGGCTAAATAGGATATTATTTAAAAATGAATGGGTGACCAAGGAGATCAAGAAATAAATTAAAAACTTCCTGAAAACCAATGAAAATGATCACACAACACCACAAAATCTATAGGACACAGTAAAATCAGTCCCTAGAGGGAAGTTTATAGCACGATAGGCCTACCTCAAGAAACAAGAAAAATTTCTAATTGACCATCTAACCTCACAACTTAAAGTACTAGAAAGCAAACAAAAAGGAAACCCCAGAGAAAGTAGAAGGAAACATATAGTAAAGATAAGACCAGAATCAAACAACATAGTGACCCCCAAAATTCTAAATATCAGTGAAACGAAGAGCCGGTTCTTTGTAAAGATAAACAAGATTGATAGACCCTTAGCTAGACTCACCAAGAAACAAAGAGAGAGAATACAAATACTCAAAATCAGAAGTGAAAGAAGAGAAGTAACAACTTACACCATGGAAATACAAAGGATCATTAACAAATACTATGAACAATAATACAGCAACAAATTGGACAATCAAAGAAAAATGGACAAATTTCTAGAAACATATAGTGTCCCAAACTGAACTGGGAAGACATAGAAAACTGGAACAGATGAATAACAACTAAGAAAATTGAAGAGGTGCCCTGGCCAGTTTGGCTCAGCAGTTAGAGCATAGGCCTGTGGACCAGAGATTCCCAGGATTGGTTCTCTCTAGTAGCACGTACAAGAAGAGAGAGAGAGAGAGAGAGAGAGAGAGAGAGAGAGAGAGAGAGAAAGAAAGAAAAAAAAATTGATGAGGTAGTCAAGACTCTCCCAGCAAACAAAAGAGCAGGCCCAGACGGCTTCATAGGAAGTTTTACCAAACATTCAAAAAAGAACCAACACCTATTCTCCTCAAACTATTCCAAAAATTTCAAAAGAAAGAAGACTTCCAAAATTGTTTAATGAGACCGGCATAATTCTAATTCCAGCACAAGATAAAGACACTACAAAGAAAAAAAAATTAGAGGCCAATATCTCTAATGAACCTAAATGCCAAAATTCTGAACCAAATACTAGCCAATCGGATCCAGCAATACATTAAAATAATTATTCACCATGACCAAGTTGGATTCATCCCAGGAATTCAAGGCTAGTACAATATTCTGAAATCAATTAATGTGATACATAAACAAAATGAAAGATAAAAATTATATAATCTTATCAATAGATGCTGAAAAAGCATTCAATAAAATCCAGCACCAATTTCTGATAAAAATGTTCAGCATGTGGAAATAGAAGGATCATATTTCAGCATAATAAAGGCCATATATTAAAAACCTATACCCAACATCATACTCAATGGGCAAAAACTAAAAGCATTTTCCTTAAGAATAGGTACAAGAAAGAGATGCCAACTTTCATAACACTTACTGAACGTAGTGCTGGGAGTCTAAGCCACAGCAATTAGACATGAAGTAAAAATAAAAGAAATCTAAATTGAAAAGGACTCCATCAAAAATCTGCTATATTTAATAAATGAATTTAGCAAGGTAGCAGGATGTAATATTAACATTGAGAAACCGATGACATTCTTATACACCAATAATTAACACACACAAAGAGAAACTAAAAAAAAAATCCATTTATCATTAAGGCAAAAAGAAATTAAGATACCTATGAATAAACCAAAGAAGTAAAGAAAGTATTTGCAGAATACTACAGGACATTGAAAAAAGAAATAGAGGAAGATATAAAAATGTGGAATCTCATACCTTGTTCATGGATTGGAATAATTAACAACGATAAAATGTTCATGCTACCCAAAGCCATCTACAGATTCAATTCAATTTCCATGAAAATTCCAATGTCATATTTCACAAAACTAGAACCAAAACTTCAAAAGTCATATGGAACTAAAATAGACCTCGAATAGCCAAAGTGATCTTGAAAAAGGATAACAAGGTAGGAGAGATCACATTACCAGATTTCAGGTTATACTACAAAGCCACTATAATCAAAACAGCCTGGTTCTGGCACAAAAACAGGCATACAGACCAGTGGAACAAAACAGAGAACCCAGAGATAAAAAAAGCGGCGGAGTGAATGGAGCTACACAGACCATCTCGCAGAACCAAACTGGATTTACAATGAAAATAAAGACAAATCGTCAGGAAGGAGCAACCAAAAGGCAGCCTGGAGGACCACATAACCAGGGACACTGACTCAGTCCTGATAGGCTTTCGAGGATGCGAGAGGGGGCTGGGAGCCCATGGTCTGAAGTGCATTGGGCTGGGACCAGTGAACTCGGCTGGGACCAGGGGTATCGGCGGGAAGCTGCTGCCACCTCGGCTGCGACCATGGCTAAGTCCTGCGAACTCTGCTGAGCGCTACACTCTCGGCTGGTGCCAAAGACTCGGCCGCCCTTAACTGGGAGCAGCGCCCTCGGGTTAAAAGTCCCAGGAGGCTCCATGATGCAGAGTGTGGACAGAGGCTAAATTGACAGTAGCCACTCATCTTGGGCTCCGGCGGAGGGAAACCAGACTGGACTAGGACAGTGTGGGGACACTCGGGATTTGGAGGGTACTCAGAGCTTTTGCTGAATGCAGCCACACAGGACTGTGGTCATCTTACTCCTTTCCAGGGCCCTGGGGAGAGGTGGTGGCCCCACCCTCAGAGATTCAACCCCACATGGAGGCCATTGAAATGCTAATTGAGGCCTGTTAACAACCAGCATCTGCCCCACCCTTGGGAAATCCTCTTAAACTGAGCACCTGAGGGAGTTTTACAGGAAACTCAGAAACCAAGGTTCTTCAGGTGACCTCTACTAATAGACTCCAGGCAAAAAAAAGCTAGAGAAAAGTTAAGACTTGACAGTGGTGGTTAAACTGGGTCCTCCCTTCCTCATCTAAACCCAGGAGAGGGAGCCACAAACAGCAGAACACCAACACCTACAGGGAAATTTGGCAGACTCCAAAGCCCACGGTGATAGCTAAACATGGTGAAAAACAGAAACAAAAGCGAAATGAAAAAACAAGAGCCCTCTACCAAAGATGAGATAAATAAGATGCAGTTATGCAAGTTAACAAAACTAGAATTTAGAGCCATGATCTGGGGAGCTCAATAGCATGTGTAAGGACATGAGCACCATGAGTAAAAACATGGAAACGTTGAAAATCAACCAGCTGGAAATTAAAAATGACATATAAGTAAAGAAAAAGACATTGGAAGGTCTAAAATTCAGAGTAGAGGAAGCTGAGGACCGGATCAGTGAATTAGAATACAGTGTAGAAAAAATTAACCAATCAGAAAACCAAAAGGAAAAAACGATTAAAAAACAAAAAGACAGCATAAGAGAACTGTGGGAAAACTGGAAACGTAATAATATTCACATCATAGGAGTCCCCGAAGAAGAAGAAAATGAGCAAGGGTTAGAGAATATATTTGAAGAAATAGTGACAGAAAATTTTCCAAACTTGGTGAGGGAAGAAGGCATTCAAGTTCAAGAAGCAAGGTGAGCCCCAAGTAAGAAGAACCCAAACAGGCCCACACCAAGACACATAGAAATCAAAATGCCAAAAATTAAAGACAAAGAGAGAATCCTAAAAGCAGAAAGAGATAAGCAACAGGTTACCTACAAAGGAAAACCCATAAGCCTCTCAGCTGACTTCTCATAAGGAACACTACAGGCCAGTAGGGAACGGCATGAAGTAATCAAGTTAATGAAACCAAAGATCTGAATCCAAGACTACTCTACCCAGCAAGGCTATCATTCAAAATAGATGGTCAAATAAAGAGCTTCCCAGATAAAAAAAAAAGCTAAGGGAATACATTAGCACCAAACCAGCACTGCAAGAAATGTTAAAAGGACTGCTGCAATTACCAGGAGAAATGGGACGGAAAATAGAACCACACTAAACAAAAATGGCAATTAATAAGTACATATCAATAATCACCTTAAATGTAAATGGATTAAATGGTCCCATAAAAAGACACAGAGCAGCTGATTGGATAAGAAAGCATGACTCATCTATGTTGTTTACAAGAGACCCACCTCACAACAAAAGACTCAAATAGATTGAAAGGGAAGGGATGGAAAAAAACCTTCCAAGTAAACGGAAAGGAAAAAAGCTGGGGTAGCAATACTCATTTCTGATAAAATAGACTTCAAAATGAAGTCCATAACTAGAGAAAAGAAGGCCACTACATAATATTGAAAAGATCTATCCAACAGAAAGATATAACCTTGATAAACATATGTACATCCAATATAGGAGCACCAAAATATATTAAAAATCTTCTGGAGGACTTTAAAGTAGACATTGATAGCAATACAATCATAGCATGGGACTTCAACACCCCACTGGCAACACTGGATAGATCCTCTAGACAAAAAATTAGCAAGGAAACAGAGACTCTAAATGAAGCACTAGACCAAATGGATTTAATAGATATCTACAGAGAATTACACCCCAAAAGTACAGAATTCACATTCTTCTCAAGTGCACATGGGACATTCTCAAAGATAGACCACATGTTACGGCACAAACTAAGTTTCTACAAGTTCAAGAAGACTGAAATAATATCAAGCATCTTCTCAGATCACAATGGCATGAAACTAGAAATCAATTGCAAGAAGAACATACAAAGACATTTGAACACATGGAAGCTAAATAGCATGCTATTAAACAATGAATGGGTCACCGAGGAGATCAAGGAAGAAATCAAAAACTTCCTGGAAACCAATGCAAATGACGACACAACAACATAAAATCTATGGGAGGCAGCAAAAACAGTTCTAAGAGGGAAGTTCATAGCACTACAGGCCTATCTCAAAAAACAAGAAAAATTTCTAATAGACCATCTGACCTCACACTTTAAAGAACTAGGGAGCAAACAAAAAGAAAACCACAGTGCAAGGAGAAGGAAGAAAATAGTAAAGATCAGAGCAGAAATAAACGACATAGAGACCAAAAAATAATTCAAAGGATCAATGAAACAAAGAGCTGGTTTTTCAAAAAGATAAACAAGATTGATGGCCCTTAGCTAGACTCCCCAAAAAACAAAGAGAGAGCACCAAAATACACTACATCAGAAATGAAAGCAGAGAAGTAAGAACTGACACCACAGAAATACATAAGATTGTTAGCAACTACTATGAACAATTATATGGCAACAAATTCAACAATCTAAGCAAAATGGACAAATTTCTAGGAACACAGTTTCCCAAAACTGAACCAGGAAGAGATAGAAAACTTGAACAGACCAATATCAACAGAAGAAATTGAAGACGTAATCAAGACTCTCCCAACAAACAAAAGCCCAGGCCCGGAAGGCTTCACGGGGGAGTTTTACCAAACATTCAAAGAAGAACTGACACCCATTCTCCTCCAACGATTTCAAAAAATTCAAGAAGAAGGAAGACTTCCAAACTCGTTTTATGAAGCCAGCATAATTCTAATTCCAAAAACAGAAAAAGACACTGCAAAAAAGAAAACTACAGACCAATATCCCTGATGAACAAAGATGCCAAAATCCTGAAAAAATACTAGCAAATTGGCTCCAGCAATACACCAAAAAAATTATCCACCATGACCAAGTGGGATTCATCCAAGGGATGCAAGGCTGGTACAATATTTGCAAATCAATAAACGTGATACACCACATAAATAAAATGAAGAATAAAAATCACATGATTACATCAATAGACGCTGAAAAGTCTTCAACAAAATCCAGCATCCATTTCTAATAAAAATGCTCAGCAATGTGGTGATAGAGTTATCATATCTCAAAATAATAAAGGCCATATATGAAAGACCTACAGCCAACATCATACTCAATGGGCAAAAACTTAAAGCATTTCCCTTAAGAACAGGAACAAGGCAAGAATGCCCACTTTTGCTCCTCTTATTTAACATAGTACTGGAAGTTTTAGCCACAGCAATCAGACAGAAAGAAAAAATAAAAGGGATCTAAATAAGAAAGAAGGAAGTGAAACTGTCATTATTTGCAGATGACATGATACTATACAAAGAAAACCACAAACAGTCCATCAAAAATTTACTAGACTTAATAAATGAATTAACAAATTAGCAAGATACAAAATTAACGTCAATAAGTTGATGGCATTGTTATACACCAAGGATGAACTCACAAAAAGAGAAGCTAAGAAAACAATCCCATTTACCATTGCGGCGAAAAGATTACAATACCTAGGAATAAACTTAATCAATGAAATAAAGGACCTATTCACAGAAAACTACAGGTCATTGAAAAAAGAAATAGAGGGAGATATAAAAAAGTGGAAGCACATACCCTGTTCATGGATTGGGAGAATTAACATCATTAAAATGTCCATACTACCCAAAGCAATCTATAGATTCAATGCAATCCCCATCAAAATACCAACGGCATACTTCACAGAACTAGAACAAATACTTCAAAAGTTTATATGGAACCAAAAAAGACCTCGGATAGCCACAGCAATCTTGAAAAGGAAGAACAAGGTTGGAGGAATCACATTACCAGGTTCCAGGTTATGGTACAAAGCCACCGTAATCAAAACAGCCTGGTACTGGCACAAGAACAGGCATATAGACCAGTGGAACAGAACAGAGAACCCAGAAATGGACCCAAGGCAATATGTTCAATTAATATTTGACAAAGCTGGCAAGAGCATACAGTGGAGTAAGGACAGCCTCTTTAAGAAATGGTGCTGGGAAAATTGGACAGCTACATGCAGAAAAATGAAACTAGACCATCAACTTACACCCTACACAAGAATAAACTCAAAATGGATAAAACACTTAAATGAGACTCATGAATCCATAAAAATCCTAGAAATAACTGTAGGCAACAAAATTTCAGACATACGCAGCAGCATTTTCACTGACACATCACCTGAGGCAATAGAAACAAAGGAGAAAATCAACACATGGGACTACACCAAACTCAAAAGCTTCTGCACAGCGAAAGATACAATCATCAAAACGGAAAGGCTATCCACTGTATGGGAGAGCAGCATTGTCAATGATATATCAGATAAGGGGTTAACTTTCAATATATATAGTTTCCTCACACAATTCTTCAAAAGGAAGACAACGAACCCAATTATAAAATGGGCAGAGGAACTAAATAGATACCTCTCCAAACCTGACATACAAATGATAAGAGACATATGAAAAAATGCTCATCATCTCTAATCATTAGAGAGATGAAAATTAAAACAACAGTGAGGTATTACCTCACACCTGTCAGAATGGCCACCATCAATAAATCATCAAACAACAAGTGTTGGCAGGGGTGTGGAGAAAAGGGGTCTTTCGTACACTGCTGGTGGGAATGCAGACTGGTGCAGCCACTATGGAAAACAATATGGTGTTACCTCAAAAAATTAAAAATTGAACTTCCATTTGACCCAGTGATCGCCCTTCTAGGAATATACCCTAAGAAGCCTGAAACACCAATCAGAAAGAATATATGTTCCCCCATGCTTGTAGCAGCACTATTTACAGTAGGTAAGATCTGGAAACAGCCCAAGTGTCCATCAGTAGATGAATGGATAAAAAAGCTGTGGTACATATACACAATGGAGTACTATGCAGCTCTAAGAAAGAAAGATCTCTTATCCTTTGAGACTACAGGAGGGACGTGGAGGGTATAATCCTAATTGAAACAAGCCAAACATAGAAAGACAAGTATCATATGATCTCACTTATTTGTGGAATATAATGAACATAACAGTTCATTATGGGGTAGTTCCAGAGACGTGTAAGTGGGGTACAGACTGACAATCCCCAGAAGAGTGGATGGTGGGAGAGAGATAAACCACAGAACTCATATGCATGTATGCATGAACAGTGGACATGAACAACAAACTGGGGACAGGGCAGTGAGGGAGGGGGAGGTCGGAATCAGTGAGGGGAAAATTGAGAAATATCTGTAACAAAAATTAATTAATAAACTCACACTTCTGATTAAAAATAAATAAATAAATAATTTAATTAAATAAATAAAAATAAAAATAAAAATAAAGATATCAGAACAGAGAACCCAGAAATGAACCCAAGGCAATATGCTCAATTAATATTTGAGAAAGATAGCAAGAGCATACAATTCAGTAGAGTCAGCCTCTTTAATAAATGGTGTTGGGAAAACTGGTCAGCTACATGAAAAACAATGGAACTAGACCATCAACTTACACCATAAACAAGAATAATCTCAAAATGGAAAGAATACTTAAATGTGACTCGTAAATCCATAAATATCAAGAAGAAAATATAGGTAACAAAATTTCAGACATCATATGCAGCAGATTTTTCACTAATCCATCGCCTTAGGCTAGAGAATCAATGGAAAAAAAATGAATACATGGGACTACATAAAACTAAAAAGCTTCTGCACAGCAAAAGATACAGTCATCAAAATGGAAAGGCAACCCAATGTACGGGAGAACTCATTGCCAATGGTATATCAGATAAGGGGTTAATTTCCAATATATATAGAGTGCTCATACAACTCAACAAAAGTAAGACACAGAACCCAATTACAAAATGGGCAGAGAACCGAAATAGACACCCCCCCCCCAAATACATACAAATGGGGCCAAGAGACATATGAAGACATGCTCAATATTCCTAATCATGAGATACAAATTCAAACAACTATGTGGTATCACCTCATACCTCCCAGAATAGCTGCCTTCAACAAATCATCAAACAACAGGTGTTGGAGAAGGTGTGGAGAAAAGGAGACTCTGGTACACTGCTGGTGGGAATGCAGACTGGTGCAGTTACTATGGACAACCCTATGGTGTTTCGTCAAAAAATTAAAAATTAATCTCCCATTTGACCCAGTGATCCCACTTCTAGTAATATATCCTAAGAATCCTGAAACTCCAATCAGAAAGAATATATGTACCCCTGTGTTCATAGCAGCACTATTTACAATCGCTAAGATCTGGAAACAGCTCAAGTGTTCATCAATGAGTGAATTAAAAAGCTGTAGCACATATATACTATGGAATACTGTGCAACTGTAAGAAAGATCTCTTATCATTTGAGATGACATGGAGGGGCCTCTAGAATATTATGCTAAATGAAATAAACCAATCAGAGAAAGACAAATACCACTTGATCTCACCTATGTGTAGAATATAATGAACAAGTTGGGCTTATGAATAAAATAGACTCAGAGAGATAGAAAGGAGTATGGTTCAGACTGACAAACCTCAGAGTAGGGAGGCAGTGGGGATGGATGAGATGAACCAAAAAACTTATATGCACTTATGCATTACCAATGGACATAGACAACAGTGCTGGGGGATGGGGTTGTTAAATGGGAATAGGGTGTCTGGGGGAAAATGGAGAAACATCTGTAACAAAAATAAATTAATGAAAATTGGAAATAATAAATAAAAACTAATCAATGAATTTAGTAAAGTTTCAGGATAAAAAATCAACATACAGAAATTATTTGCATATTTTTATAGTAACAGCAAAACATGTAAAAAAGAAATAGAGAAAACAATCCCATTCACAATAGTAACATAAACAATACAATTCTTAGGAATAAATTTAACCAAGGAAGGGAAAGATCTGTACACTGAGAGCTATAAGAATCTGATGAAAGAAATTGAAAATTATGAAAGCAAATGGAAAAATATCTTATGTTTATGTATCAGAAGAATAAATATTGATAAGATATCCATGCTCCACAAAACCATCTACACATTTATGCAATCACTATCAAAATTTATTTTTTCCACAGAAATAGAAACAATATCCAAAATTTTTATGTAACAGCAGAAGACCCTAAATAGCTAAAGTAATTCTGAGAAAGAACAAAGCATGAAACTTCTGATTTGATACTATACTACAAGACTATAGTAATCAAAACAGTATGATACTGGGATAAAAATAGATATATAGATGAAGGGAACAGGTTCAAGAGCCCAGAAATAATCCCTGCAATATATAGTCACCTAACATTTGACAAGGTAGTCCAAATTACTTAACGCAGAAAGGATAAGTCTCTTCAATAAATGGTGCTGGTAAGAGTGGAAAAATAAAATTTGACTCTTAATTCACACCACTCACAAAAATTAACTTAAAATGAATTAAAGACTTAAATTTAAGACCTGAACCTGTAAGATCCTACAGGAAAACAGGGAAAAAACTCCTTGATTAAGGTCTTAGTAATGATTTTTTGGATGTGACACCAAAAGTATAAGCAATAAATGTAGAAATAAATAAGTGGAAATACTTCAAATTAAAAGTCTTCTGCACAGCAAAGGAAACAATCAGCAAAATGAAAAGAATACTTATAAAAAAAAGAATACTTATGGAATTCGAGAAAATATTTGCAAACCACATATTGAATCAGGGGATAATATCCAAAATATATAAAATATTTATACAACTCTATACCAAAAACAAAATCTGATTTAAGTAAAGGTCAAAGGAACTGAATAGACATTTTTCCAAAGGAGACATTCAAATGCCCAACAGGTAGATAAGAAGGTGGTCAACATCACTAGTCATCAGGGAATCACAAATCAAAACCACAATGATATATCATCTCACACCTGTGAAAATGGCTATCTTCAAAAAGACTAGAGATAATATGTTGACAAGAATGTGGAGAAAAAGAAACTCTTGCACACTGTTGTTGGGAAAGTAAATCAATTTAGTCACTGTGGAAAACAATATGGATGTTTCTCAAAATATTATAAATATAACAATTCAGCAATTCCAGTTCTGAATATTTTCCAAAAAAAAAATGTATAAACAGGATCATAAAGAGATATATGCACCTCCAAGTTTATTGTAGCTTTATTCGCAATAGCCAAGATATGGAAACAGCTTAGGTGCCTATCAATGGATGGAATGAATATATATGATAGAATATTAGTCACCATGAGAAAGAACAAAATCCTGTCATTTGAGAAAATATGGATGGTGTTTGAGGAGATTATGCTGTTTAATAAGTCAGACAAAGACAAATACTGTATAATATCACTTATATGTGGAATCTAAAGAAGCTGACTCATAGAAAGAGAGAGTAGAATGATGGCTTTCCATGGGCTGGGGGTTGTGGAAAAGGAGGAGAGGTTTGGATAAAGGGTACAAACTTACAATTATAAGATGAATAAGTTCTGGAAATATAATACACAACACTGTTACAATATACTATTGTATATACTGGAAAATTGTTAAGGGAATCAATCTTAAATGTACTCACTACAAAAATAATGGTAATTATGTGACATGATGGAAGTGTTAACTAACATTATGGTCATAATCAAATCGCAGTGTATAAATGTATCAAATCAAGAAGTGTATACTTTAAAGTTACACAATGTTATATGTTAATTATACCTCAGTAAAGCTGGAAAAAAAGTTAAGGGAAGAGTTGGCAAAACAAACAAAACCTACATTATAAAGTTGTAAAATAAATCTTAAATGACTTAATACATGGAAAATGCTTGGTATAACACTTGGAAACACTAAGAGCTAGTCATTGTTACTACTTTAGATTGGGTTCTGGTACTTGACTATTAGTGAATAAAAGTCAGTGTGATTGGCCGGTTTATAGACTAAAAGCCTATGTAAACCTCTGTATGATTCACACATGGGTATGTCCCACCCAAAGGTATTCGGTGGCTAAGTCAGTCACGGACTAGTCCTGTAGAGTTGCAAGGGAGGATGGAATTAAGCAAAATACTATTATGAAGAGATTGAGTTTCATGTCAAAAGGTTCACATTTGAGTGCCTGTTCTGTTGCCTACTAGTTGTGCCACCTTGTGATACTCCCTTACGCTGAATCTTAATTTATCCAACTATAAAATGGGCACTATAAGTCCAATGTCACAAGCTTTTTCTGAAGACCATACTAGAAATTACAAAAAATTCTTGGCAAATTAGTAAATACTATGCAAATAAAATTATTTTTTTCTCAGTTTTTACTATTGTAGTTGCTGTTTAACAAATATGGATGTCCTTGTCCTGCTTAATCTTAAAATAAGCTTTTGCCTTGGGGCTTTGTAGCACCATTTGCTTAAATCTGGAAAGTGGCGAGGGGATGGGGGGTGGGCGGATAGGGACCTAGGGTCGTCAGAACTGATTGAAACTTGAAGGTCCCTTATTAAACTTGGTGCTAGTGTCCTAACAATCACACTTGTACTTAAACTTGGGTGGTTGTGAATATAGGTATGGTCACTAATCAGCCAGGTGGCTACCTGCTGTCTAGAAAGTGGGCAATTAAGTACAAAGGCCATTTTCATCCACAGGGTTTGCTATTTCATAGCCAATTACCCAGGCAGTTTCACCCCACTTTGAATTTTGTGGAAAGTAAGGGCAGCATATGCATCTGCAGTCTCAATAGCTTCCCTGTAGCTCCTGCCATCAACCCTATTCATCTCATTCTATAAAACCATCAGCATCCACCTGCCTTTCAGTATTTAACTTCTTCATTTAGAAAGAAACAGCAGGAAATTTGAACCAAGAGCTGTTTTTATCTTTATAATGGCAAAAGCAATTTTAACACTATATCCACATCGTAATCTGCATTTCTGCAATGTGCTATAGTTTAAAATACCAAAATCAAGAACGAATGCCCTCTCAGACATTTACATGGCTCCCTAATGCAATTGTTTCCTAATTAGAATAGTGCTCAGTTAAGAATAAGACATTTAATGTTCTTATGTTCCTAGTGCAAATGGAAATTTTACTAAAGACCCGTTATACTCAGCTTTATCAAAGAAAATGCAGCTTTATGAAATGGGCTTATTTGAAAAGAGATTGTATTATAAAATGCACCAGTTAGGCCTATAGCATTAAAGGAGTCCTAAAGTGGAGGCTTATTTGTGTATATGCACATCCAAAGACACAAAGTGATACGCACATTAGACTGCCAGCCAGTGGTTTGTCCCTCTGCCTCCAGCCCACCTCCTGATGGGTGATCATGCAAGGGAAGAGGGGAGGTGGGGATGTGAAGTAAGGGTGTAAATAACATTTTTGTGTTTTCTATTCCTATTGATGGAATTAGAACTCTGATCATCCACACACTTTTGTCACTCAGTTGTTTATATTGCTTCTCTGAATCCTTCCCTTATACTTAAGCAGTGAGAGCCCTCACTCTCTATCCTCCCATGACTTTCTTCAGAGTAGCCTCCCCAGGCCCTTAGGGCTCTATAAATGGCTTTCAAAAGAGACAAGCCAACTTGAAAATGATATGAAGAGTTACTGCCTTCTGAGTCTAGTTCCAGGCATCTCCTTAACACCTCTCTTGTCTACTCCATAGAGCATTGATGCTCTATACAAGAATGTCTTTAACTTTACTATGTATACAAGTTACCAGAAGATCTTATTGAAATGCAGGCTCTGATTCAGCAGGATTGGGCTAAATGGCCTGTGATTCTGTATTTCTGCTGGGCTCCAAGTTATTAAAAAATACTGCAGATCCACAGACCACAATTTTAAGAGTACAAGTCTACACCACAGTTAACAATTAATTCTAATATATTTTACCTCTCCGTAGAGGTTATAAGTCTCTGAGGCCAGAGATTCTATCTTATATTACTTGCTTAAATCCTCACAATACCGAGTTCATAATTGTGGTCACTTAAGTAATTCTGTATTAACTGACTGTTGTAATGAGGGCTTTGACATCAGATATCTTGGGCTGAAATCCCAGTGCTGCTCCTTATAAGCTATGGAACTCTGTGCAAGTTATTTACTCTATGTGAACTTCAATTTTCTTATCAGGAAAATAATAGGGTAACTATGAAGATTATCAAGAACTAATTCTGTGAACCATCTTGCACAGTGCTTGACACATTCTAGGCTCCCGATAAATATTACTTCTATGTTGCTTTAAATTTCTTACAAAAAGAATTTCTGACAATTAAATCATTTTATAAATGCCAGCTGAAATTATTAATGTAGAAAAACACTTTTAAAAATATGTATGTTTTTGAAAATATCTGAATGCTTTTTCTTACCCGCACGATATTTTGGGTTTTTTTACTTCATTTTTGTTTTCTCTCTGTTTTTTTTTTTCTAATTAATTAATTTATTTATTTTTGTTATAGATGTTCCTTCTTTTCCACCCCACTGATTCCCGCCTCCCCTTCCCGCCCTGCCCAGTCCCCAGCTTTGTTGTCCATGTCCATTGTTCATGCATACATGCATATATGTTCTGTGGTTTATCTCTCCCCCACCACACCCTCCTCTAGGGATTGGTAGTCTGTACCCCACTTCCACGTCTTTGGGACTATGCCATTCCTCAGACTGTTATGTTCAAAATATTCCACAAATAAGTGAGATCCTATGATTCTTGTCTTTCTCTGTTTGGCTTGTTTTGCTTAGGATAATAGTTTCCAGGTCCCTTCATGTGATCTCAAAGGATAAGAGATCTTTCTTTCTTCCAGGTGTGTAGTACTCCATTGTGTATATGTACCACAGATTTTTTATCCATTTGTCTACTGATGGACACTTGGCTATTTCCAGATCTTAGCTATTGTAAATAGTGCTACTACCGACATGGGGGTACACATATACTTTCTGATTAGTGTTTCAGGCTTCTCAGGGTATATTGATAGAAGTGGGATCACTGGGTCAAATGGAAGTTCAATTTTTAAATTTTTGAGGTAACACCATATTGTTTTCCATAGTGGCTGCACCATTTTGCATTCCCACCAGCAGTGCACTAGAGTCCCCTTTTCTCCACACCCTCGCCAACACTTGTTGTTTGATGATTTGTTGATGGCAGGAATTCTGACAGGTGTGAGGTGATACCTCATTGTTATTTTAATTTGCATCTCTCTGATGATTAGTGATGATGAGCATTTCTTCATATATTTCTTAGCCATTTGTATGTCCTGTTTGGAGAGGTGTCTATTTAGTTCCTCTGCCCATTTTTTAATTGGTTTCTTTGTTTTCCTTTTGTGGAGTTGTATGAGCACTCTATATGTATTGGAAATTAACCCGTTATCTGATATATCATTGGCAATTATGCTCTCCCATACAGTGGGTAGCCTTTCCGTTTTGATGATTGTATCTTTCGCTGTGCAGAAGCCTTGGAGTTTGATGTAGTCCCATGTATTCATTTTCTCCTTTGTTTCTATTGCCTTAGGTGATGTGTCAGTAAAAATTCTGCTGCATATGATGTCTGAAATTTTGTTGCCTACAGTCTCTTCTAGGATTTTTATGGATTCATGAGTTATATTTAAGTCTTTCATCCATTTTGAGTTTATTCTCGTGTAGGGTGTAAGTTGATGGTCTAGTTTCATTTTCCTGCATGTAGCTGTCCAATTTTACCAGCACCATTTATTAAAGAGGCTGTCCTTACTCCACTGTATGCTTTTGCCACCGTTGTTAAATATTAATTGAGCATATTGCCTTGGGTCCATTTCTGGGTTCTCTGTTCTGTTCCACTGGTCTATATACCTGTTCTTGTGCCAGTACCAGGCTGTTTTGATTATAGTGGATTTGTAGTATAACCTGAAATCTGGTATTGTGATCCCTCCCACTTTGTTCTTCCTTTTCAAGATTGCTGTGGCTATTCGAGGGCTTTTTTGTTCCATATGAACATTTGAATTAATTGTTCTAATTCTGTGAAGTATGCCATTGGTATTTTTATGGGGATTGCGTTGAATCCTTTATTTCTTTGCTTAAGTTTATTCCTAGGTATCTTAATTTTTTTTGCCGCAATGGTAAATGGGATTGTTTTCTTAGCTTCTCTTTCTGTGAGTTCATCCTTGATGTATAAGAATGCCGTCGATTTCTTGACATTAATTTTGTATCCTGCTACTTTGCCAAATTCATTTATTTAATCCAGTAAACTTTTGATGGAGTCTTTGGGGTTTTCTATGTATAGTATCATGTCATCTGCAAATAATGACAATTTCACTTCCTTCTTTCCAATTGTGATCCCTTTTATTTTTTCTTCCTGTCTGATTGATGTGGCTAAGACTTCTAGTACTATGTTAAATAGGAGTGGCGAAAGTGGGCATCCTTGCCATGTTTCTGTTCTTAAGAGAAATGCTTTTAGTTTTTGCCCATTGAGTATGATGTTGGCTGTAGGTCTTTCATATATGGCCTTTATTATATCTAGATATGATCCCTCTATTCCCACACTGCTGAGCGTTTTTATCAGAAATGGATGCTGGATTTTGTCGAAGGCTTTTTCAGAATCTAATGGTATTATCATGTGGTTTTTAATCTTCATTTTATTTATGTGGTGTATTACATTTATGGATTTGTGTATATTGTACCAGCCTTGCATCCCTGGCATGAAACCCACTTGGTCATGGTGGATAATTTTTTTGGTGTATTGCTGGATCCGATTTGCTAGTACTTTGTTCAGGATTTTAGCATCTATGTTCATCAGGGATATTGGCCAGCAGTTTCTTTCATTGTAGTATCTTTTTCTGTTTTTGGAATTAGAATTATGCTGTCTTCATAAAATGAGATTGGAAGTCTTCCTTCTTCTTGAATTTTTTAAAATAGTTTGAGGAGAATGGGTATTAGTTCTTCTTTGAATGTTGGGTAAAACTCCCCCGTGAAGCCATCCAGGCCTGGGCTTTTGTTTGCTGGGAGAGTCTTGATTACTTCTTCAATTTCTTCTGTTGTTATTGGTCTGTTCAAGTTTTCTATCTCTTCTTGATCCAGTTGTGGGAGACTATGTGTTTCTAGAAATCTGTCCATTTTGTTTAGATTGTCGAATTTGTTGCCATATAATTGTTCATAGTAGTTGTTAACGATCTTTTGGATTTCTGTGGCGTCAGTTGTTATCTCTCCTCTTTCATTTCTGATTTTGTGTATTTGGGTTTTCTCTCTCTGTTTCTTGGTGAGTCTAGCTAAGGGTCCCTCAATCTTGTTTATCTTTTCCAAAAATCAGCTCTTTGTTTTATTGATCCTTTAAATTGTTTTTTGTCTCTATGTCATTTATTTCTGCTCTGATCTTTCCTATTTCCTTTTTTCTACTTACTCTGGGGTTTTCTTGTTGTTTGCTTTCTAATTGTTTAAGTTGTGAGATTAGATAGTTAATTAGAAATATTTCTTGTTTTTTGAAATAGGCCTGTAGTGCTATGAACTTCCCTCTCAGAACTGCTTTCACTGCATCGCATAGATTTTGTGTTGTTGTGTGTTCATTTTCATTGGTTTCCAGGAAGTTTTTAATTTCTTCCTTGATCTCCTCGGTGACCCATTCATTGTTAATAACATGCTATTTAGCTTCCATGTGTTCAAATGTCTTTGTATGTTCTTCTTGCAATTGATTTCTAGTTTCATGCCATTGTGATCTGAGAAGATGCTTGATATAATTTCAATCTTCTTGAACTTGTAGAGACTTAGTTTGTCTAACATGTGGTCTATCTTTGAGAGTGTCCCATGTGCACTTGAGAAGAATGTGAATTCTGTAGTTTTGGGGTGTAGTTCTCTGTAGACATCTATTAAACCCCTTTGGTATAATGCTTCATTTAGAGTCTCTGTTTCCTTGCTAATTTTTTGTCTAGAGGGATCTATCCAGTGATGTCAACGGGGTGTTAAAGTCCCCTGCTATGATTGTATTGCTATTGATTTCTCCTTTGAAGTCATCCAGAAGTATTTTAATATATTTTGGTGCTCCTATATTGGGTGCATATATGTTCATCAATGTTATATCTTCTTGTTGGATAGATCCTTTCAATATTCTGCAGTGGCCTTCTTTGTCTCTAAGTATGGCCTTCATTTGAAATCTATTTTATCAGATATAAGTATTGCTACCTCAGCTTTTTTTTCTTTTCCGTTTGCTTGGAAGATTTTTTTCCATCCCTTCACTTTCAAATATGTGAGTCTTTTGTTGTGAGGTGTGTCTCTTGTAAACAACATAGATGAGTCATGCTTTCTTATCCAATGAGCTACTCTGTGTCTTTTCATGGGAGCATTCAATCCATTTACATTTAAGGTGATTATTGATATGTACTTATTTATTGCCATTTTTGTTTAGTGTGGTTCAATTTTCCTTCCCATTTCTCCTGGTAATTGCAGCAGTCCTTTTAACATTTCTTGCAGTGCTGGTTTGGTGCTAATGTATTCCCTTAGCAATTTTTTTTTTTTTGTCTAACAAGCTCTTTATTTGACCTTCTATTTTGAATGATAGCCTTGCTGGGTAGAGTAGTCTTGGATTCAGATCCTTGTTTTTCATGACCTTGATTACTTCATGCCATTCCCTTCTAGCCTGTAGTGTTTCTTGTGGGAAGTCAGCTGAGAGCCTTATGGGTTTTCCTTTGTAGGGAACCTTTTGCTTATCTCTTGCTGCTTTTAGGATTCTCTCTTTGTCTTTAATTTTGGCAGTTTGATTACTATGTGTCTTGGTGTAGGCCTGTTTTGGTTCTTCTTACTTGGGGCTCTCTGTGCTTCTTGAACTTGAATGCCTCCTTCCTTGACCAAATTAGGGAAGCTTTCTGTTACTATTTCTTTGAATATATTCTCTAACCCTTGCTTATTTTCTTCTTCTTCAGGGACTCCTATGATGCGAATATTATTCCGTTTCCAGTTGTGCTACAGTTCTCTTAAGCTGTCTTCCTATTTTTAAATCGTTTTTTCCTTTTGGTTTTCTGATTGGTTGATTTTTTTCTAGCCTGTCTTCTAATTCACTGATCCGGTCCTCAGCTTCCCCTATTCTGCTTTTTAGACCTTCCAATGTGTTTTTCATTTCTGATATGTCATTCTTCATTTCTTCCTGTTGGTTTTTAATTTCCAACTGGTTGATTTTCAACATTTCTATGTCTTTACTCATGGTGCTCATATCCTTACACATGCTGTTGAGCTTCCTCAACACCATGGCTCTAAATTCTAGTTCTGTTAACTTGCTGAACTGCACCTCACTTATCTCATTTTCCGTAGAGGTCTCTTGTTCTTTCATTTGGCTTTTGTTTCTGATTTTCACCATTTTGGCTATCACAGTGGGCTTTTGAGTCTGCCAAATTTTCCCTGTGTTTGTTGGTGTTCTGCTGTTTGTGGCTCCCTCTTCTGGGTTTGGATGAGCCAGGGAGGACCCACTTTAAACACCACCGTCAAGTCTTAGCTTTTCTGGTTATTGTTGCTAGCCCAGGGAATGGTAGTTATCCTCTCGCTTTTTTTTCCTGGAGGCTATTAGTAGAGGTCACCTGCAGACCCTTGGTTTCTGAGTTGCCTTAAAAACTCCCTCAGGTTCTCAGTGTAAGAGGATTTCCTTAGAGTGAGGCAGATTTTGGTTGTCATGGCCCTCAATTGGCATTTTAATGGCCACCAGTTGGTGTTGAATCTCGGAGGGAGAAGCCGCAGCATCTCCCCATGGCCCTGGGAAGGAGAAAAATGACCACCGTCCTGCGTGGCTGCACTCAGCGAGAGCTCTTAGCACCCTCCAAACCCGAGTGTCCCCACACAGTTCTGGTCCAGTCTGCCTTCCCTCTGCCGGATCCCAAGGTGAGTGGCTGCTGCCAATTTAGCCTCTGTCCAGACTCTGCGTGGTGGAGCAGCCTGGGAATTTTAACTGGAGCGTGCTGTTCCCAGCCAAGGGAGGCCTGGCAGGGGCTCCAGCCAAGTAAGTTGCACTCAGCAGAAACCCCAGGACTGAGCCGCGGTAGCAGGACACTGCAGAGGTGGCAGTAGCTTCTACCACAGTCCCCTGGTCCCTGCGAGTCAGTATGGCACCAGCTGAGGGCTACATGTAGAGTTCACGGGACTCAGCCTTGGTAGCAGCGTCCTCCTGAGTCCCCTGGTCCCCTCGAGTCCGTGCAGCACCAGCCGAGGGCTTAGCACGCAGAGTTTGCAGGACTCAGCCTTGGTAGCAGCATTCCGCCAAGTCCCCTGGTCCCCGTGAGTTTGTGTGGCACCAGCCGAGGGCTTAGCAGGTAAAGTTCCTGGGACTTAGCCTTGGTAGAAGCGTCCCGCCAAGTCCCCTGGTCCCCGTGCGTTTGTGCGGCATCAGCCAAGGGCTTAGCACGCAGTGTTCGTGGGACTCAGCCTTGGTAGCAGCATCCCACCGAGTCCCCTGGTCTTCGCGAGTCTGTGCAGCACCAGCCAAGGAGTTAGCAGGCAACACAGTTCCCAGGACCCATGCAGGGTCGCAAGGGAGATGGTAGCAGAAACTTCCCGCTGAGTTCCCTGGTCCCCACCCAGGCCGCTACAGACCCTGGGCTCCTGGCCCCCTCTCGCGTCCTTGCAAGCCTACCAGGATTGAGTCGATGTTTCAGGTTATGTGTTCCTCCAAGGTGTCTTTCGGTTGCCCCTTCATGACGATTTGCCTTTATTTTCATTGTAAATCCAGTTTGGTCCTGGGAGATGGTCTGTGTAGCTCCATTCACTTCGCCGCCATTTCAGGAATTTTTTCGATAGAGTTTTAAGCCATGTGGCCTTGAGCAATTTACTTTCGAGGTATTTTTTGGTTCCATATGAACTTTTGAAGTATTTGTTCTAATTCTGTGAAGTATGTCGTTGGTATTTTGATGTGGAGAGCACTGAATCTATAGATTGCTTTGGTTAGTATGGACATTTTAATGATGTTAATTCTCCGAATCCATGAACAAGGTATATGCTTCCCCTTTTTTTTATCTTCCTCTAAATCTTTTTTCAATGACCTGTAGTTTTCTGTGAATAGGTCCTTTATTTCTTTGGTAAAGTTTATTCTTAGGTGTCTCAATTTTTTTGTCGAGATGGTGAATGGGATTGTTTTCTTAGCTTCTCTTTCTGTGAGTTCATCATTGGTGTATAAGAATGCCATCGAGCCCTGGCCAGTTTGGCTCAGCGGTTAGAGCGTCGGCCTGCGGTCCTGAGAGACCCGGGTTCGGTTCCCGCTAAGGGCGCGTACCTCGGTTGCAGTTTGTCCCCGGCCCTGGTCGGTTGTGCGGGTGGCAGCCACTCGATGTGTTCCTTTCACATCGATGTTTCTCTCTCTCTCTCTTTCTTCTCTCTCCCTCCCACTCTACCTGAACAAAAAATGGAAAAATGTCCTTGGGTGAGGATAAAATAAATAAATAGAACTTGTAGAGACTTAGTTTGTGTCCTATCATGTGGTCTATCTTTGAGAATGTGCCATACTCACTTGACAAGAATGTGAATTCTGTAGTTTTGGGGTGTAATTCTCTGTAGATATCTATTAAATCCATTGGGTCTAGTGCTTCATTTAGAGTCTCTGTTTCTTTGCTAATTTTTTGTCTAGAGGATCTATCCAGTGATGTCAGTGGGGTGTTGAAGTCACCTACTATGATTGCATTGCTATAAATTTCTCCTTTGAAGTCCTCCTGAAGATTTTTAATATATTTTGGTGCTCCCATATTGGGTGCATATATGTTTATCAAGGTTATATCTTCCTGTTGGATAGATGCTTTCAATATTATGTAGTGGCCTTCTTTGTCTCTAGTTATAGCCTTCATTTTGATATCTATTTGATCAGATATGAGTATTACTTCCCCATTTTTTTTTTCCTTTCCGTTAGCTTTGAAGATATTTTTCCATCCCTTCACTTTCAACCTATGTGAGTCTTTTGTTGTGAGGTGTATCTCTTGTAAACAACATAGATGAGTCATGCTTTCTTATCCATTCAGTTACTCTGTGTCTCTTCATGGGAGCATTCAATCCATTCATATTTAAGGTAATTATTTATATGTACTTATTAATTGCCATTTTTGTTTATTGTGGTTATATTTTTCTTCCTATTTATCCTGCTAATTACAGCAATCCTTTCAACATTTATTGCAGTTCTTGTTTGGTGCAAATTAGCCTTTTTTTTTTTTTTTTTTGGTCTGGGAAGCTCTTTATTTGACTTTCTATTTTGAATGATAGCCTTGCTTGGTAGAGTAGTCTTGGATTCTGAATCTTGTCTTTCATGACCTTGATTACCTCATGCCATTCTCTCTTGGACTGTGGTGTTTCTGTTGAGAAATCAGCTGAAAGCCTTACGGGGGTTCCTTTGCTGTTAACCTGTTTCTTATTTCTTGCTTCTTTTATAATTCTCTCTTTGTCTTTAATTTTTTGAATTTTGATTACTGTGTGTCTTTGTGTCGGCCTGTTTGGGTTCTTCTTACTTGGGGCTCTCTGTGCTTCTTGAACTTGAATGCCTTCTTCCTTCGCCACATTAGGGAAGTTTCCTGTCACTATTGCTTCAAATATATTCTCTAACTTTTGCTTATTTTCTTCTTCTTCGGGGACTCCTATGATGTGAATGTTATTATGTTTCCAGTTGTCACACAGTTCTCTTAATCTGTTTTCCTGTTTTTTAATTTTTTTTTTCTTTTGGTTTTCTGATTGGTTGATTTTTTCTTCCCTTTCTTCTAATTCACTGATCCGGTCCTCAGCTTCCTCTACTCTGCTATTTAAACTTTCTAATGTGTTCTTTATTTCTGATATGTCATTCTTCATTTCTTCTTGGTGGTTTTTAATTTCCAACTGGTTGATTTTCAACATTTCTATGTCTTTACTCATGGTGCTTATGTCCTTACACATTCTGTTGAGCTTTCCAAAGATCATGGCTCTGAATGCTAGTTCTGTTAACTTGCTTAACTGCACCTCATTTATCTCATCTTTGGTATAGTCCTCTTGTTTTTTCATTTGGCTTTTGTTTCTGTGTTTCACCATTTTGGCTATCACAGAGGGCTTTGGAGCCTGTCAAATTTTCCCTGTGGGTATTGATGTTCTGCTGTTTGTGGCTCCCTCTCCTTGGTTTGGATGAGGCAGAAAGGACCCACTTTAACACCATTGTCAAGTCTTGCTTTCCTGGTCGGACTTGCTAGCCCAGGGAATGGTAATTTTCCTCTAGCTTTTTGCCTGGAGGCTATTAGTAGTGGTCACCTGTAGAATCTTGACTTCTGAGTTGAATGAAAAACTCCCTCAGGTGCTCAGTGTAAGAGGATTTTTGGAGGGTGGGGCGATGCTGGTTGTTAATGGGCCTCAATTAGCATTTCATTGGCCACTGGTTTGGTTGCATCTCCAAGGGAGGGGCCACCACCTCTCCCCAGGGCCTTGGGAAGGAGTAAGATGACCACAGTCCTGTGTGGCTGCAACTCAGCAAAAGCTTTGAGCACCCTCCAAATCCCGAGTGTCCCCACACAGTTCCAGTCCATTCTGTCCACCCTCTGCCGAAGCCCAAGGTGAGTGGCTGATGCTATTTTATCCTCTGACTTGGCTCTACGCTGTGGAGACATTTGGCAGTGTAACTCATAGGTTCAGCTTCCAGTTAAGGGTACCGGTTCCTGCCAAGGCACCGCAGCTCCCAGCCAAGGGTGCAGCTCCCAGCCAAGGGTGCAGCTTCCATCCGAGTGCACAGGTCCCAGCTGAGGTTGCAGCTTCCAGCCGAGGGTGCAGCTCCCAGCCCAGGGTGCAGGTCACAGCTGAGGCTGCAGGTCCCAAGTGAGATTGCAGCTCCTAGACAAGGGTGCCGCAGCCCCCAGCCCAGGATGTTGCCAACCGTGTGTTCCCAGCCCCCTCTTGCATCTTTGCAAGCCTACCAGGATTGAGTCAGTGTCCCCAGTTGTGTGGTTCTCCAAGCTGATTTTCGTTGCTTTTTCCTGACAATTTGTCTTTATTTTTGTTGTAATTCCAGTTTGGTCCTGGGAGATGGTCTGTGTAGCTTCCATTCACTCTGCCGCCATTTTTTTTATTTTTAAAAACTTATTTTCTTTCTTGCATTTTACAAGGCAACTTTAGTGTAGTAAAAACAGTGTTGGACTTTCTAATCACATAATCTAGATTCCAATTTCTGTTGTTATTACCCAGGAGACACTAAGTAAAAATCTCAACCTCTCCAAGGTTCAGTTTTTGTTTGTAAAAGAGAATTGATAACATCCACCTTGCCAATTGCTTGTATGTGAATATTCTTTATAAACTATAAAGCACTGTGTATATGTAGAGTTGATATCTGGTTCTGGAAACTGTTATTTTTCTATATGTATCTATCTATATATTTTTTCTATCTATTTTCTGTCCTAGAATCCTGAGTTTATAATAGCTTTCTTATTGATCCTCATATCCTTTTGGAAGATAAAGTTTTTCTATAAACTTTCATAAAGCCTCACCACTCTGCTATTTTCTCCATTCTTAAAAGGGGTAAAATAATTCAAGGAACATAAATTCAATTAGAAAAAAAAATAATTCATTAAATTCTACATATGTGTGAAATTATATGTTTAATGAACAAAACAAACTAACAAGCAAAATATAGATAAACTCATGGAGAGCAGGCATGAAGCTCTGGTGTAAGCGGGCACATGGTGGATTGAGCAAAAAGGAAAGAGAAAAATAACTCATGGTCGTGAAAAATAGTGTGATGGTGTCAGAGGGAGAGAATAGGTGGAGGTGAAAGGAGGTATACGGGGGATAAATGGTGATGGGAAATAAAGAAAAAAGAAAAAAAATCATTCAGCAAGTTCCAGGCAGGATTCTAAAGAGAGAGAGAAAAAAAAAAAAAAAAATATATATATATATATATATATATATATATATATATATATATATACTTATTGGTTAGGGTAAAAACAAAAAAACTCTTAGAAACATCTTCCTCGAAGCCAAAAGTGAGTTGCTCTTTTCAAAAACCTATGCTAGATTATAAAATCTATCTGAAAAACAAGTGCCAAAAAGTACTATTTTCATACTTGGATATAACACATAATTTTTATGGAGCCCCAGTCACATAGTAGCTCAGATTTCAGATCAAAATTTATTACCACACCAATCTATCATCCACGTTTTAAGGTTCTCTTCAATGTAACCGAATGTCATTATCACAAAAAGGAGTTGAATGGAACTTATAATGAAATTTGATGGGCACTGTAACCAGAATCATCATTTTCAAAGATCCAAAGCAATTGCTGATGATTCAACCTTAGTTTAAGTATTAGTACTACACTCATCACTCTTTTAAGAAAAGTCAGCTCAAAGGTAGCTCATAAGAGAGTATAGTCCAGGATTATTTCTGTGTATGCTAACCTTTTTGCAACGTTTCAGTTAGCTGTTCTCTTATGTAACACAAAAATTAAATTATATATTTGTACAATTGGCAATATTTCTCCATCCCTTAAAATCACTAGTCAGTGATTTACCTCTGACTTGGAGTTGAAAAACTTGTAAATACCAGTATAGCAGTTTTAATGTCATTAACATATTGCACCAATGTGATCTTCTGCAGGACATCCAAATGGTCCCAGATTCTTCAGAGTATATTATGACAGAGGATGGGAGAGTAAATAGAACTCTGTGCAAGACTGAAAATGTGTACTACTGTCTGCCCCATGTGAATATGAACTGCTTTATTTAGAAAATGTATCTTTATTTTTGAAAGAATTAGAAACTACCCCCCTTTCTTCCCATTGACCACTTCCACCCCACTCATGCCCCCCCCCCCGGCCTTCACTGCACTATTGTCTGTGTACATGGGTTAGGCATATATGTATATAAGTTCTTTGGTTAATATCTTCCTCCCCTCCCCTCCTTCGCTCTGAAATTCATCAGTCTGTTCCATGCTTCCATGTTTCTGGATCTATTTTGTTCATTGGATTCTACATATAAGTCAGATTATGTGATATTTGACTTCCTCTGACTGGCTTATTTTGCTTAGCATAATACTCTCCAGGTACATCCATGCTGTCTCAAAGAATAAGAGATCCTTCTTTATAAAAGCTGCATAGTATTCCATTGTATAAATGTACCAGGGCTTTTTTATCCATCCATCTACATATGGGACCTTGGTCTGTTTCCAGATCACAGATATCATAAATACTGCTAGTATGAACATGGGGATGCAAATATTCTTTCTGATTGGCGTTTCAGGATTCTTAGGATATATGCCTAGTAGTGGGCTCACTGGGTCAAATGGCAGTTCCATTTTTATTTTTTTGAAGAAACACCATATTGTTTTCCATAGTGGCTGTACCAGTCTGCATTCCTACCAGCAGTGTACTAGGGTCACCTCATTTCCCCATCTTCTCCAGCACTTGTCATTTGTTGATTTATTGATGACAGCCACTCTGGCAGGTGTGACATGATGCCCTATTATCATTTTAATTTGCATCTCTCAGATAATTAGTAACTTTGAACATTTTTGCATATGTGTCTTGGCCATTTGTATGTCTTTTTTGGAGAAGTGTCTATTTAGGTCCTTGGCCCATGTTTTTTTATCCTCACCCAAGGACATTTTTTCATCTTTTGTTCCGATGGAGTGGGAAGGGGAGAGAGAGAGAGAGAGAGAGAGAGAGAGAGAGAGAGAGAGAGAGAGAAACATTGATGTGAATGGGACATGTCGAGTGGCTGGCACCCACATGAAGAACCAGGGCCGGAGACAAACTGCAACCAAGGTACATGCCTTTAGCAGGAACTGAACCCAGGTCTCTCTGGACTGCAGGCCAATGGTCTAACCGCTGAGCCAAACCAGCCAGGGCAGGTTGGCCCATTTTTTAATTGGATTTATGTCTTCCTTTTCTTAAATTGTATGGGGTTTTATATATTTTGGAAATGAACCCCATATCAGATGTATTACTGACCAATATGTTACACCATACATAAGGATCCCTTTTCCTTTTGATGCTTTCTGCTTTTGCTATACAGAAGCTTTTTTGTTTGATGTAGTCACGTGTTCATTTTTTCCTTTGTTTCACTTGCCGTAGACAATGTATAGGTGAAAATTCTGCTACATGAGACATCTTAGATTTTGCTGCCTATGGATTCTTCTAGGATTTATACGGTTTCACAACTTACACTAAAGTTTTTTATCCATTTTGAGTTTATTCCTGTGAATGGTATAAGTTGGTGATCTAGTTTAAATTTTTTTTTTTTTTTGCATGTAGCTGTCCAATTATTCCAACACCATTTATTGAAGGCACTGTCTTCACTTCAGTGAAAGTTCTTGCCTACTTTGTCAAATATGAATTGAGTGTAATATAGCTTTGATTGATTTCTGGGTTCTGTTTTATTGATTTATATGCCTGTTCTTGTGCCAGTACCAGGCTGTTTAGATTAAAATGGCTTTGTAGTATAATTTTGATAACTGTTATTATGATCCCTCCTACTTTGTTCTATTCAAGATTGCTCATGATATTTGGGGTCTTTTTATGTTTCATATGAATTTTTATCACATTTGTACTAGATTTGTAAAATATGCCATTGGTTTTTAAATTGATATTAACATTGAATCTGTAGATTGCTTTGAGTAGTATGGATGTTCTAATGATGGTGATTCTTCCAATCCATGAACATGGTATATGCTTCCACTTGTTTGTATCTTTCTCTACTTCTTTTTTCAATGTCCTGTAGTTTTCTGACTACACCTCTACTATCTCCTTGATTAATTTTATTCCTAGATATCTTAATTTTTTATTGTAATGGTACATGGGACTGTTTTTTCAGTTTTCTTTTCTGAGAATTCATAACTGGTATATAAAAATCCCATTGATTTCTGTATATTGATTTTGTATCATACCACATTGCCTAATTCATTTACTAAATCTAGTAGTTTCTTCTCTGGTGGATTCTTTAGGGTTTTCTATGTACAATATTATGTCATCTACAAATATTGACAGTTTCACTTCCTCCTTTCCAATTTGGATATCATTCATTTTTCCTTCCAGTCTGATTGCTGTGGCAAAGATTTCCAGTACTATGTTGAATAAGAATGGTAAAAGCTGACATCCCTTTCTTGTTCCTGTTCTTAAGGGAAACAATATTAGTTTTTGCCCATTGAGTATGATGCTGGCTGAAGGTTTTTAATATATATGACCTTTATTATATTGAGGTATGATCCCTCTTTTTCCACTTTTCTGAGTATTTTTATTTAAAACGGGTGCAGGATTTTGTGAAATGCTTTTTTTCTGGATCTATTAATATAAGCATATGATTTTTACCTTTCATTTTATTTTTGTGATCTATCACATTTATTGATTTTTGCATATTGTACCAGCCTTGGATTCCTATGATAAATACCACTTGGTCTTAATTATTATTCTTTTTTAATATATTGGTGGATCTGATTTGCTAATATTTTGTTGAGGATTTTGGCAACGTTCATCAGGGATGTTGGCCTGTACTTTTTTTCTTCTTTGTAGTGTTTTTATCTGATCTTATAATTAGTATAATGCTGGCTTTATAAAAAAAAATAGCTTTGAAGTCTTCCTTTCTCTTGAAATTTTTGAAATAGTTTGAGGAGGATAGGTTTTAGTTTTTTAAATGTTTGGCAACACTTTCCTGTGAAGACATTTGGCCCAGACTTGTTTGTTAGGAGTTTTGTTTTTTTATTACTATGTTAATTTTCTTAGTTGTTATTGGTCTATTTAGGTTTTCTGACTCTTCCTAATTGAGTTTTGAAAAATTGTATATTTCTAGAAAATTTTCCATTTCATACAGATTGTCCAATTTTTTGGCATATAGTTTCCCACTGTATTTTCTTAAATTCTTTTGTATTTTTGTGGTATCAGTTGTTACTTCCACCCTTTTCTTTCGGATTTCATTTATTTGGGTCCTCTTTGTTTATTGGTGAGTCTGGCTAAAGGTTACTCAATCTTGTTTATCTTTTTGAAGCACCAGCTCTTGGTTTAATTGACCTTTTGTATTATTTATCTAGTTTCTATGTCATTTATTTTTACTCTGACCTTTATTATTTCTTACCTTCTACTTAATGTGATTTTCTCATTTTTCACTTTCTAATGCTTTTAGTTGTAGGGTTAGATAGTATATTAGAAAATGTTCTTGTTTCTTCAGTGCTATGAACTTCTCTCTCAGGATCACTTTTGCTGTGTCCCAAAGATTTCGGGTTGTGGTGCATTCAATTTCATTTGTTTCCAGAAAGTTTATTTTATTTCTTCCTTGAACTCATTGATAACCCATTCATTGTTTATTAGCATGTAATTCAGCCTCTATGTATTTGAATGTTTTGGGGTGTTTTATTGTAGTTTATGTCTAATTTAATGTCATTTGTGATACAAGATGATGCTTGATATGATTTGGATATTTTTGAACTTGTAGAGACTCAGTTTGTGTCCTAATATGTTGTCTATTTTTGAGATCATCTCATGAGAACTTTAGAAAAAGGTATACCCTGCAGCTTTGTGGGTGAAATATTCTATAAATGTCAATTAAGTCCATCTGCCCTAGTGTGTGATTTAGGGTCACTGGTCACTGTTTCCTTGTTGATTTTTTTTATCCTCACCCAAGGTCATTTTTTCGTTTTTTGTTCAGATAGAGTGGGAGGGAGAGAGAGGAAGAGAGAGAGAGAGAGAGAAACATTGACGTGAAATGGACATATCAAGTGGTTGCCACCCGCATGACCCAACCAGGGCCAGGGACAAACTGCAACAGAGGTACATGCCTTTAGCAGAAACCGAACCCGGGTCTCTCTGGACCATAGGCTGACACTCTAACCATAGGCTGAGCCAAACCGGCCAGGGCTCCTTGTTGATTTTTTGACTGAAAGATCTATCCAGTGAAGTCAGTCATGTGTTAAATTCCCATACTATGACTATATTGCCATCAATATCTCCCCAAAATTACTCCAAGAGTTTTAATTTTTTAAATATGCATGTTTAGGCGTTTCAATATTGGGTGTATACATTTTATCTGGGTTATATCCTCTTGTTGTATCGATCCCTTTAATATCATATATTGACCTTCATTTTCTCTTGTAATGGTCTTTCATTTGAAGTCTATTCAGATATAAATATTATCATCCCTGCTTTTATGTTTTTATTTGCATTTGCTTGGGGAATACATTCCATCCCTTCATTTTCATCCTATGTGACTCTTTTGTTCTGAGGAGGATCTCTTGTAGACAGCATATTTAAGGGTCATGTTTTCTTTTTATTTGTTTATTTTCATTATGGTTGAAAATATTACAGATGTTTCCCTTTTTTGCCCTTTGACCCCATCCCCCTGCTTGCATCCCTCCCGCCTTCCTCAACCTCATGTCTGTGTCCATTGGTTGTACATATATGCATGTAAATTATTTGGTTTATCTCTTCCCACCCTTCATCCCTCTGAGGTTTGTTACTATGTTCCCTACTTCCATGACTCTAGACCTATTATGGTTGACAGGTTATTTTGTTCATGACGTTTCATAAATAAGTAAGATCATGTGGTACTTCTCTTTCACTGACCAACTTATATTGCTCAGCATAATATGCTCTGGGTCTCTCCATGTTGTCTCAAGGGATAAGAGATATTTCTTTCTCACAGCTGCATAGTATCCCATTGTGTAAATATACCACAGCCATTTTATCCACTCATCTACAGATGAACACTTGGGCTGTTTCCAGATCTTAGCTATTGTAAACAGTGCTGCTATGAACATAGGGGTGGATATATTCTTTATGATTGGTGTTTCATAATTCTTAGGATATATTCCTGGAATTGGAATCACTGGGTCAAATGGCAACTTCATTTTTTTAAATTTTTTGAGGAAGCACCAAGTTGTTTTACATAGTGGCTGCATGACTCTGCATCCCCACCAGCAGTGTACTAGAGTAGCATTATCTCAACATCCTCGCCAGCACTTGTTGTTTGAGAATTTTTTGATGGCTGCCATTCTGGCAGGTTTTGAGGTGATATCTCATAGTCATTTCAATTTGCATCTGTCTGATGATTAGAAATGTTAAGCACTTTTTCATGTTACCTGGCCATTTTTATGTCCTCTTTGGAGAAGTGTCTATTAAGGCCCAGGCCCATTTTCCAATTGGGTTGTTAGTCTTTCTTTTGTTGAGCTATATGAGTACTCCATGTATTTTGGATATTAACCCCTTATCCAACATATCATTGGAAAATATGTTCTCCAAGAGAATTGGTTACCTTTTCATTTTGATGCTAATTTCTTTTGCTGTGCAGAAGCTTTTCAGTGTGATGTACTCCCACATATTGTTTTTCTGTGTTTGTTTGTTTGTTTGTTTGTTTCTCTTGCCCTAGGTAATGTATCAATGAAAATTCTGCTATGTATAATGTCTGAGATTTTTCTGCCTACATTTTCTTCTAGGCTTTTTATGTCTTTATGAGTTACACATAAGTATGTTATCCATTTTGAGTTTATTTGTGTATGGTGTAAGTTGGTGGTCTAGTTACATTTCTTTTTCTTTTCTTTTTTTTTTTTTTTTTTGCATGTTGCTGTCCAATTTCCCAATACCATTTATTGAAGAGACTGTCTTTAATCCATAGTATGCTCTTGACTCCTTTGTAGAATATTAATTGCACATATGGTATTGGGTTGATTTCTAAGTTCTCTGTTCTGTTCCATTGATCTATATGCCTGTTCTTGTGCCAGTACCAGGCTGTTTTGTTTACAGTGGCTTCGTAGTATAACCTGATATCTGATATTGTGATTCCTCCCACTTTGTTCTTCTTTTTCAAATTGCAGTGGCTATTCAGAGTCTTTTCAGTTCCGCATAAACTTTTGGAATATTTGTTCTAGGTTTGTGAAATATGCTGTTGGTACTTTAATAGGGATTGCATTGAATCTGTGGATTTCTTTGGGTGGTATAGACATTTTAATGATGTTGATTCTTCTAATCCATGAACATGGTATGTGCTTTCACTTTTTAATATCTTCCTCTATTTCTTTTTTCAATGTCCTGTTGTTTTCTGAGAACTAGTCACTTACCTACTTGGTTAAGTTAATTCCTAGGTATCTTAATTTTTTTTGTTTGTTTGTTTCAATGGTAAAAGGGATTTATTTTAAGTTTCCTTTTCTGAGTGTTCATTATTGGTGTATAAAAATGCCAACAATTTCTGAATGTTAATTTTGTATCTTATTACTCTGTGAAATTTATTTTTGAAATCATAAGAATTTTTGATGGAGTGTTTATGTTTTTTTTTCTTTTCAATATAATATATCATCTACAGCTAATTACTGTTTCACTTTCTTCTTTACAACATGGATGTCTTTTATTTTTTTTCTTCTTGTCTAACTGTTGTGGCTAAGACTTCCAGTAGAATGTTAAATAAGAGTTGCCAAAGTGGGCATCCCTGTCTTGTTCCTGTTCTTAAGGGAAATGTTTTTTTGTTTTTACCCATTGAGTATGATGTTGGCTGTAGGTTTTTCATATATGACCTTTATTATGTTGACATCTAATCACTCTATTCCCACTTTGCTGAGGGTTTTTATCAGAAATGGATGCTGAGGTTTTTTTTGGCAGAGGGGTGCTGGATTTTGTCAGATGCTTTTTCAGCATCTATTGATATGATCACACAATTTTTATATTTTATTTTGTTAATGTGGTACACCACAATTATTATTATTATTATTTTTTTTTTTGGCAAATATGGTACCAGTCTTGCATCCCTGGGATAAAATCCACATGGTCATGGTGAATAATTTTTAAAATATATTGCTGGATTCTATTTGCTAATATTTTGTTGATGATTTCGGCATCTGTGTTCACCAGGAATATTGGCCTGTAGTTTTCTTTTTTTGTAGTGTCTTAATCTTGTTTTGGAATTAGGATTATGCTGGCCTTATAAAAAGAGATTGGAAATCTTCCTTCCTTTTGAATTGTTTGGAATAGTTTGAGGAGAACAGGTGTTAGTTCTTCTTTGAATGTTCTGTAAATTGCCCTTGTGAAGCTGTCTGAACACAAGGTTTTGTTGCTGGAAGTTTATTGATTACAGCTTCAATTTTGTTAGATGTTATTGGTCTGTTCAAGTTTTCTGGCTCTTCCTAGTTCAGTTTTGCAAGATTGTGTAATTCTAGGAATTTGTCCATTTCACCTAGTTTGCCTATTTTGTTGGCATATAATTATTCATATTATTTGTAAACAATGCTTTGTATTTCTGTGATGTTAATTGTTACTTCTCCTCTTTTGTTTCTGATTTTGTTCATTTGGGTCTTCTGTCTTTGCTTCTTGATGAGTCTGGGTAAAGGTTCATTAATCTTATTTATATTCTCAAAGAAACAGTTCTTGGTTTCATTGATCTTTGAACAGTTTCTTTGGGCTCTATGTCATTTATTTTCACTCTGACCTTTACTATTTCTTTCCTTCTACTTGCTCTGGGTTTTTATTTTTGTTGACTTTCTAGTTATTTAAGTTGTAGGGTTAGATAGCCAATTAGAAAAATTTCTTGTTTCTTGAGGTAATTCTGTAGTGCTATGAACTTCCCTTTCAGGACTACTTTTGCAGAGTTCCATAGATTCTGTGTGGTTGTGTGTTCATTTTCATTGATTTCTAGTAAGTTTTATATTCCATCATTGATCTCCTTAGTAACACACTCATTGTTTAATTGCATGCTTTTTAGCTTCCATGTATTTGAATGTTTTTGAGTGTTTAATTATAATTAATTTCTAGTTTAATTTAATTGTGATCTGAGTGCATGCTTGATATGATTTAAATCTTCTGGTACTTGTAGAGACTTAGTTTGTGTCCTTACATTTGGTCTATCTTTTGGAATGTCCTATGTGTATTTGAGAATAATGTGTATTCTGCAGTTTTGGGGTGTTATTCTCTATAAATACTTATTAAAACCATTTCATCTAGTGAGTAATTTAGGGTCTTTGTTTGCTAGTTAATTTTTTGTCTAGAGGATCTTTGCAGTAATGTCAATGGGGTGTTGAATTACCCTGCAATGATTGTATTGCTGTCAACTTCTCCAGAAGTTTTTAAATGTATTTTAGCACTCCTATATTGGGTGAATATATATTTAAGAAGGTTATAACCTCCTGTTAGATGTATTCTTTTAATATTATATGGTGGCCTTCTTTGTTTAATGTTATGGCCTTCATTTCAAAGTCTATTTTGTCAGGTATAAGTATTGCTACCCCAGCTTTTTTTTCATTTCCTTTTACTTGGAAATTAATTATTCTATCACTTCACTTTTAACCTGTGTGAGTCTTTTGTTGTGAGGTGGATCTCTTGTAAACAACAAATATATGAGTCATACTTTCATATCCATTCAGCTACTCTGTGTCTTCACTGGAGCACTGAATCCATTTGCATATAAGGTTATTATTGGTATGTACATATTCATTGCCAATTTTGTTTATAATGTCTTTTTTATTTATTCTGCTTATTGTAGCAGTCTTTTAACTTTTTTTTTTTTTTTTTTGCAGTGCTGGTTCAGTGCTAATATATTCCCTTCACCTTTTTTTGTCTGGATGTTTTTTATTTTACCATTTATTTTGAATAATAGCCTTGCTAGATATAGCAGTGTTGGATTAAAATTAAAATGGCAACTAATAACTATCTATCAATAATTACCATAAATGTAAATGGTTTAAATGCTCCAATCAAAAGATGTAGCTGATTGGATAAGAAAACACGACCCATATATATGCTCTCTACAAAAGACCCACCTCACAACAATACACTCACACAGGATAAAAGTGAAGGGATGGAAAAATAATTTCCAAGTAAGTGAAAATGGAAAAAAAAGTTCGAGTAGCAATATCTGACTAGATAGATTTCAAAACAAGGACCATAATAAGAGACAGAAAAGGTCACTACATAAAATTGAAAGGAACAATCCAACAAGAGAATATAACCCTAGTAAACATATACACACCAAATAAGAGAGCACCAAAATATATTTACAAACATCTGCAGGGCTTCAAAGGAGAGATCAATAGCAACACAATAATAATGAGTGATTTTAACATGCAACAGACACCACTGGATAGTTGTTCTAGACAAAAAATTAACAAGGGCATAGAGTCCTTACAAGATGAACTAGATCAGTTGGATGTCATTGTTATTTGCAGAACATTTCACCCCAAAGCTGCAGAATATACATTATTCTCAAGTGCACATGGGTCACTATGAAAGGTAGACCACATGTAAGAACATAAAGCAAGTCTTTACTAATTCAAGAAAATTAAAATGGTATCAATCATACTCTCAGATCACAGTGGCATGAATCTAGAACTCAATTACAATAAAACACACAAAAACATTCAAACATATGGAGTCTAAATAAAATTTTATTGAACAACAAACAGGTTACTAATGAGATCAAGAAAAAATTAAAAACTTCCTGGAAACCAATGAAAACAAACACAAAAGAACACAAAATTGATGGGACACGGTGAAAGCACACAGTACTAGGATTGGCCAAAGCCAATGTTTTCTCTTTTGACTGACAAAATTAAGGATGTCTTCACTTTGTCATACTACTACTGGAGCTGACACTCAAACACAATAAGATACACCCATTTCATCACTTCTTTAATATCAATTATTGTTATATTGTCTCAAGCTGTGCTTAAGGATTAGACAGTGCCTGGGGTATCTGCATGCACTGTGAAGATGTAAGAGAAGAGTAAGAGCAAACCCAATCACAGCTAAGTCTAGAAAGCCTATCTGATAGAGTTCCTTTTACAGTTCCTTGGCAGGAAGTTAGTCTGTAAGCAAAGCCAACACACAGGTGCTGGGCTGGAGGACAATAGATTTCCTTTGTGAAAGTAGCCACAGAGAACTCCTTCATGTGTGCTTCCAGACTCAGTGGCAGTTTCAAGTTGATATGAAATGCTGTCACATAGCACAGATGTGTTAGTGTTAGAACATTTTGGAATTTTAAATCATTACCTGATAGGAGAGGATATAGAAAGCACTAACCATTCTACCTGAGAAAATAGTGGTTAAACAAGGGAAGCATTTTTTCACAAAGTGAAAAAGAAAGTTATAGGTTTTTAAATTACACTGTGTTGTCATTTTTTTCTCTTTAATGTCTTTATATCCCAGGAATTGATTTCTCTTGTTTATCATCAGCAGAATGACTGCCTCATCGTAGATGCTCAAGAAATATTGTGGATGAATAAATAAGCAATTGAATGTAAATCAGCCTCATCATTTGCTGTCCAGCAAATGCGCAACTCAAATTCCAATTTCTGTTCTTGTGTCTAGTCTCTGGGACACAATCAGACCATGGCTAGGCAGCACTACTAGAGCAGTCGGTTTTGTGGAAGTGGGGAAATTGAACCAGCCAATTGATTTGTTTAACTGGTATAATTTTTCTACTCAGTTGCCTAAATTTTTGTCTGAATTGACAAAACAAACAAACAAAAACAAAATAAATAAATAAAAAAACACATGCTGGCATATGACAGATGTAATTATATCCCTGACCTGAGCTGTGACCATAAGCATAAACCTGAAAGACTGAACAGTGGGGTAAGAGGATGTGTCTATAACCACTCCTTTTATTCACCTCAGGGCTGGGGGTGGAGAACATCCAGATCAGTTGTTTGATACTATGACTTCAAGACATCCAACTGATTGACTCAATTTTTTACTACTTATATAATTAAGGCTCTTGTATAATCAGCATCCTCTCTCCCCATAAGGTATCAGTTTTTTTGTTACTGCTCAAATGCCCCTTTTTAAAGACTACAAATATTAGACATCTGAAGTTATCCCTATTTGGAGATTTATTTCTCATCTAAGCATCTCCAACCATTCTCTGCACCTCCCCCTACCTTGGCATCTGTGTGACTACCCCCTCCAAAATTTTTTCTTCTAATCAGGGCTGAAATCCATGTTCAAATTTTTAGAAACCAAACATGGGGTTGTCTGTATTAGCAAATGATGTTTTCCCTAGTCAGTCCTGATTTGACTGATTTAAGTCTCTACAGACTTTCCCAAATGCCAACTGCTTAAACCAAATAACATCACCAATGAAACTACATCTCAAACAAAGGTATATCAGGAGGAGGAACAAGATGACTTTGATGGCATGAAGGATGCCTCATCTGAGAAGGGCATAGGTGAGGCAAAGTCTTCATATTGCACGAAGTAAAACAGCAGAAAACACACAAAGAATATCTGAGTTAGTACCTACAGAAAAATAAATTTAAACTGTAGATGGATTTGTTATCATTTCCAATCATTTACTATAGGCAGAGTCTATATTTTGCTGCTTTCCTGTTTGGTATATAATGTTCTGTAACAAGCATGTAGTTTTAAACACTAGTTTAATAAACAAATGAAATACATAATAGTTGTTTGTCTAATAGAATATTTCTATTAGTTAAAAATATGATAGCTGTGTCTTGGGGTAGCATAACCCCATCTTGTTTTTCCAAATGATTTTATACCATCACCTTTTACTTCCTGCTATAATGCAGTTCAGTTCTTCACCAACAGCCTGAAATTATAAAGATCAAACCATTTAATGAATTTGTTCTCATTAAATGGTATGTGTTATCTAATGCTGAGGAAGAGAAAGGTATGACTCACAGTTTGGTCCTAGAAAAACTTTAACAGCAGTTTCTTAACAATCAAACTGAGGAGTATTACACTGTTTCAGTACTTAGGAAGCAATTTACTTTATTTATTCTCACCACTGCACTTTTTTTAAATGAATTTTTATTTATTTTTTTGTTACAGATATTTTACCTTTTTACCCCATTGGCACCCCCCACCCCATCCCACCTCCGCCCCGTCCCCGGCTTAGTTGTCCATGTCCATTGGTCATGCATACATGCATATAAGTTCTGTGGTTTATCTCTTCCCACCCCTCACCCCCCATCCCCTCTTCTGAGGGATGTCAGTCTGTGCCCTACTTCCATGTGTCTGGGTCTACTGTATTCCTCAGACTGTTATGTTCATTATATTCCGTATATAAGTGAGATCATGTGGTATTTGTCTTTTTCTGCTTGGCTTCTTTCACTTAGGATAATACTTTCCAGGTCCCTCCATGTCGTCTCAAAGGATAAGAGATCTTTCTTTCTTACTGCTGCATAGTACTCCATTGTGTATATGAACCACAGCTTTTTTATCCATTCGTCTACTGGTGGACACTTGGGCTGTTTCCAGATCTTAGCTATTGTAAATAGTGCTGCTATGAACATGGGGGTACATATATTCTTCCTGATTGGTGTTTCAGGCTTCTTAGGGTATATTCCCAGCAGTGGGATCACTGGGTCAAATGGAAGTTCAATTTTTAACTTTTTGAGGTAGCACCATATTGTTTTCCATAGCGGCTGCACCAGTCTGCATTCCCACCAGCAACCACTGCACTTTTTGGCCGTGTAATATATTCCACCTATCAAAAAGCTTGATCTCAGCTGAAAAACATGAATTCTTACTTTGGTTTCTGAAATTCTAATTATTTACTGAATTCCAAGTACCTTTAAACAATTAAAATGTTCATGACTAATATTTATTATAGGTAAAATACATAGCTACATATTATAGAAGTGTAGGTTTAAAACACACACCTTGTTAAGAGCATACTTAAAAACAATATTTTTTCCCCTCAGTTTGGTCTTAACTTGCACATAGGTTTCATGATTCCTGTCTATCAAAAATTGTACTCTTGTGCCACATATTGAAAGAGAGAATGACTCTACTGACAAGATAATTGAACTACTTTTTTCACCACTGATCATTATGATGTCAAAATGCTACTGAAGTTTCTGGGAAATGTATTTCTCAGTTTTAGTTAATTAATAGGTATAAATATGCTTCAACTAAAATTTGTAAGAAGGCACATTTTGACATTCTTATAAGTAAATAAATTGGGTTGAAAAAACTATGAAGGGAGCTTTGCCTGGTTGGTGTGGCTCAGTGGTTGAGCATCGGCCCATGCACCAAGAGGTTGCCGGTTTAATTATGGGTCAGGGCACATGCCCAGGTTGTGGGCCAAATACCCAGTGGGGGGCATGCAGGAGGTGGCCAATCAATGTTCTCTCTCATCCATGTTTATATCTCTCTCTCCCTCTCACTTCCTGTCTCTAAAATCAATAAAGAAAAAAATTAAAAAAAAAATGTGGAGGAAAGGTCACCAAATGATCTATTTTCTACTGATTGACTGCAGTACTTTTTATTCCTTTCATTTTAGATGGTACAACTGGAACAACATAGGAAGGTTAAAAAATAATTGATCAGTTTCACAAATATTTATTTAGTAACTAAATTTAATATAAAATTATAGAATGTACCAAGTTGTAGTGTTACTCTTCCAATGTGTAGCCATTGGAGAAATATAAGTTTTGGCTACATATTCATATATAACCTGGTTCATGAATAATAAATATTTGAGGGCATTCCATTATTTTTTATGACTTTTTAATTATTTATTGTGGAAAGCTTGTGAAGATGCCCTTCAATTAAAATTTGACTCAGGGGTTAGAGCATTGGTCCACAGACCAAAAAGTCTTGGGTTTGATTCCCAGTCAAGGGCACATACTTTGATTGCAGGTCAATTCCCAGCCCATGTTGGGATATTGCAGGAGGCAACCAATAAATGTATCACAATGATGTTTCTCTCTCCCTCCCTTCCACTCTAACTAAAAAATCAATGGAAAAATATACTCAGGTGAGGATATTATAAATATACTGCAAAGCCACAAAAATGATTTAAAGTTCTTATCAAAACTTTTCTAAATCATCCACCAACAAATAAGCATTGTGTTTAATACATAGTCTCCTATATTTTCAAAATATATTTATATCATTAAGATCAGCTCTTGCACTACTACAAGATAGTCAAGAACAGTGGACAAAAGTAGTTTAATGATAAATTATACAAAAATAAACTCTGCTTAACGTACTCACAACTGTAAACCTTCTTTGCCACTCCGCATGTACTTGAAACACAGAAGTATATTTTGATACTTAAAATCAATAGATACATGATAGATGATAGATAGATAGATAGATAGATAGATAGATAGATGATGGATAGATAGATAGATAGATAGATAGATAATAGATAGACAGATGATAGATGATGATAGATGATAGATAGATAGATAGATAGATAGATAGATAGATAGATAGATGATAGATAGATGATAGATGATAGATAGATAGATAGATAGATAGATAGATAGATAGATAGATGATAGATAGATAGATAGATAGATGATAAAATACAGGACTAAGGACTAGACATATAATACTGGATTAAATACAGGTTATCAAAGTGTTTCTGAAAACAAGTCAGATTGGGTCTACACAAGCTTACCAAATTGGCAATTTTAACTAAATTGACCAGTCAGTTTAGTGAAACAGCCACTTAACTCCCTCCCACCACAAATTGACCAAAACCACCTGTTAAGAAACTTGTAAATAGTCTTATTTTACTGCTGTTGCTAAACAACAATTCCTTCCACTGTTCTATTCACCTGTCTCCTCCAAGCAACCCTTTACTGATTCAATTGTTTTCTCAATTGTGATTGGAGTTAGAAAATAACTATTTGTTCCCCAGGACACACATTTTCCTGGGATTGAATGAGTTACAGTAGTCAAGAGAGCTGATGGCTGTTCTGAACAGAACCATTTGAATGTCCCTGAGGAGCAGGTTCAGTTCCTGAGTACTCCAAGAATTCTGCTTCAGTCCATGAACTGCTAGCTTGGCATTCTTTCAGTCCACTCTTTCATAGCTTGCACTCTGCTTCTGAGCAAGCAATATAAAATACTCATTTACTGGCAGGTCTTCACTAAGCTTGTCAGGGAAGAGGAAAAATGGCGGCGGAGTGAACGGAGCTACACAGACCATCTCCCAGAACCAAACTGGAATTACAACTATAACACAGAAAAATCGACGGGAAAAACCAACAGAAAAGCAGCTTTCGAGGACCATACAACGAGGGACACTGACTCCATCCCGGCAGGCTTGCGAAGGCGCCAGACGGGGGTTGGGAGCCCACGGTCGGCAGCTCGGCAGTGGACTTAGCTGGGAGCAGCGCCCTCGGGTTACACTCCCAGGCGGCTCCACAGCGCAGAGCCGGGACAGAGGCTAAAACAGCCACAGCCACTCAACTTGGGCTCTGGCAGAGGGAGGGTGGACTGGACTGGAACTGTGTCGGGACACTCGGATTTGGAGGGCGCTCAGAGCTTTGGCTGAGTGCAGCAACTCAGGATGGTGGCCACATTGCTCCTTCCCAGGGCTCTGAGGAGAGGCAGCAGCCCCTCCCTCAGAGATCCAACCCCACCCTGTGGGCTATTGAAGTACTAATTGAGGATCACTAACAACCAGCATCTGCCCCACCCTCGTGAAAGCCCCATGGCTGAGCACCAGAGGGAGTTTTTCAATCAACTGACAACCCAAAACTCATCAAGTAACTAGACTGCTAGCCTCCAGGCAAAAAGCTAGAGGATAACAGTACCTTTCCTGGGCTGGCAACTTTAACCAGGAAAGTAAGACGTGACAGTGGTGTTCAACGTGGGTCCTCCCTCGCTCATCTAAACACAGGAGAGGGAGCCACAAACAGCAGAACACCAACACCCACAAGGAGAACTTGACAGGCTCCAAAGCCCACAGTGATAGCCAAAATGGTGAAACACAGAAACAGAAGCCAAATGAAAGAGCAAGAGACCTCCACCAAAGATGAGATCAATGTGGAGCAATTAGGCATGTTAACAGAGCTAGAATTCAGAGCCATGGTCTTAAGGAAGCTGAACAGCATGAGTAAAGACATAGAGACACTGAAAATAAGCCAACTGGAAATTAAAAACCAACAAGAAGAGATAAAAAATGACATAACAGAAATGAAAAACACATTGGAAGGTTTAAAAAGCAGAGTAGAGGAAGCTGAGGACTGGATCAGTGAATTAGAAGACAGGGTAGAAAAAAATCAACCAATCAGAAAAACAAAAGGAAAAAACTATTAAAAAACAGGAAGACAGCTTAAGATAACTATGGGACAACTGGAAATGCAATAATATTCGCATCATAGGAGTCCCCGAAGAAGACGATAATGAGCAAGGGATAGAGAATATATTCAAAAAAATAGTGACAGAAAACTTCCCTAATTTGGTGAAGGAAGAAGGCATTCAAGTTCAAGAAGCACAGAGAGTCCGAAGTAAGAGGAACCCAAACAGGCCCACACCAAGACACATAGTAATTAAAATGCCACAAATTAAAGACAAAGAGAGAATCCTAAAAGCAGCAAGAGATAAGCAACAGGTTACCTACAAAGGGAACCCCATAAGGCTCTCAGCTGACTTCTCACAAGAAACACTACAGGCCAGAAGAGAATGGCATGAAGTAATCAAAGTCATGAAAAACAAGAATCTGAATCCAAGACTACTCTACCCAGCAAGGCTATCATTCAAAATAAAAGATCAAATAAAGAGCTTCCCAGACAAAAAAAAAGCTAAGGGAATACATTAGCACCAAACCAGCACTGCAAGAAATGTTAAAAGGACTGCTGTAATTAGCAGTAGAAATGGGAAGAAAAATAGAACCACACTAAACAAAAATGGCAATAAATAAGTACATATCAATAATCACCTTAAACGTAAATGGATTGAATGCTCCCATAAAAAGACACAGAATAGTTGATTGGATAAGAAAGCATGACTCATCTATATGTTGTTTACAAGAGACCCACCTCTCAACAAAAGACTCACATAGGTTGAAAGTGAAGGGATGGAAAAAAATTTTCCAAGCAAATGGAAAGCAACAAAAGGCTGGGGTAGCAATTCTCATATCTGACAAAATAGATTTCAAAATGAAGACCATAACTAGAGACAAAGAAGGCCACTATATAATATTGAAAAGATCTATCCAACAGGAAGATATAACCTTGATAAACATATATGCACCCAATATAGGAGCAGCAAAATATATGAAAAATCTTCTGGAGGACTTCCAAGGAGAAATCGACAACAATACAATGATAGCAGGGGACTTCAACAACCCATTGAAAGCACTGGATAGATCCTCTAGGCAAAAAATTAGCAAGGAAACAGAGACTCTAAATGAAGCACTAGACCTAATGGATTTAATAGATATCTACACCCAAAACTACAGAATACACAATCTTCTCAAGTGCACATGGGACATTCTCAAAGATAGACCATATGATAGGACACAAACTAAATCTCTACAAGTTCAATAAGATTGAAATCATATCAAGCATCTTCTCAGATCACAATGGCATGAAACTAGAAATCAATTGCAACAAGAACATGCTAAGACATTTCAACACATGGAGGCTAAATAGCATGTTATTAAATAATGAATGGGTCAACGAGGAGATCAAGGAAGAAATTAAAAACTTCTTGTAAACCAATGAAAATGAACACACAACAACACAAAATCTATGGGATGCAGTGAAAGCAGTTCTGAGAGGGAAGTTCATAGCACTACAGGCCTATTTCAAAAAACAAGAAAAATTTCTAATTGACTATCTAACCTCACAACTTAAAGAATTAGTAAGCAAACAACAAGAAAACCCCAGAGCAAGTAGAAGGAAGGAAATAGGAAAGATCAGAGCAGAAATAAATGACATAGAGACCAAAAAAACAATTTAAAGGATCAATGAAACAAAGAGCTGTTTTTTCGAAAAGATAAACAAGATTGATGGACCCTTAGCTAGACTCACCAAGAAACAAAAAGAGAGAACCCAAATACACAAAATCAGAAATGAAAGAGGAGAAGTAACAACCAACACCACGGAAATACAAAAGATCATTAAAAACTACTATGAACAACTATATGGCAACAAATTCGACAATCTAAGTGAAATGGACAAATTTCTAGAAACACACAGTCTCCCAAAACTACTCCTGGAAGAGATAGAAAACTTGAACAGACCAATAACAACTAAGGAAATTGAAGAGGTAATCAAGACTCTCTCAGCAAACAAAAGCCCAGGCCCAGATGGTTTCACGGGGGAGTTTTACCGAACATTCACAAAAGAACTAACACCCATTCTCCGCAAAGTCTTTCAAAAAATTCAAGAAGAAGGAAGACTTCCAAACACGTTCTATGAAGACAGCATAATTCTAATTCCAAAACCAGAAAAAGACACTACAAAGAAAGAAAACTACAGGCCAATATCCTTGATGAACATAGACGCCAAAATCCTGAACAAAATATTAGCAAATCGGATCCAGAAATGCATCAAAAAAATTATTCACCATGACCAAGTGGGATTCATTCCAGGGATGCAAGGCTGGTACAATATTCGCAAATCAATAAACGTGATACACCACATAAACAAAATGAAGAATAAAAACCACATGATCATATCAATAGATGCTGAAAAAGCATTCGACAAAATCCAGCATCCATTTCTGATAAAAACGCTCAGCAATGTAGGAATAGAGGGATCATATCTCGACATAATAAAGGCCATATATGAAAGACCTACAGCCAATATCATACTCAATGGACAGAAACTAAAAACATTTCCATTAAGAACAGGAACAAGACAGGGATGTCCACTTTCACCACTCTTATTTAACATTGTACTGGAAGTCTTAGCCACAGCAATCAGACATGAAGAAAAAATAAAAGGGATCCACATTGGAAAGTAGGATGTGAAACTGTCATTATTTGCAGATGACATGATATTGTACATAGAAAACCCTAAAGACTCCATCAAAAATCTACTAGACTTAATAAATGAATTTGGCAAAGTAGCAGGATACAAAATTAATGTCAAGAAATCGACGGCATTCTTGTACACCAATGATGAACTCACAGAAAGAGAAACTGAACAAACAATCCCATTTACCATTGCGCCAAAAAAAATTAAGATACCTAGGAATAAACTTAACCAAAGAAGTAAAGGACGTATTTACAGAAAACTACAGGTCATTGAAGAAAGAAATAGAGGAAGATATAAAAAAGTGGAAGCACATACCCTGTTCTTGGATTGGAAGAATTAACATAATTAAAATGTCCATACTACCCAAAGCAATCTATAGATTCAATGCAATCCCCATCAAAATACCAACAACATATTTCATAAAACTAGAACAAATACTTCAAAAGTTCATATGGAACCAAAAAAGACCCTGAATAGCCACAGGAATCTTGAAAAAGAAGGACAAAGTAGGTGGGATCACAATACCAGATATCAGGTTATACTACAAAGCGACTGTAACCAAAACAGCCTGGTACTGGCACAAGAACAGGCATATAGACCAGTGGAACAGAACTGAAAACCCAGAAATGGACCCAAGGCAATATGCTCAATTAATATTTGACAAAGGTGGCAAGAGCATACAGTCGAGTAAAGACAGCCTCTTTAATAAATGGTGTTGGGAAAATTGGACAGCTACATGCAAAAAAATGAAACCAGATCATCAACTTACACCATACACAAAAATAAACTCTAAATGGATAAAAGACTTAAATGTGACCCGTGAATCCATAAAAATCCTAGAAGAAAATGTAGGCAACACAATTTCAGACATCATACAGAGCAGAATTTTCACTGATACATCACCTAAGGCAACAGAAATAAAGGAGAAAATGAACACATGGGACTACATCAAACTAAAAAGCTTCTGCACAGCAAAAGAAACAATCATCATAATGGAAAGGCAACCCACTGTATGGGAGAACATCATTGCCAATGATGTATCAGATAAGGGGTTAATTTCCAATATATATAGAGTGGTCATACAACTCCACAAAAGGAAGACAAAGAACCCAATTAAAAAATGGGCAGAGGAGCTGAATAGACACCTCTCCAAACAGGACATACAAATGGCCAAAAGACATATGAAGAAATGCTCAACATCACTAATCATCAGAGAGATGCAAATTAAAACAACAATGAGGTATCACCTCACACCTGTCAGAATGGCTGCCATCAACAAATCATCAAACAACAAGTGTTCGCGAGGGTGTGGAGAAAAGGGGACTCTAATATACTGCTGGTGGGAATGCAGACTGGTGCAGCCGCTATGGAAAACAATATAGTGCTACCTCAAAAAATTAAAATTTGAACTCCCATTTGACCCAGTGATCCCACTGCTGGGAATATACCCTAAGAAGCCTGAAACACCAATCAGGAAGAATATATGTACTCCCATGTTCATAGCAGCACTATTTACAATAGCTAAGATCTGGAAACAGCCCAAGTGTCCACCAGTAGACGAATGGATAAAAAAGCTGTGGTACATATACACAATGGAATACTATGCAGCGGTAAGAAAGAAAGATCTCTTATCCTTTGAGACGACATGGAGGGACCTGGAAAGTATTATCCTAAGTGAAAGAAGCCAAGCAGTAAAAGATGAATACCACATGATCTCACTTATATATGGAATATAATGAACATAACAGTCTGAGGAATACAGTAGACCCAGACACATGGAAGTAGGTCACAGACTGACACCCCTCAGAAGAGGGGATGGGGGGTTGGGGGAGTGGGAAGAGATAAACCACAGAACGTATATGCATGTGTGCATGACCAATGGACATGGACAACTATGCCGGGGACGGGGCTGAGGTGGGGTGGGGTGGGGGGTGCCAATGGGGTAAAAAGTTAAAATATCTGTAACAAAAAAATAAATAAAAATTCATAATAAAAAAATAAATTAAATAAAAAAATAAAATACTCATTTACCTACAATGTCTCCTGGGAATAGCCAATAAACTGAGCAGGTCAGGTCAACTCAGAATTCTTCAAGAGGCAGCCACCCATTGGAAAGACATAACAGTTTACTGTTCTGGCTAAATGCTTAAGTTTAAAATATGTGGTAAGAAAAGAACTACAATTGTGCAAATTTTAATTGAGATGTGATAATTTCTCTTCTAATACTTACTACTCTTATCTATGAGAAAAAAATGCATCCCTGAAAACCCTCAAGAGAACATGCAAGAGTCTAGTAGATTTACTTGTTCTTTTCTCCGGGCATGAGGTACCTACCATCTTCCACAAGATGGCAGGCAGTTTACATTTTACTGTTGGTTATCAACATGAAATAAGTCTATTCTCAAATGACAGCAATTTTAGGTAGCTAGGGTAGCATTTGCTTCACATTGTGATACATGCTAATTAATCATTAGTGATCCCAGAAGTAAGTCTGCTAAAAATGCTTTGCTATGGCTTCTCACAGCATGGACTTTCAAAATTGATACTATTACATGCACATATGGTCAACCAGTATATGTTATTCTTGTTCAAGACTAAGTTTTTCGGGTATTTTATTTAACATTACCTAGATCAATACTAACCTCTTATTTCAAAGGGGAAATGATGAAGCTAGTAAAATGAATACAGAAAGAAGAAAAAGTAAACAAAGCTTTAAAAAGCTAAAGACAACTTTGACAAGTTTTCACCTGGAGGCACCTTTGTCCTCTGGCATTTGTTTACATCTTTAACTTTTCCCCAAGCCCCCACCATTGCACACTTAACTTGTGTCTTATGTTCTAAAAGCAGATCACTTCATGAAGGATTGAATGTATTCTACCAACTAACTGGAAATGTTCACATTGCCTTCCAACATAGATTCCTTTCCATAACAAAAAGTCTCATTAGTATAAACAACTCCACCAGGCCTTAGCCACAAACCCATCTTCAAACAATAAGCACCAATGTACTTACTACCTAAGAAGAACTTTCCAGGAAGGTTTACCAACTGGCTGAGCAGCCAAGGCCAGCCTAGTTTCCTCCACCACCTAAAGCTAACCCAAGACCAAAAAAAAAAAAAAAAAAGTGCCTAGATTTACCCAAGGAGTGGTGAAATTCAAGCAGTTTAAGTTCACACCCTCAGTTCATTCCAATTATAACTCCACTTAGGTAAGCTCCACCAACCCCTAAGCCTGTAAACAAATGTTTTCAAAAGTTTATTTTACTTCTTCACTAAACTTTAGCTTTCACCTTATACCGACACTTCCTTCAGTACTTTTTGAATTTTAATATGTGTATGAATCATCTAAAGATCTTTATAAAATGCAGATTCAGTAGGTCTGGGGTAGGACCTGAGATTCTGCATTTCTAGCAATCTCCCAGGTGATTCCTGGATGCTGCTGGTACACAGGCTACACTTGAATTAGAAAATTGTATAAATTCTTTACTCATTCACACTCTATATATTCTGAGGTAAAAACAAAACAAAACAAAACAAAACAAAAAACTGATAGGAATTTTCAGACTCCCCACTGTATCTTCTGCATTTTCTTACATCAATAACTCCTCCTCATCATCTGACTGATAATCCCTCTTCATGGTCATGCTGAGATCTCCCTCTCAAGCACTCCATTGCATTTATTGAACATTCTGGAGCCCAGATTATCATCTTTTTACCATCACAGGCCCTCTTGTACTTTTGAACATCTTCAACCTTCCTGTAGATGACTCATCCAAGACACTGGCCTTGACTTTTATTTCAATAACTTTCATTTCCTTTCCACTTTAGCAGTCAACTCATTAGCTACATTATGACTTTGTTATCACCTGAAATTGTTCTAAGTTTGAAAGCTAAAGCCTAAAATATTCCTCTTACTTTAGTCTTCAATAGACTTTCAGATTCCCACTCCCACAAAACATCCTCTCCCACCTCATCGTACTTTCCACTCATTGGATACCTCCATATTCTTGTCTCTTGCAGTCACATGCTTTCACCTCTATTACTATCAATTTTAGGAAACCAGAGTCAACCCTAACCTTAACAATAACTTATTTTACCTAATTGCATCCTCTTCTGAGACTACTGTTCTAAACTCAATCCTGGGTACACTCATACTTAATGTTTTAATCTTTCCCATCTATTAAGATCCCAGTGAAAACACACACATACTGACTCCATTATATACTCTTATATACAACTTTAGTTGGACCCATCACACTGATGGCCCAATCTTTTTTATTTATTCCCTCACAATTATTTTTCCTATCCTTTCCATGCTTTTCTTTACCTTGGATATCTCACCACCAAAACCCCCTTTGCAACTCCTGGTCTCTGACACATTCTCTTAAATTATCACACTCTCCCTACCCATTGGATTCGTTCTCTCAGCCAGCAGACACTCCCAAGTTTTCCACACTAATCCTGTCAACCAAATATGCCCTCTATAAATTTACATCTTGCAAGCTTGAGTAACAAACCCAACTCCACCTTTTATTCAATAAACTTTAAAACAGTTGCTTTTATTCATCATCTTTACATTTTTATGATCCAATCTCTCTTTAATCCCCAAGACATTATGTTCAATTAATATTTGACAAAGGTAGCAAGAGCATACAATGGAGAAAAGACAGTCTTTTCAAGAAATGGTGTTGGGCCCTGACCAGTTTTGCTCAGTGGTTAGAGCGTCTGCCTGCAGTCAGGAGAGACCCGGGTTCGGTTCCCACTAAGGGCATGTACCTCAGTTGCAGTTTGTCCCCGGCCCTGGTCAGGTCATGTGGGTGGCAGCCAATCGATGTGTCCCTTTCACGTCAATGTTTCTCTCTCTCTTCCTCTCTCTCCCTCCCACTCTATCTGAACAAACAATGAAACAATGTCTTTGGGTGAGGATTACAAAAAAAAAAATTAGAAAACAAAAAAAAAAATGGTGTTGAGAAACTTGGACAGGTACATGCAAAAATAATGAAATTAGATCACCAACAAATACCATACACAATAATTAACATAAAATGAACAAAATATTTAAATATAACTTTTGAAATATTAAAAATCCAGACAAAAATGTAAGCAGCCAATCTCAGAAATCACACAAAGTAGAATTTTCATTGATACATCTACTAGGGCATGAGAAACAAAGGAAAAGAATAAATGAGACTATATCAAACTAAAAAGCTTCTGTATCGCAAAAGAAACCAGCATCAAAATGAAAAGTGAACCCACTATATGGGAGAACATATTTGCCAATGATACTTTGGATATGGGGTTAATTTCCAAAATATACTAAGTACTCATACAACTCAACAAATAAAAGACAATCTAATAAATAAAAAAAAAATGTGCAGAGGACCTAAATAGACACTTCTTCAAACAAGACATACAAATGGCAAAAAACACATGAAAAAATTCGCAACATCACTAATCATCAGAGATGCAAATTAAAACAACTGTAAAGTATAACTTCACACCTGCCAGAATGGCTGCCATCAACAAATCATTAAACACAAGTGCTGGTGAGGATGTGAAGAAAAGGGGGCTCTAGTACACTGCAGGTGGGAATGCGGACTGGTGCAGACAATGTGGACAACAATATGGTATTTTCTCAAAAACTTAGAAATTGAACTGCCATTTGACCCAGTGATCCCACTTCTAGGAATATACCCCAAGATACTGAAACACCAATAAGAAAAAATATATGCACCCCTATGTTTGCAGCAACACTTTTTCCAAGAGTTGAGATCTGGAAACAGCCCGAGGGTTCATCAGTAGATGAACAGACACAAAAGCTGTGGTTCATTTATACAATGGATTTTTACATACCTGTAAGAAAGAAAGATCTCTTACCTTTTGAAACAACATGGAGGGACCTTGAGAGGATTTATGCTAAGGAAAATAAGCCAGTCAGAGAAGGACAAGTATCACAGGATCTCAGTTATTTGTGTAATATAATGAACAAAATAAGCTGATGAAGAAAAAAAGTAGGGAATAGACTGACAAAACTCAGAGGGAAGGGGTATGGAGGGCAGGAAAAGATCAACCAAAGATCTTATATGCATATATATGCGTAACCAGTGGACATAGACAACAGTGTAGTGAATGAGGGGTTGGGGAGCAGGGAGGATAAAGTCAATGAGGAAAACTGGAGGGACATCTGTAATACTTTCAATAATGAAGAAATAATTAAAAAAAAAAAAAAAGCATGGAGGCCCTTGCTGGTTTTCTCAGTGATTAGAGCATCAGCCCTTGGACTGAAGTGTCTTGGGTTCAATTTTCAATTAAGGGCATGTATCTGGGTTGCAGGTTTGATCCCTGGCCCCAGTTGGGGTCATGCAGGAGAAAATCAACTGATGTGTGTCTCTCTCACATCAATGCTTCTCTCTCTCTCCATCCCTTCAACTCACTGGAAAAATATCTTCAGGTGAGCATTAAGAAAAGAAAGAAAGAAAGAAAGAAAGAAAGAAAGAAAGAAAGAAAGAAAGAAAGAAAGAAAGAGCCATAAAGAATAAAAGAGAGAAAAAAGGCTTTTTGGGCCAGGTATCATATCTATGTAGAGAGAGGAAAACAATAAATTAATTGTATCTTCTTGATCAATTGCATGTATATAACAACCCAATAACGTAGGTATTAATATTCCCATTTTAAGAAATGAACAGGGATGGGGGCTTGGAGCACATGAACAGCAGCGGACTCAGCTATAGGCAGTGCTCTTGGGTTAAAATCCCAAGACAACTCAACAGCACAGAGAGCCAGGACAGAGTGCTAAAATAGCCACAGCCACTCATCTTGGGCTCTGGCAGAGAGAGGGCAGACTGGACTGAAACTGAGTGGGGACACTCGGGATTTAGAGGGTGCTCAGAGTTTTACAGAGTTGCGGACATGCAAGATGATGGCCATTTTACTTCTTCCCAGGGCTTCAGGGAGAGGCATGGCCCCACTCACGAAGATTCAACCCCACCCAGGAGGACAACTGAAATGCAAATTGAGGCTTATTAACAACCAGAACCTGCCCCATTCTCAGGAAATCCCTTATCCTAAACACCTCAGAGAGTTTTTTATTAAACAGAGAACACAAGGCTCTTCAAGTAACCCAACTAATAGCCTCCAGACAAAAAGCTAGAGGATAACAGAACCTTTCCTAGGCTTGCACCTCCAACCAGCAAAGTAAGACTTGACAGTGATGTTTAATGTGTGTCCTCTGATGCTCAAACAAACCCAGTAAAAAAAGCCACAAACAGAAGAACACCAACACCCACAGGAAACATTTAGCATGCTCTAAAACCCACCAAGATAGCCAAAATGGTGAAACAAAGAAAGAAATCTCAAATAAAAGAACAAGAGAACTCTACTGAAGATGAGATAAATGAAATGCAGTTAAGGAAGCTAACAGAGCTAGAATTCAGAGCCATGATCTTGAGGAAGCTCAGCTGCATGAGTAAGGACATCAACACCATGAGCAAAGACATAGAAACTTTAAAAATCAACCACTTGGAAATTAAAAGCCACAAAGAAGATATCAAAAATTACATATCAGAAATAAAGAACACTTGGAAGGTTTAAACAGCAGAGTAGAGGAAGCGGAGGACCGGATCAGTGAATTAGAAGACTGGGTAGAAAAAAATCAACCAATCAAAAAACCAAAAGGAAAAAAACTATTTAAAAACAGGAAGATAGCTTAACAGAACAGTGGAACAACTGGAAACATAATAATAATAATATCCACATCATAGGTGTCCCCAAAGAAGAAGAAAATGAGCAAGGGCTAGAGAATATATTCAAAGAAATAGTGACAGAAACTTCCCTAATTTGTGAAGGAAGAAGGTGTTCAAGTTCAAGAAGCACGGTGAGCCCCAAATAAGAACCCAAACAGCCTCGCACCAAGAAACATAGCAATCAAAATGCCAAAATTAAAGACAAAGAGAGATACCTAAAAGAAGCAAGTGATAAGCAACAGGTTACCTACAAAGGAAATCCCATAAGGCTCTCAGCTTACTTCACAACAGAAACACTATAGGCCTGAAGAGAATGGCGTGAAGTAATCAAGGTCATGAAAAACAAAAACATGAATTCAAGACTACTCTACCCAGCAAGGCTATCATTCAAACTAGAAGGTCAAATAAAGAGCTTCTCAGACAAAAAAAGGCTAGGGGAATATATTAGCATAAAACCAGCACTACAAGAAATATTAAAAGGACTGCTGTAATTAGTAGAAGAAATAGGAAGAAAAATATAACCAAATTAGACAAAAATGGTAATAAATAAGTGCATATCAATAATTACCTTAAATGTAAATGGACTGAATGCTCCAATAAAAAGACACACAGTAGCTGATTAGATAAGAAAGCATGACTCAACTATATATTGTTTACAAGAGACTCACCTCACAACAAAAGACTCACATAGGTTGAAAGTGAAGGGATGGAAAATAATCTTCCAAAAAAACGTAAAGGAAAAAGAAGCTGTGTAGTAATAGTCATATCTGATAAAATAGATTTCAAAATGAAGACCATAACTAGAGACAAAGAAGGGCACTATGTAATATTGAAAGAATCTATCCAACAGTAAGATAAAACCTTGATAAACATATATGCACCCAATATAAGAGCACTGAAATATATTAAAAATATTCTGGAGGACTTCGAAAGAGAAATTGACAGCAATATAATCATAGCAGGAAACTTCAAGACCTGGCTGGCACCACTGGAAATATCCTCTAAACAAAAAATTAGCAAGAAAACAGAGACTCTAAATGAAGCACTAGACGAAAAGGGTTTAATAGATAGCTACAGAGAATTACACCCCAAAACCACAGAATTAATATTTTTCTCAAGTACATATGAGACATTCTCAAAGATATACCACAAGTAAAGACACAATCTAAATCTCTACAAATTCAGGAAGATTGAAATCATATCAAGCATCTCCTCTGATCATAATGGCATGAAACTAGAAATCAATTGCAACAAAAACATGTAAAGACATTTGAACATATAGACGCTAAACAGCATGTTATTAAACAATGAATATCTTACTAAGGAAAAAAAGAAAGAAATTAAAAACTTCCTGAAAACCAAGGAAAGTGAACACAGAACAACACAACGTCTATGGGATGCAGCAAAAGCAGCTCAGGGAGGGAAATTCATAACATTACAGCTCTACATCAAGAAACAAGAAAAACTTCTAATTGATTGTCTAACTTCACAACTTAAAGAATTAGAAACCAAACAAAAAGAAAACCCCTGAGCAAGAAGAAGAAAACAAATCATAAAGATCAGAGCAGAAATAAACTACATGGTGGCCAACAAAAACAATTCAAAGGGTCAATGAAACATAGAGCTTGCTTTTCAAAAAGATAAACAACATTGATGGACCCTTACCTAGACTCACCAAGAAACAGAGACAGAGAATCCAAATACACAAAATCAGAAGTCAAAGAGAAGTAACAACTGACACCACAGAAATATAAAAGATTGTTAAGTACTATCATGAACAATTGTATGGCAACAATTTCGACAATCTAAGTGAAATTGACAAATTTCTAGAAACACATAGTCTCCCAAAACTGGATCAGGAAGAGAGAAAACTTAAACAGACCAATAACAACTAAGGATATTGAAGAGGTAATCAAGACCATCCCAGCAAACAAAAGCCCAGGTCCAGATGGCTTCACGGGGGAGTTTTACTGAACATTCAAAAAAGAAATAACACCCATCTCCTCAAACTATTTCAAAAAAAATTCAAGAAAAAGGAACACTTCCAAACTCGTTTTATTTGGCCAGCAAAATTCTAAATCCAAAACCACAAAAAGACACTAAAAAGAAAGAAAACTATAGGCCAATATCCGTGATGAACATAGATGCCAAAATCCTGAACAAAATACTAGCAAATCGGATCCAGCAATACATCAAAAAAATTATTCACCATGAACAAGTGGGATTCATCCCAGGGATGCAAGGGTGGTACAATATTTGCAAATCAATAAATGTGATATACCACATAACAAAAAGAAGAATAAAAACCACATGATTATATCAATAGATGCTGAAAAAGTATTCGACAAAATCCAGCATCCATTTCTGATAAAAACACTCAGCAATGTGGAAATGCAGGAATCATATTTTGACATAATAAAGGCCATAAATGAAAGACCTATAGCCAACATCATACTCAATGGGCAAAAATTAAAAGCATTTCCCTTAAGAAAAGAAACAAGACAGGGATGCCCACATTCCCCACTCTTATTTAACATAGTTCTTGAAGTCTTAGCCACAATGTGAAGAATCAGACATGAAGAAAAAATAAAAGGGATCAAAACTGAAAAGGAGGAAGTAAAACTGTCATTATTTGCAGATGGCATTATATTATACACACAAAACCCTAAAGACTCCATCAGAAATCTACTAAGCTTAATCAATAAATTTGGCAAAGTAGCAGGATACAAAATTTATGTCAAAAATCAATGGCATTTTTATACACCAATAATGAAGTCACAGAAAGAGCAACTGAAAAAACAATACCATTTACCATTGTGGAAAAGAATAAGATGGCTAGAAATAAACTTGACCAAAGAAATAAAGGACCTATTTGCAGAAAACTACAGGACAATGAAAAAAGAAATAGAGGAAGATATAAAAAAGTGGAAGCACATACCTTTTTCATGGATTGGAAGACTTAACATTATTAAAATGTCTATATTACCCAAAGCAATCTATAGATTCAATGTAATCCCCATCAAAATACCAACGACATATTTCATAGCACAAGAACAAATATTTCAAAAGTTCATATGGAACCAAAAAGCACTCCGATTATAAATAGCAATCTTGAAAGAGAAGAACAAAGTAGATGGTATCACAATACCAGATATCAGGTTATACTACAAAGTCACTGTAATCAAAACAGCCTGGTACTGGCACAAGAATAGGCAAATACACCAGTAGAACAGAATAGAGAACCCAGAAATGAACCCAAGACACTATGCTCAATTAATATTTGACAAAGGATGTAAGAGCATACATTGGAGAAAAAGCAGCCTCTTTAATAAATGGTGTTGGAAAAATTGTACAGCTATATGCAAAAAAATAAATAAATAAAACTAGACCATCAACTTACACCATGCACAAAAATAAAATCGAAATGTATAAAATACTTAAATATGACTCATGAGTCCATAAAAATTCTCGAAGAAAATGTAGGCAACAAAATTTCAGACATCATACATAGCAAAATTTTCACTGATACATTACCTAAGGCAACAAAAACAAAGGAAAAAATGAACACATGGGACTACATCAAACTCAAAAGCTTCTGCACAGCAAAAGAAACAACCATTAAAATGGAAAGGCAACTCACTGTATGGGAGAACATCATTGCTAGTGATACATCAGATAAAATGTTAATTTCCAAAATATATAGAGTACTCATATAACTCAACAAAAGGAAGACAAAGAACCTGATTAAAAAATGGGCAGAGGAGCTGAATAGACACCTCTCCAAAGAAGACATACAAATGGCCAAAAGACATGAAGAAATGCTCAACGTTACTAATCATCAGAGACTTGCAAATTAAAACAACAATGAGGTATCACCTCACTCCTGTCAGAGTGGCTACCATCAATACATCATCAAACAACAAGTGTTGGCAAGGTTGTGGAGAAAAGGGGACTCTAGTACACTGTTGGTGGGAATGCAGACTGGTGCAGCCTCTATGGAAAACAAACTGGTGTTACCTCAGCAAATTAAAAATTGAACTTCCATTTGACCGAGTGGATCCCATTTCTAGGAATATACCCTAAGAAGCCTGAACCACCAATCAGGAAAAATATATGTACCCCCATGTTCATAGCAGCACTATTTACAATAGCTAAGATCTGGAAAAAGCCCAAGTTTCCATCAGTAGAAGAATGGATTAAAAAGCTGTGGTCCATATATACAATGTGATACTATGCAGATGTAAGAAAGAAAGATCTCTTATCCTTTGAGACGACATGGAGGGACCTGGAAAGTATTATACTAAGCGAAACAAGCCAAGCAGAAAAAGACAAATACCACATGATGTCTCTTATATGTGGAATATAATGAACATTACAGTCTGAGGAATAGGGTAAACACAGAAACATGGAAGTAGGGTACAAACTGACAACCCTCAGAAGAGGGAGTGGTGGGGGTAGGGAAAAGATAAAGCACTGAACTTATATGCATGTATGCATAACCAATGTACATGGACGAGAAAGCCAGGGACAGGGCAGGGGTGATGGGGAGGAGGGTGTCAATGGGGTAAAAAAGGAGAAACGTCTGAAACAAAATTAAAATTAAATTAAAAAATGTTTATTCCCAGTTTTTAAAATTTTTTTTGTCACATAGGTAAATGGAATTATTTTTTTACTTCCTGTTTCTGTGAGTTCATCATTGGAGTATAGGAATGCCATCAATTTCTTGATGTTAATTTAGTACCCTGCTACTTTGCTAGGTTCATTTATTAAGTCTAGTAAATTTTTGATGGAGTCTTTGGTGTTTTCTCTGTATAGTATCATGTCATCTGCAAATAAGGACAGTTTCACTTCCTCCATTCCAATTTGGATCCCTTTATTTTTTCTTCCTGTCTGATTGCTGTGGCTAAGACTTCCAAGACTATGTGAATTGAGAGTGGGCATACTTCTCTTGTCCCTGTTCCTAAGGGAAATGATTTAAAATTTTGCCCACTGAGTACGATGTTGGCTGTAGAGCCGTCATACATGGCCTTTATTATGTCGAGATATGATCCCTCTATTTTCAGATGGCTGAGCATTTTTATCAGAAATGGGTGCTGGATTTTGTCGAATAATTTTTCAGTGTCTATTGATACAATCATATGATATTTATCTTTCATTTTCTTTATGTGGTGTATCACATTCATTGATTTGTGAATGTTGTACCAGCCTTGCATCCCTGGGATGAATCCCACTTGGTCATAGTGAATAATTTTTTTGATGTATTGCTGAATATGATATGCTAGTATTTTGTGCAGGATTTTGGCATCTATGTTCATCATGAATATTTGTCTATAGTTTTCTTTCTTTGAAGCATCTTATTCTGGTTTTGGAATTAGAATTATGCTGGCCTCATAAAACAAGTTGGGAAGTCTTCCTTCTTCTTGAATTTTTTGAAATAGTTTGAGGAGAATGGGTATTATTTGATCTTTGAATGTTTGATAAAATTCCCTGGTGAATCCATCTGGGCCTGGGCTTTTGTTTGTTGGTAGAGTCTTGATTACATCTTCAATTTCTTTTGTTGTTATTGGTCTGTTCAAGTTTTCTATCTCTTCCCAGTTCAGTTTTGGGTGACTATGTGTTTCTACAAATTTGTCCATTTTGCTTAGATTGTGTAATTTGTTGTCATATAATTGTTCACAACCCTTTGTATTTCTGTGGTGTCAGTTATTATTTTTTCTCTTTTATTTCTAATTTTGTGTATTGGGTGCTCTCTCTCTGTTTTTTGGTGAGTCTAGAAACGGATCTATTAATCTTGTTTATTTTTTCAAAGAGCCAGTATTTTGTTTAATTGATCCTTTGAATTGTTTTTCTTTTCTTTTTTTGGTCTCCATGTCATTTGTTTCTGCTCTGATCTTTATTATTTCCTTCCTTGTGCTTGCTCTGGGGTTTTCCTTGTGTTTGCTTTATAGTTCTTTAAGTTGTAATGTTAGATAATCTGTTAGAAATTTTTCTTGCTTTTTGAGGTAGCCCTTGGCTGGTGCAGCACACACTCCCTGAGGCCAGGGAACTCTGTGGCGGTGGCTGCGGGAAGTTGCTGCTAAAGCCTCCCCTGTGACCCCGCCTGAGTCCTGCGAACCCTGCTACCTGCTAAGCCCTTGGCTGGTGTCGAAAGGGCTGGCACGGACTGTCTCTGACCAGGGGACTCAACTGGACGCTCTGCGTGCTAAGCCCTCAACTGGCACCGCACAGAATTGTGGGGACCAGGGGACTCTGCTGGAAGCTGCAGCCACCCCGGTAGTATCCCGTTACCGCGGCTCAGTCCTGGGGATTCTGCTGAGTGCAAAACCCTCTGCTGGTGCCACAGCCTTGGCCACCCGGGCAGGAAGAAGCGCTCTTGGGTTAAAAGTCCCACCTGGCTCCATGACACAGAGTCTAAACAGAGGCTAAATTGGCATCAGCCACTCACCTTGAGCTCCAGCAGAGGGAAGGTAGACTGGACTGGAACTGTGTGGGGACACTAGGGTTTTGGAGGGTGCTAAGAGCTTTCACTGAGTGCAGACACAGGACTGTGGTCATTTTGCTCCTTCCCAGGGCCCTGGGGAGAGGTGAGGCAGAGACCCCTTCCTCAGAGATTCAATCCCACCTGGTGGCCATTGAAATGCTACTTGAAGCCCATTAACAATCAGCAGCTGCCCAAACCTCGGGAAATCCGCTTACACTGAGCACCTGAGGGATTTTTTCAGGCAACTCAGAAACCAAGGGTCTTCAGGTGATCTCTACTAATAGCCTCCAGGCAAAAAAAAAAAAAAAAAAAAGCTAGAGGATAACTACCATTCCCTGGGCTAGCAACACTAACCAGAAAAGCTAAGACTTGAAGGTGGTGTTTAAAGTGGGTCTTCCCTGGCTCATCCAAACCCAGCAGAGGGAACCACAAACAGCAGAACACCAACACCCACAGGGTAAATTTGGCAGATTCCAAAGCACACTGTGATAGACAAAATGGTGAGAAACAGAAACAAAAGCCAAATGAAAGAACATGAGACCTCTACAGAAGATGAGATAAATGAGGTGCGGTTAAGCAAGTTAACAGAATTAGAATTCAGAGCCATGATGTTGCGGAAGCTCAACAGCATGTGTAAGGATATGAGCACCATGAGTAAAGACATAAAAATGTTGAAAATCAACCAGATGGAAATTAAAAACAAACAGGAAGAAATGAAGAATGACATACCAGAAATGAAAAACACATTGGAAGGCCTGAAAAGCAGAGTAGGGGAAGCTGAGGACCGGATCAGTTAATTAGAAGACAGGCTAAAAAAATCAACCAATCAGAAAAGCAAAAGGAAAAAACGATTAAAATACAGGAAGACAGCTTAAGAGAACTGTGGGATAACTGGAAACGGAATAATATTCGCATCATAGGAGTCCCTGAAGAAGAAGAAAATAAGCAAGGGTTAGAGAATATATTCAAAGAAATAGTGACAGAAAACTTCCCTAATTTGGTCAAGGAAGGAGGCATTCAAGTTCAAGAAGCACAGAGAGTCCCAAGTAAGAAGAACCGAAACAGGCCTACACCAAGACACATAGTAATCAAACTGCCAAAAATTAAAGACAAAGAGAGAATCCTAAAAGCAGCAAGAGATAAGCAATAGGTTACCTAAAAAGGAAACCCCATAAGGCTCTCAGCTGACTTCTCACAAGAAACACTACAGGCCAGAAGAGAATGGCAAGATGTAATCAAGGTCATGAAAAACAAGGATCTGAATCCAAGACTACTCTACCCAGCAAGGCCATTATTCAAAATAAAAGGTTAAATAAAGAGCTTTCCAGACAAAAAAAGGCTAAGGGAATACAATAGCACCAAACCAGTGCTGCAAGAAATGTTAAAAGGACTGCTGTAATTAGCAGTAGAAATGGGAAGAAAAATAGAACCACACTAAACAAAAATGGCAATAAATAAGTACATATCAATAATCACCTTAAATGTAAATGGAATGAATGCTCCCATAAACAGACACAGAGTAGCTAATTGGATAAGAAAGCATGACTCATCTATATGTTGTTTATAAGAGACCCACCTCACAACAAAAGACTCACATAGATTGAAAGTGAAGGGATGGAAAAAAATCTTCCAAGCAAACGGAAAAGAAAAAAAATCTGGGGTAGTAATACTCATATCTGATAAAATAGATTTGAGAATGAAGGCCATAATTAGAGACAAAGAAGGCCACTACATAATATTGAAAGGATCTATGCAACAGAAAGATATAACCTTGATTAACATATATGCACCCAATATAGGAGCACCTAAATATATTAAAAATCTTCTGGAGGACTTCAAAGGAGAAATTGATAGCAATACAATCATAGCAGGGAACTTCAACACCCCATTGACATTGCCGGATAGATCCTCTAGACAAAAAATTAGCAAGAAAACAGAGACTCTAAATGAAGCACTAGACCAAATGGATTTAACAGATATCTACAGAGAACTACACCCCAAAACTACAGATGTAATCAAGACTCTCCCAGCAAACAAAAGCCCAGGCCCGGATGGCTTCACCGGGGAGATTTACCAAACATTCAAAGAAGAACTAATACCCATTCTCCTGAAAATATTTCAAAAAATTCAGGAAGAAGGAAGACTTCCAAACTCCTTTAATGAAGCCAGCATAATTCTAATTGCAAAACCAAAAAAAGACACAACAAAGAAAGAAAACTACAGGCCAATATCCCTGATGAACATAGATGCCAAAATCCTGAACAAAATACTAGCAAATCGGATCCAGCAATACACCAAAAAAATTATCCACCATGACCAAGTTGGATTCATCCCAGGGATGCAAGGCTGGTTCAATATTCGCAAATCCATAAATGTGATACACCATATAAATAAAATGAAGAATAAAAACCACATGGTAATATCATTAGATGCTGAAAAAGCCTTCGACAAAATCCAGCATCCATTTCTGATAAAAACGCTCAGCAGTGTGGGAATAGAGGGATCATATCTAGACATAATAAAGGCCATACATGAAAGACGTACAGCCAACATCATACTCAATGGGCAAAAACTAAAAGCATATCCCTTAAGAACAGGAACAAGGCAAGGATGCCCACTTTCGCCATTCCTATTTAATGTAGTACTGGAAGTCTTAGCCACAGCAATCAGACAAGAAGAAAAAATAAAAGGAATCCAATTGGAAAAGAGGAAATGAAATTATTATTGTTTGCAGATGACATGATACTGTACATAGAAGACCCCAGAGACTCCATCAAAAGTTTACTAGACTTAATAAATGAATTTGGCAAAGTAGCAGGATAAAAAATTAACGTCAAGAAATCGATGGTATTCTTATACACCAATGATGAACTCACAGAAAGAGAAACTAAGCAAAAAATCCCATTTACCATTGCGGCAAAAAAATTAAGATACCTAGAAATAAACTTAACCAAAGAAATAAAGGACCTATTCGCAGAAAACTACAGGTCATTGAAAAAAGAAATAGAGGGAGATATAAAAAAGTGGAAGCACATACCTTGTTCATGGATTGGGAGAATTAACATCATTAAAATGTCCATATTACCCAAAGCAATCTATAGATTCAATGCAATCCCCATCAACATACCAACGGCATACTTCACAGAATTAGAAAAATTACTTCAAAAGTTCATATGGAACCAAAAAATGCCTCGAATAGCCACAGCAATCTTGAAAAGGAAGAAAAAATTGGAAGGATCACAATACCAGATTGCAGGTTATACTACAAAGTCACTGTAATCAAAACAGCCTGGTACTGGCCCAAGAACAAGCATATAGACCAGTGGAACAGAACAGAGGACCCAGAAATGGACCCAAGGCAATATGCTCAATTAACATTTGACAAAGGTGGCAAGAGCATACAGTGGAGTAAGGACAGCCTCTTTAATAAATGGTGCTGGGAAAATTGGACAGCTACTTGCAGAAAAAATGAAACTAGACCATCAACTTACACCCTACATGAGAATAAACTCAAAATGGATAAAAGACTTAAATGTAACCCATGAATCCATCAAAATCTTTGAAGAGACTGTAGGCAACAAAATTTCAGACATCATACGCAGCAGAATTTTTACTGACACATCACGTAAGGCAATAGAAACAAAGGAGAAAATGAACACATGGGACTACATCTAACTCATAAGCTTCTGCACAGCGAAAGATACAATCATCAAAACGGAAAGGCTACCCACTGTATGGGAGAGCATAATTGCCAATGATATATCAGACAAGGGGTTAACTTCCAATACATATAGAGTGCTCATACAACTCCACAAAAGGAAGACAAAGAATCCAATTAAAAAAGGGCAGAGGAACTGAATAGACACCTCTCTAAACAGGACATGCAAATGGCTAAGAAACATATGAAGGAATGCTCATCATCACTAATCATCAGAGAGATGCAAATTAAAACAACAATGAGGTATCACCTCACACTTGTCAGAATGGCCGCCATCAATAAATCATCAAACAACAAGTGTTGGCGAGGGTGTGGAGAAAAGGGGACGCTAGTACACTGCTGGTGGGAATGCAGACTGGTCCAGCCACTATGGACAACAATATGGTGTTACCTCAAAAAATTAAAAATTGAACTTCCATTTGACCCAGTGATCCCACTTCTAGGAATATATCCTACGAAGCCCGAAACACCAACCAGAAAGAATACATGTACCCCCATGTTTGTAGCAGCACTATTTACAATAGCTAAGATCTGGAAATAGCCCAAGTGTCCATCAGTAGACGAATGGATCAAAAAGCTGTGGTACATATACACAATGGAGTATTACGCAGCTGTAAGAATGAAAGACCTGTTATCCTTTGAGACTACATGGATGGCCCTGGAAAGTATCATCCTAAGTGAAAGAAGCCAAACAGAGAAAGACAAGTTTCATATGATCTCACTTATTTGTGGAATATAATGAACATGACAGTCTGAGGAATGGGGTAGTCCCAGAGCCGCAGAAGTGGGATACAGACTGACTATCCCCTAAATAGGGGGGGTGGGTGGGGAAGAGATAAACCACAGAATTTATATGCATGTTTGCATGAACAGTGGACATGGACAACAAACTGGGGAAAGGGCAGGGAGGGAGGGGAAGGGGGGAATTAGTGGGGGGAAAAGGAGAAACATCTATAACAAAAATTAATTAATAAAAAATAAATAAATTTAAAAAAAAACACATATATGTGTCATGCTGTCTTATCCAGTGAGCTATTCTGTGTCTTTTAATTGAAGCATTCAAACCATTCACATTTAAGTTGATATTTGATATGTACTTATTTATTGCCATTTTTGTTTAGTGTGGTTCTAATTTTCTTCGTATTTCTTCTACTAATTACAGCTTTCCTTTTAGCATATCTTGCAGTGCTGGTTTGGTGTTAATATATTCCCTTAGTTTTTTTTTTCTTTTTTTTTTTTTTTTTTTTTTTTTTTTTTTTTTTTTTTTTTTTTTTTTTTTTTTGTCTAGAGAGCTCTTTATTTGACTATTTTGAATCAAAGCTTTGCTGGATACAGTAGTCTTGGATTAAGACTCTTGTTTTTTATGACCTTGATTACTTTATTCCACTCCCTCTGGCCTGTAGTGTTTCTGTTGAGAAGTCTGCTGATAGCCTTATGGGATTTTCTTTGTAGGTAACCTGATGCTTATCTGTTACTGCCTTTAGGATTCTGTCTTTGTCTTTAATTTTTGGCATTTAATTACTATGTGTCTTGGTATGGGTCTGTTGGGGTTCTTCTTACTAGGGGTTCTCTGTGCTACTTGAATTTGAATGCCTTCTTTCTTAACCAAGTTAGGAAAGTTTTCTGTCAAAATTTCTTTATATATATTCTGCACACTTGCTCATTTTCTTCCCCTTCGAGGATTCCTATGATGCAAATGTTATTACGTTTTAAGTTGTCCCACATTTCTCTTAAGCTGTCTTCCATTTTTTTAATTTTTTTGGGGGGGGTTTTGCTGATTGGTTGATTTTTTCTACCCTGTCTTGTAATTTACTAATCCAGTCCTCAGCTTCCTCTACTCTGCTGGTTAGTTCTTCCAATGTGTTCTTAATTTCTGCTATGTCATTCTTCATTTCCACTTGGTTCATTTCAAATGTTTCTATATCTTTTCTCATGGTGCTGATGTCCTTACTCATGCTGTTGAGCTTCCTCAAGATCATGGCTCTGAACTCTAACTCTGATAATTTGCTTAGCTGCATTTCATTTATATCATCTTTGATAGAGTTCTCTTGTTCTTTCATTTGGGATTTGTTTCTTTGTTTCACCATTTTGTCTATCTCTGTGCGTTTTGTAGCTTGCCAAATTTACCCTCAATGTCTTGGTGTTCTGCTGTTTGTGGCTCCTCATTCTGGGTTTGGATGAGCCTGTGTGGGTCCACATTAAACACTACTGTCAGGTCTTACTTTTCTGTGTAGATTTGCAAACCCAGGAAAGATTCAGTTATCCTCTAGCTTTTTCCTGGTGTCTGGTAGTTTCAGTTTCTTAGTGCCTTAGAATGTAACCCTGGTGTTCTGCATAAGAGGATTTCCAGAGGGTGGGATAGATGCTGGTTATTAATGAGCCTCAATTTGCATTTCTTTGCCTCACCTGGGAAAGGCTGAATCTCTGAGGGGTAGGAGCTGCTTATTTCCCCACAGATTGGGGAAGAAACACACTGGCTACAGAATTTTTTGGCTGCACTCAGCAAAAACTCTTAGTGCCCTCCAAATCCCAGGTGTCCCCACAGAGTTGTAGCCCAGTCTGCCCTCCCTTTGTAGTAGCTCCCAGGAGAGTGGCTGTGGCTATTTTAGCACTCTGTCTTTGCGCTCTGTGCTGTGGGCTGGGCTTTGTCTTTATTCCCCAAGGGTGCTGCTCACATCTAAGACTTCTGCTGTCCATGGGATCTCAGCTTGCCACACTCTGGCACCTCTGCAGATCCTACTGGTGTCCCTGGTTATATGGTCCTGTCCTGCCGTTTTTTTGTTTTGTTGATTTTTTGTGAGGATTTGTCTTTATTACAGTTGTAATTCCTGTTTGTTCCTGGGAGATCATCTGTGTAGCTACTATTCACTGTGCCTCCATTTTCACATCCGCTATGCCTGTCTTGTGAGCAGCTAGGTCACACAGGCCTTCCTGGTACCCCTGCACTCTGCGTGTCCTGTTGGTAACTGGATCACACAGTCACTGTGAGTACCAGGCTGTATGCCTATGTTATGGGCTTCTGGGTCTCAAAGGCCTCTCTGGTGCCCCAGCACCCTGCAGTTCCTGAGGGCGGGCAGCTGGATGGCACCAGTCTCTCTAGGGCTCCGGCTTTCCACTGCTCTTGTAAGCTACTGGACCACACAGGCCTCTGTGGAGCCCCAGGTCCCACCCCTGGCAGCTGGAAAACTGCTGCTTTATGAGGCTCAACTCCTACTCAGCTTTTGCTTCAGTTTTGGGGGATGGGTCTCAGCTGTTGGTCTGTGCCTGGGAATGGATATCTGCATCCCAGCCTCTGAGATAAAACTTGATTCTGATCTGGCTGCTACTATGGGGGATGGTGCTGGGCTCCTGGCTGTTTGTGGCTTCCGTGACCAGCACCTTGGGAGCTCCACTACTGTGCACCAGTCTGTGTTGACACAGAGTGTCCACTGGTCTGATGGTGCCAGGTGTGCTGGTGGGCTCAGGTTGCTGGGCCCTAGCCACTCCCACTGCCTCCTCCCTGGGAAGACCCAGGATCTTCCAAAATGGTGGGACCTCCCCCCGGCACAGGCAGAAGCACCTTGTAGGGCCACTTACCAAGGTAGTTGGCTGCTCCTGTCCACAGCACAGGAACCTTTTGCTTTGTGTCTCTGCACTGCTTGGGTTTGGTCATCCACCTTCAAGTCCATTCACACTCTCTCACACACTTGCTCACTCTCTCATACACTCACCCTCCCTCCAGTCCTGCTCGCCACCATCTTCTTCCCAAATATTTTAATTTTAAAAACAATCTTATTAAATCAATTTAGTTTTATTTAATTATTTTATCCTTTAGTGACTACATGTGGATTCCAGACAGCTGATTATACATTATATGTTATAATATGAATTGTGAGTTAAGCTTTTAGGTTTTTAAAATGATAAAAGAAGGAGGGTACAAATGTGAAAAAGGGTGCCTTAATTTGTATTCCTAAATATTGTATTTTATGGTCCAGTCCCTTAGTTTGTAGTTAATTGATTATTTTAAGAAATACCACAGTCCCCCCAACAAAAAAATAAAACAAAATAATAAAAAAGAAAGCTAAAACAAATGAAAAGAAATGAACAGTCCATACAGTGATGGTGTATATGTGAATTACTACAACATTTTTGGAAAGTAATCTGACAATATTTACTGAAAAATTTAAAGTGCCTACCTTTAGATCCAGCAAATGTATTTGTAAAATGTATCTTCTAAAAAAATGAGAGAACCTGTACATAATGATATATGTGTAAGGAAGTTGATTACAATATTGTTTTTAGTGGCAAAAAAATGAATCAATTAGAAATCACAACAATAAAAGCGTATCACAGAAAAATAAATAAATAAAGTAAATGTCACACTTGTGAGTTGGATTCTGCTTCTGATTCTTTATTGGTGGCCTCTTAGTTTCCATCTCAATAGCTTTAACTCTGCCTTCATTTTTTCTGCCTCCTTGGAATCCTTTGACACTGATACTCACTTTAAAATACAAAACATTTTTCTTTCATAGCCCTTGTACTCCCCCTTAGTCTTACTATTTCATTTTTAATCTTTTTTTCAGAACAATCATTGTTATTTCTCCAACAACTTCTTAATTCCAGTTTCCCAAAGGGTCTGTCCTTATTTCTCGTTGCTTCTCTGCCATTTCTCCCCTTGTATTCATTTCTTTTTATGCTATCATAGACATTTCCTCAATCTCAATTATTTTTTCTCATAGCAGTTATCATGTTCTGATTTATGAGATAATTTACTTAATTCTCATGTTAATTATGCCCACCACACCTCACCCCTGCTAGAATGTCACATCCATAAAAAATGTATATTTTATCTGTTTGTTCACTGATACACACAAAGAATCTGAAATAGTGCCTGGAACATAGTACATGCTCAATAGATTTTATTGAATAATAACTGCCATACCTAGATCTCTAAACTTATCCCCTCTGTTGAATACACATCTCATACCATATGAGTATCTTACCAACACCACCAGATTAACATGGCCCAAATTGAAGTCATTCCCTCTTCCTGCAACAAACTTGCTCTTCAAGCAGTGGTTCTTATCTCAGATCATGGCACTGCAAGCCAGAATGTTTGAAGTCATTTTGACTTCTTTATCTTTTTGTACCACACAGAACTGTTGTTCATTAAGTCCAATGAATTCTATCCGCTCCAATAGCATGCATTGCTCATGCCCTCTCTTTATGCATCCTCACAGCCCATTTCTACCCTTGCTTGCAATCTTAAAATTACCTCCTAGGGTGCAGCTGCAGGAGCCCCAGGTAATTCCTCTCAAAGTGCCCATTCATGGACTTACTCAGACTTGCTCCAACTAAGCTCAGATAGGCTGCTTGAGGGGTTCCAGAGACATACAGGGAATAACTGAGCTGTTTGGCCTCAAAACAAGGACTGGAGAGGTGGCTTTCTTCTGGACAAATATTCTGGCACAGGTTGATGTTCCTTTGGTGAGCCCTTCCCTGGGGTGGTGACAGTCGCTTTATCTGGGGCTCCAGCAGCCAAGTTCACACTGTTTGCCCCACCCTGGGGGCTCTCTGAGGCCCTGCCCCAACCAACTTTCATGCCCACCCAAGCTGTTTCCAAAGGCTTTACCATAGGAATAGCTTGTCTTGGATCCTGCTTCAGAGTTATCTAAAATCTCTCAAACAAGCATCATCTAGTCTCAGCTAGCCCAATCCCTCTTGTTAAGTGGTCCCACACCAGGCACAAGAAGTATCCAGCTTTGGTTCTCAACTTGCCCTTGCCTGGGCACCTCCAAGCCCAGAACAAGAAGCAGCCATCTGTAGACCACTTTGTAGCTTATGCCGGTGGCCCTGGATAGAACACAGGCAGTGGCTGACCTTGTCCCAGAGTCAGAACTCTCAGTGGACATCTTCAAACCACATCAAAACACCACCACCCAACTACCTCTACAATTGACACAATCAATGAACAAACTCAGTCGGTATCAGAGCCCTGATGAAGTAAGTCTTTCTCTGTGGGATGGGCCCCTACACAGCTGATCCTCCAAGGTAGTCAGAGGACAGTGGTCAGTGGGCACAGCCAGTCCTTGCAGCTGATCATCCTGAGTAAATCCCTCCCATTGACTTATCAATAGCAATCAAGACTCAATTATAACAGAAGGGTGTACAGCCCACCCTAGGGGTCACCTCAAGGGTCCAGCTTGGGTGATCAGGGAGGCTTTGCCACTGGATACTACAGAGCAACTACAAAACAATAGTCCACCCCATGAAGCCTAGGAGACATAGACACTCTATCTAATACATAGAAAGAATCACAGGGAAGCAGTCAAAATGAGGAGACAAAGAAACATGTCCCAAATGAAAGAAAAGAACAAAACTCCAGAAAAATAACTAAACAATATGGAGATAAACAATCAATCAGATGCAGAGTTCAAAACACAGGCTATAAGGTTGCTCAAGGAACTTGGTGAGACATTCAAAGAACTTAGTGAGCCCTTCAAGGAACTTAAGGAGACCTTTAAGGAACTTAGTGAGAACACCAACAAAATGAAAAAGGACCAGTCAGAAATTAAGGATGCACTAACTGAAATAAAGAAATAGTAGAGTATTCAATAGTAGAGTAGGTAAGGCCAAGAGCAAACCATTGATTTGGAATATAAGAAAGCAGAAAGCACCCAATCAGAACAACAATAAACAAGAATTTTTAAAAATGAGAATAGTGTAAGAGGCCTCTGGGACAACTTTAAGCATGCCAACATTTCCATCATAGGGGTGCCCGAAGGAGAAGAGAGTGAGCAAGAAATTGAAAACCTATTTGAAACAATAATGACAGAAAACTTCCCTAATCTGGTGAAGGAAACAGACATACAAGTCCAGGAAGCACAGAGAGTCCCAAACAAGATGAACCCAAAGAGGTCCACACCAAGACACATCCTCACCAAAATGCCAAAGGTTAAATACAAAGAGAAAATCTTAAAAGCAGCAAGAGAAAAGCAGTCCGATACCTACAAAGGAGCTCCCATAAGACTGTCGGCTGATTTCTCAAAAGAAACTTTGCAGGCTAGAATGGAGTGGCAAGAGATATTCAAGGTGATGAAAAGCAATGACCTACAACCAAGATTGCTTGATCCTGCAGAGCTATCATTTAGAATTGATAGCCATATCAAGAGTTTCCCAGACAAGAAAAAGCTGAAGGAGTTCATCACCACCAAACCAGTATTATATGAACTGTTGAAGGGTCTTCTTGAAGTAGAAGAACAAAAATATAAACAATAAAACGGTAATTAATACTATCTATCAACAATTGAATCTACAAACATAATGAGCAAGCAGAACAAAAACAGACTCATAGATACAGAGAACTTTTTGTTGGTTGACAGATGGGTGGGGGCTGGGGAGATGGGTGAAAAGATAAAGGAATTAAGAATTACAAATTGGTTGTTAGACTGATGAACCTCAAAGTGAAGGGGGAAGGGCAGGATGAGATAAACCAAAGAACTTCTATGCATATATGCATGAACAAATGGAGACTAACAATAGTGTGGGGAAGGCAGGAGCGGGGCAGGATTGGGGATGAGGGGGTCAATGGGAGAAAAGGGGGGAAACATCTGCAATACATTCAACAATAAAGATAAGTTAAAAAAAATTACCTCCTAAAACTATCTTACTGCCACCATTTGCTCAGCACTATCTATCCTACACAATCTTGTCTGATTTATTTTCCTGAGAAAACAAATTTGATAACATCACCTCTCTCCTACAAAGTCTATGAAACTGCCTTTTCAACAAGTTTAAATCTGAATTCCTTGGCCTGAATTTAAAGTTCTTCTATTATCTACGTTCAAATATCTTTCTGCTGCTTCATAACCATTATATTTTTTACAGTTCCTATTCTCTAGATCAGCGATTCTCAACCTATGATTGCGACCCCTTTGGGGGGTCAAATGACCCTTTCATAGGGGTTGCCTAAGACCATATTTCTGATGATGATTCATAACAGTAGGACAGTTACAGTTATGCAGTAGCAACAAAAATAACTTTATGGTTGGGAGTCACCACAACATGAGGAACTGTATTAAAGGGTTGGGTTGTAGCATTAGAAAGGTTGAGAACCACCCCTCTAGATATTTCTAATCTGAATAAATGCTCATTTGCCCAATGAACATAAAATTCTAAGAGAATATAAATGAGAAAAAATGGTGACATGTTTAAAGAAAACATGACAAAACTAAAAGACAAATAGATTAAGTTAAAATCATCCTTTAATGAATAATTGAGATATAAAAATCACTCAAGACAAAATACTGATAAAAGGATCTACATCTCTTTCCAAGTGCTTAGATGGGGTTCCCAAAATGGATCCATGAACTCTCTGCATCAGAATCATCCAGAGGTTGGCTCTCGTATCTCCCAGAAGACTCACATATGCATTAAAGGTTGAGAACAGCTGTGTTAGGAAGTAATATCCACATTTTCTATTTTTGTTAGTGGGAAGGAAGAAATACCTGTGTTTTATTAACCCTGGGTGGCATGGAAAGCACGCTAGATTTGGAATCTGAAAAGCTGATTTCTTTCCTTAGCTTCGATTCTCACTTGCCAACATCCTTGGGCAAGTCACTTACCACCATATGCAAATATAGGGGCTGGAAGAGAGGATCTCTCAGGACATTTGCCTTCAGAAGAGTTACTTTCTTTGCTTTGGAGCCATGCTTCATCACTGCACATACTGGAATTGCCTGCTACCATACTGAAAAGCATTCACCCTGACCAAGAACTGTGAATTAGGAAATGGCTGAGAAAGTCACTCAAATGTCACCTTTCCAGTATGGCCTCCTTTGTGAATCTTATCTGAAGAGTTAGCCCCTGTTTATTATTCTTCTTGTTTAATTTATTTTTCTCCATTGCTTTTAAGGTTGACTTACTATGTATTTCAGTTAGTTATCTTGCTTATTATATATTTCCCCGCTGTACTGTAAGCTCCATGAGAGCAAGGATTGGATTTATTGTTTTATTTTCTGTTATGCTATCTGGACTCTAACAGTGGCTGGCATATAACAAAATATATAGTTCTTATTCCCTTGGTTCTTGCTTTCTCATCTTCCCATGTCTTCCTCTTCCTTCTTCCCCTTCTTCCTTCTCTTCTGCCTTCTCTCCTCTTTCATTGCTTTGTATCCTGACCTCTTTATTATCATTTGTAGCCATGGCAAGCAAGAATAAATTGTGGACATATGGGTAATGGAGGATCATTTATTTTTAAGTTCTCAGTTTGTCTAGAATCTCAGAGGAAGAAAAATCTCCTCCCTAGAATTTTTGGACAAAATTTATTCCACATCTGAGAATTTAGGCCATAGTTTTTGTTTGTTTTCTTTTCACTATGGACTAAGGATACCATGACCTCTGAACTTAAGTTTGGGGAATAATGCTGGTGACCTTTGTAAAATTAGCATCCCTAATCCATTTATATCATAGACAAATAAAGAAAAAGCATTTACTTCAAACAAAACAGGGGGCAATGGTCTGAAAATGTGGGTTTCCTTGAATCTGAGCCTACAGTTTATTCAGATTACATTTTGCTTTCCTGCGATAGTAGCTCATCCACAGTGTTATCTTGAAGCAAATTTTTGAGGTAGATTATATTTGTCTGTGGCTCGACCTACAGGCATATTTTCTATTTTCTCTTATCCCACAGTTGCCCACTCAAGTATTCTACCCTCTAGACCCAGATTCAGGTGATATTAGCCATCTTGCCTCCACAAAATCCCTTCAAACTCTAAGTTTCCAGCTAGCTCAGTAGATAAAGAAATCTGGGCCACCACGGTAATAGAAATGGTAAAACACAGTTTGGCTATCTGGGGCCCTCTACAAAAAAAAAAGATAATGCTTCCTCCTTTACTGTTGACCTGTTGTGGATGCTAAGGATAGAGATATTGAGCCTGGCATTGGGGAAAGGGATATTTTAACATAGATGTGTTTTCCATGTCCCTCCAGTGAAGCTATATAGGCAGCTGCCCACTCTAGCATAAAGAAGGTGGAAGCATCTCTGAAAATCTTAGAATCAAATTTAGGGCTCAAATATTATAATGACATTTAGCCAAAAACAGAGTTTGCTGGGATGGATTAAACAAATTTATGTGAGCCAGTAGAAAAGTCCCAGGGCCTTGCAGAGTACTTTGTGTGCTTTAAAAAGACACAACCTAAGTCATGGAAGGCTGAGTCTTTTACATAAATATTGATGATAAAGTGAGCATAAAGCAACTGTTAATAATGAGGTTTCAAACTGTAGAAGGGCCAAAGGAAAAGAAACTGCAATTCTAAAGTGCAGATTTATATATTTATCTAAAATTAATTAAATACTCTACTTTCTCTCTCTTAGATCCCAAGCAAATTTCAGGACTCTATGGAGCTAATCAAGCTATATATCAAGCTTAGTGTAAGCAATGAGCACCTCAGCTTCTCAGCCTCCCAGGAGAGGCTACTTTTAAGTGATTAGCAACAAGTAATTGCCTTAAAAACGGAAGCCCCTGTGGCTGGTCAATTGTTTTCTCCATCAGCTGAGGAATTAGCTGTCATCATTGTTTACATTACATTTTAGAGAGAATGATTGGTCACTAAAAAGCAGAAAGGGGAAACTCATAACTCTCCATTCATAAAGATTGGTGAGAAAAATACAGCTGATACAAACTTTAGTATTCTTGGACTTTCTGGTCTCTGATTCCCCATACCTTAAAAAGTTGGGCTGGTACTAAAATAGTTTAACAAATAATTACTAAGTGTCAACTAAGTATCAGGCACTTTTCTAGATGCTGTTCTTTCCATCCATCCATCCACCCATCCATCCAACAAATATCTATTAAGTATCTACAAAAGCAATGCCATATATTAGATGCTAAACAAAGCAAACATGGTTCCCATTATTCATGTGGAATATAATAAAATGGTAGGTAATTTTTCTGGAAGAAGAAAAATTTGATTAAATGTAATAAAAATAAATTATATATTGAGGGCTTAATGTATGTTATGCACTAAACTGGAAGAATATAGATATAGATAGATATAGATATAGATATAGATATAGATATAGATATATATTAATTTTCACAACAACCTAGAAAGGATACTCTTATTATTTTAATTTTACAGATGAAGAAAATGCGGCTCAGAGAGGTAAAGTAATTTGTTAAAGATCATGCAGCTACTAAATTGAAGAGCTGGGATTTAAACACAACCCTGTCTGAGCCTAAAGGACATGCTATTATCTCTAGAGAGGCAGTTAAGAGAGCAATCATAATTTCCCATTCTAGAAAAGCCTTCATGTTGATTGTCTTGTCATTTTGGACTATTATAACAAATAGCATAGTCTAGGTGGTTTAAACAACAAACACTTATTTCCAACAGTTTGGGAGGCTGAAAAGTCCAAGAAAAATTTAACATCTAGTGATGGCCAGCTTCCTGGTTCATAGACAGCTGTCTTCTCACTGTGTCTTCAGATGGCCAAAGGAGAGAGATAGTTCTGTGGAGTCTCTTTTGTAAGGGCACTAATGCCATTCATGAGGGCTTTACCCTTATGACCTAATCACCTACCAGAGGTCCCACCCCCCAGTGGGGTTTAGGTTTCAACATATTAATTTTGGGAAGATACATTCAGTTCATAACATTAACTTTTGTTCTAGGGCTCCTGTTCATGGTTATAATTATGATGATTTAAAATGTCTGCACCTGTTTTCCCCCAAAGAACTTTTTCCATCAACTTTAAAGGAAATGGATTGTAGAATTTTAACCTTCCCTATTGAATGACTTTTAATTGGGCATTTCCCCTCCTATAACTATTCTAGATGGTAAGCAAGAAGAATAAAAAATGGACATACAGTGTCTCTATTAAATCATCAGCCTGCAACAATTTATTGAGTCAAACAAAGAGAAGAGTTCCATAGGCCATTGTGATGGGCTCTCACCACCTGAGTTGAAGAATTCTGGCATTATAATCACTGAGATAAAGAATTGTACTCACTCACAGATGGACTGTGACCTTGGCATAGCACAAAAAGATAACAAGATAGCATATTTCCAACTGGGATTTTATGACCACAACACTACTCATCCACGGTGCTGGGCTTCAGAGCAAATCTCTATACTTACCTATATCCTGGGCCCTCCAACCTCCAGTCTCTTCTCCAATTTTTCCCTAGTCTAGAAGGTTCTATCTCTCTGATAGTTGTAAAAATCTGACTCTTTCATTGAAACTCAATTAAAATTACACCTTTTGCAAGATGACTTCTCCAACAATTTCGGTCAAAATCTTTCCCTCTCTTCTTTCCTCATAAACCTGTGTCAGAAAGAGCTTTTTTTTTTTTATCATAATTTGGTTCAATAGGTATTTTTTTCTATGAGATTATAAGCTCCCAGAAGTCAGTGATTTTAGCTTGCTTTTATTTTGTATCCCTCTCAGCATCCAATATAGTATGTATCACATGCTTTACTAAATATCAAATGCTTATTAAATTACATTTGACTGAATAGTCAAAAATTAAAATGTATTCTTTCTGGACTACAGTCTCCACCTGGACCCCTACCTGGGCCCTGGCACTCAAGTGTCAGGGACACAACATAATTGCCAGTGCTTTGTCTTTATCAGAGTAACCTGCATTCAAATTCAGCATTTCAACTTCCTAGCTGTGTAAACTTAGGCAATTCATTTCACTCTCTGAGTCTCAGTTTTCTTCGTTTATACAATGGGATATAACAACCCTCACAAAGTTATTGAAAGGAACAGATGAGGTAGATATATGTGTGTAAGCCATACACTTCACACACTCAAACCTTGGTTTCTTTTCCCCTTTTAGGATACACAAAGGCCCAATATTAGAAATAACAAACATTAATCCATACTGTCAAGGGTTTTCAATCTACAAGTGGCCAAATAAATTGTTATTTACTGGGCCCCTACTATTTTTCTAGCATTGTACTAAGTTCTATAACAGAGATGAAGGAATATCATAAAAAAACCTCTTCCTTCAGAGACCTAGAAATATATTGGTAGAAGCAAGAAAATCATGAGAGACACACCTTAAGAATTCCAGAAGGAATATGATTAATTGTCCCAAAGGTGAACAGACAGTAAATGCCAGATGTGTTCAGAGGAGGAATCAATCCAAATGGGCTGATGGACTTGGAAAAAGCTTAAATGTCTTTTGAAGAATAGGTTGGGATATAATGGAAGGAAGAATAAAAGTGGGCATTCCAATCCAATTAGAATAAATAAATTGTGTGCAAATGTAGTGGTGGAGGTATACTCAACTGGGTTGGAGGACAGACACTAAATCTGAATCCTTGGAAGATAAGGTAGGAGCTGAAGACTACCAGCAGTGCCTCAGAATGGCTTTCTGGCCATGGCTCTAGGGCAAGGCTGCCTGTTCCACTTGTTCTCTGTGGTAGGGGCTGGAGTCACACCAATTGTTTTCTAGCTGGTTTTGCTAAACTCTAAAAATAAAAAAAGATGGGACTCTTTACCAGTGAGGTCATTAAGTGAAGAGCAGAAGGAGGGGGACAAGCTTTGTACAACTCTATCCCTACCACCACCTGCTGGGCAGGAAAGTTTTAGAAATGGTGAATGGGGAAAGGCCAGGTGGTAGGGTGGTTTGCTCTGGGAAGCAGACTGGAATGAGTGCAGCATTGTGAATCTCTAGCTCTGTGTGTGCAAGCAACAAAGTAGCTGGACTCCTTATCAGGTGAACTCAAGTGCCTATAAACTCACTCCATCAACTACTATCCCTACTTTCCCAGGTGCCTCCAGGTTGTTTACTTTGTTATAAAAGGGGTATCTGCATGTCAGCTCATTTGCATTATTTAGTCCCAAACAAAACATTTTAAAGTGCCTTGAAGAGCTGTCTACCTGGGAAGGCGGCTTGTCTTGAAGAAAATAAGTCCTTACATTGAAAAGGAATCAATGTAGTATTCTATTTTATGCTAAGTAAATACTTATAGTAAGGGGGGAAAATCTCCCATTCATTCATATCAACAAGCCTGAATGTGATGGTTAGAAAAATAATAACTTTTTCTAAAGCTTTTAGATATTTTATGTTTTCTTCATTTTTATCAACTTTTTTTGAGACCTGTAAATGTAGCCAGAGAATGAAACAAAGTAAATGAGAGAGCAGCAGCTTCAGCAGGGCCTGGTACCCTTCATGAAGTATGGATGCAGTTCCTTTTCTTACTTAGGAAACAGATGTTGTTTTATGCGTAACGTAATCAGCACCACATCACTATCTTTGCCCCAACCTTCTGCACCTGTGTGAAAAATAATCAGCATCTAATGAACATACTTGGAGCTGTCTGGATGGAATTAGTCCCAGTAGGAACCAGCCTTCAAGTACCAGGCACTCTCTTAAAGCTGTGTAGCTGCAAAAGATAAGAAATCTTTACATAAAGGCTTATTAAATAAAAGTCTGATAAATTTACGTTGTTGTTGTTTTTTTTTCCTTCTCTACAAAGTAGACATTACTCAGGGTATTACACTAAGCTATGCTGACCCCTCTACTTACTGAAACTAAAGGCAAATATTTGTATTTTGTATTTCCTCTAAATGCATGAGATGTCAAATGCCTTTTTAGTAATTCCCACTCTTGTTGTGGGTGGTTTTCCTTGGATCATACTCTCCTTTGTGCAAATGTATACACCCCAATGAAGGTGATATTCATGCCAAACTCACAAAGAGCTGCCCACCACTCCCTTTCTTTGACAAATCTATGATTTTTGTTTCAAGGGAATGAACACAGTAATTGCCCATAGTTCTTGCTTAAACACACACACACACAAACACTAAAAGTGTTGTGTTAGCAATTGTTATTGACACATTTGAAATTTTACAAAGCACTGAAACAAGCTAGAGGCTTCTGGGTAATGTGTAAAACACTAAGGAGAAATCCATCCTTTTATGGTCCAAAGCTGTTCCTTTTGATGACATAACAAATTCTACAGGTCATGGTATCTCCATTGCCTTACCTTGAGTTGAACACACATACCCAAGTATAAATCATAATGGATTAGCTAGACTGCCACTCCTCTCACCTTATACCCATCTCTTTAGAATTTCTAAGGAACAGGGACCCACAGACTATGTTCCTACAGTTCCTTCATTTACCTACAGATTTCAATGGAGGGTCATGCTTGTTTTCTTCACTTATCACGGTTGGGATCTGAAGGAGCTGTATGTTCTGTCCCAGGTTCATTTCCTTGTCCTAACCTGGACTTCTATTAGTCACCAAACTGGAAGTCTCCACCTACTGTATAGCCCTTGAACCACATTTTTCCTGCTGCCCATTTTTGTAAATAAAGTCTTATTAGAACACAGCTATGCCTATGTGTTTATGTATAGCCTAGGACTGTTTTCCCAGTACAAAACTGAAATTAAGTAGTTGTGACAGAGATTATCTTAGCCACACAACTTAAATATTCACTTATCTAGCTCTTTACAGGAAAAGTTTGCTGACTTCTGTTCTAAGGCTTTGTACTGTGGAGTACTAGCTGGGCTACACTATTCTTCTTTGGAGTTAATTGTATTCATAGTTTGAAGGTTTGGTGGTTACCTGCCTTTACCTAAACTTGACTGATCACCTATTTACCCTAATTGACAATAGGTGGGCAACATAAATATGAAGTAGTGTCTATTTTCTATTGTCCTTAATCAGATCCAGAGGGGAATGAAGCTTATGCTCATTGCCTTTGCCCATCCTGTCCTGTCATTAGAAAAGGTCAGATAGTAGAATCTAAACTCTTCCCTCTCAGATCTAAGAGGCACATAATAAACCATAATCCACTTCTAGCAGAAAGAGCAGGTAATGAAGATGTGTCAGAGAACACAAACAAGAAATAAGAGGGGTAGGATTCTCTTAAGATAACCTGACTCAAAACACATTGATTTTTACTGGCCCTGAAACATCTTCAGAAACCTCAACATTCCTTTTGGCCACAGCCTTAGCTAACATGGCATTAAAGAGCATTTTCTGAAAAGTTTCATTTCTGCTTGCATCTCTTCCTCAAGAAACTGTAGTAACTGAAAGTCACTGGGAAATAGATTTAAATATACTTCAGCAACCGTGCAAGTTATATTTCCAAGCCAGGAATAATTTGTACTCTGTATGGAAGTCTTTGGTTACTTGGTAACTTTATTTTTCTTAAACATTAGTAAAATTTTTATTCAATATGGAAATAATTGCTTTTTAATTAGAAGCCCAATAGTCATAATAATAGCAAAGCTACTCTTTTCACATGATAGAAAAACAATAATGGCAACCCTGCTGGTGTGGCTTACTTGGTTCAGCATCATCCCACGCACCAAAAAATCACAGGTTCGATTTCCAGTCTGTGCAGTTGGGTGCTTGATCCCCAATCAAGGTGTGTACAGAAGGCAACCAGTTGATGTTTCTCTCTCACATCAATGTTTATCTCTCTCTCTCTCTTGCTCCCTCCCTCCATACCCCCCTCTCTGACCCTTTCCTTATCTTCTCTCTCTAAAAGCAATAAAAACATATTTTTTAATGGTAAAAGCATTTGAGAACTTACTATGTGCCAGGCACTATTCCAATTGCTTTATATGCATTACCTCATGTAATCCTCACAACTCTCTGAGATTTTTATTTTGAATTTAAATTTTTAATTTAATTCTATTTTTATTTTTATTCCTACATTATGGCTAAAAAAATGAAGTCATAGAGAAGTCAAGTATCTTCCCCAAGGTCACGACAGCTAGTAAATGTTTAAGCTTAGATAAAAATATCACTTACCCTGACCCTCCCTCCTAATCAGGAGCCCATGTGCCTTGATTTTTCCTTCTAGTAATTGGAATAGCTTGTCTGAACCATCCATACTCTCAGACCTGCTTTTCTAGTGTCCAACAGCAAATATTATAAGATGTCCCTGTGTCCCTAAATTAAAACAAAGCTAAGCAGTTCTGGCTGGATTCAAGCTCATGGGCATATTTACAAGTTGTATTCATCAGAGGGCTGCCTGCATGAGATGTGTATCTGAGGGGGTGCCTACCACTAAAATAGTTCCCCACAAAAATTGTTACAATCCTTTCTTTACTATTTAATATTTCTCTAGGCCAATACTCTGGCCTAAACCATTGTTTCTCCAAAACATGTTCTATAAAACATGTTAGTTTTCCACTTGGCAAAACTAACTGAAGGGCAAGAAAGCAGAAGGTTGTTGCATAGGCCAGGAGGGACACAATGAGGACCTTAATGGTGGCAGAGCTGATGGAGAGGAGGAGCCAGAATCAAGATATTATGAAAACTGACATGACATTGTAACTATATTGGTAAAGATGGATTTACTGCTATAGCAAGTAAACTCTGAAGTGTAAAATTATTCAAACACTATAGAAATTTTACTTCTTGTTAATATAATAGTACTGGGCACCTGAAGAAGTAGGCAGATCAGCCTTCCTCCATGTAGAGTACCAGGCTGCCATCTTTAATATATGAGTTCTCAAGTTTCCTTGGGGGCTGTCTTCATTCCAACAGCTAAACACCCTCTTCTCTGAAGCCAAATACCTTTCTGCTAAGAACAGCAATTTAATAAATTTAATAAATTGCTGTTGATCAGATAATTTTTTTTCTTCATGTACCACTTTCTAACCTGTTTATAATACTCTGGATATATTTCTCTCATATTAGTCATTACCCTATTCTTAAATTGTGAATTTACCTATTGCCACACCAGAGGGTGAGTTCTTTGAGGGCAAAAACCATGTCTTATATTCACGTCTATACAGCCTGTGCCTATCACTGCTCTGAGTACATAGTAAAGGCTCAGTAAATGTCAGTTGAAAAAGTAAATGAATGAGTGAATGAATGAATAAAAGCATATCTATTTAACAGCCCTTAATGGTATACAATACCCATGGCCTCATCATCTTCTCAGTATAAAAATATTGGCCTTTCTAGAATCTACATTTATGTTGTGTAAACTATCCCACACTACAACAAGGTATAAGTCAATTCACAATAAATTGAAAATAAGAGTAATAATTCGCCCATGGCATTTTCCATTTTCCTGATTATTCAGATTCAAACCAGTTTTTGACCAACAGAAGTACTGATGCTATCCAGTAAGGAATCCTGTGGAAGCTGTACAGCAAAACCTCCCCTGGATTTGGTTGTTGTGCCAGGAATAATTGAATAATTTAAAACATGTCTGCCTTGTGACTTTGCCAGCCTTTATAATACAACAATGGAAACTCACAAATGGGTCTAGAGAGTCATTTATTCACTGGAGTACCATATAAGGAACCCAATTACATATAATGAAGTGTATAATGTACATAAACTTTTAATGAAGAGTAAAAGCATTGCAGGCCTCTTCAGGAGCAGCCCTTGGCTCTTACTCTCCCTTGAGATCCTCTACAGAAGGAAAGGGTTAATACAGCTGTTTTACTCCTGCAGAAACAGAAGGATCTAGGCCAGCTGCATATGAACAGAGGTAGGAAATGAGAGAATAAGGCATGTGCTGAATTGCAGTGAAATTGGTGGTCATCCACTGGCATTCAGCAATAAGAGCCTCAGAGATGCAGCCTGATTTTCCCAGCAAGATAATCAGGCCAGCATTTACAGACTTCAAGGTAGCTGTGTAGTATTGTGCTTAAGTGTTTGAGTTATTGACTCAAGTATATAAGGATTTGAATCCTGGGCCTATCACTTACTACCTGTGTGACCTTGAGTAAGTAATTTAACTTTCTAAATCTCAGTCTGTAAAATGGAAGCAGTAATACCCCCTACCTCCCCAGGTAGTTATGAGGACTCATTGAGATAATGAAAATAAAATTGTCCAAGCTATACTAATAGCTCAAGAAATTATAGCTGTTATCATTTTTATTATTAGAATATAAGGTCATAAATATTTACTCCTATGTTTTCTTATGATTTTACAGTCTTAGCTCTCACATTTATGCCTTTGATTCATTTGAGTTTATTTTTTATATAGTGTAAAGTAAGAACCCAATTTTATTATTTTGCATGTGGCTATCAAGTTGTCTCTGTTGAAGAAACTATCCTTTCTTTATTGAATGATCTTAGCATCCTTGTAGTAAATCAGTTGACCATAGATGTATGGCTTTACTTCTAGACTCTTTTTTAAATATGCTTTTATTGATTTTTAAAATATTTTTTTCTTTATTGAATTTAGAGAGAGAGGAAGGGAGAACAAGAGAGAGATAGAAAAATCAATGAGAGAGAACATCAATTGGCTGCCTCCTGCATATCCCACACTGGGGATTGAGCCTACAACCTGGAATTGAACCTGTGCCCTGACCAAGAATTGAACCAGTGACATCTTGGTGCATGGGTCAATACTCAATCAGTGAGCCACACCAGCCAGGCATTTCTATTGATTTTGTTTAGAGCAAGGGAATGGGAGAAGGAGATAGAAACATCAAGGTGAGAGAGAAATATTGATTGGCTGCAACTTGTATGCCCCCTACTAGGGACTGAGCCCGCAACCCGGCTTGTGCCCTGACCGGGAATTGACCCAGGACCTTTTAATCCATGGGACAGTGTTCAATACACTGACCCACACTGGACAAGTCTACACTCTTAATTTTATTAAATTGATCTATATATCTATCCTGCTGGCTGGCTTCTTATGACTCCAAATTTCAGTCATGGAATTCTGAGCTCCACCTCTTGCTGCAAAGGTAGCTTCTTGGACAGTCCTTCTTAAAAGATGATTCCAGGCCCAGGTGGTGTGGATCAGTGGTTGAGCATTGACCCATGCAGCAAGAGGTTGCCAGTTCCATTCTGGGTCAGGGCACATGCCCACGTTGTGGGCCCAAACCCCAGTGGGGGACATGCAGGAGGCGGCCAATCAATGTTCTCTCATATTAATGTCTCTCTCTCTGTTCTCTCTCCCCCCCTCTCCCATCCTCTCTCTCTCTAAAAATCAATTAAAAAGTTTTTTAAGTTGAATCCAAGAAGACTTTTATCAAAGATCCACTTGACCCATAGCACAAAAGCCAATTATCAACAATAGCAAAGCAATGTACCTTCCTTTCTCCCACTGTTTCTTTTACTCTTGTTCTCTCTCTCCCCCATCTCCTTATCTACTTCAATTCCATGGACATAGACTCTAGATTTCTCAGGCAAGAGTCAGATATCTATGTTCTGTGTCTTTTAAATTTCAAGGGACACATCTTAAGCCCTCAGTACTGTCTTTTCTAAGTCCCTGTCATTTGACAAAATGTGTGGAAAAGTAGCCATTTCTCCAACCTAAATGAAGCAATGTAAAGAAGTAACAAAGCATGCCACAGAAATCCAATAATTCTCTACAAAGAATTATTTCCCTCTTTTCTTAACTTTAACCCTTTTAATACCTTCAAGATTTCTAATGAGCTATGGATTACAAAACCAGTTTATAGAAATACCTATTGCAAGTCCTATATAAAAGAGTCCCACTTTAGAATTCGGGATGTTGTTCTCAGCCTTTTGAAGCATCAGCTAGAACTGAGATATAAAAAAAATATATTTTTAACAGTTTATTTGTTTATTCTTAATTGATTAATTTAATTAATTCAATTAATTGCAGATGTTTTTCTTTTTACCCCACTGATTCCCCCCCCAAACCCTCTCTGCAGCTTTGTTGTCCATGACCTTTGTTCATGCATATATGTATATAAGATCTGTGGTATATTTCTCCCCCACCACCCCCTCTTATGGGGATTGTCAGTCTGTACCCCACTTCCACATCTCTGGGAATACCCCATTCTTCAGACTGTTATGTTCATTGTACTCCACAAATAAGTGAGATAATATAATACTTGTATTTCTCTGTTTGGCTTGTTTCGCTTAGCATAATACTTTCCAGGTCCCTCCATGTCGTCTCAAAGGATAAGAAATATTTCTTTCTTACAGCTGCAGAGTACTCCATTGTGTATATGTACCACACTTTTTTATCCATTCATCTACTGATGGACATTTGGGCTGCTTCCAGATCTTAGTTATTGTAAATAGTGCTGCTACAAACATGGAGGTACATATATTCTTTCTGGTTGGTGTTTCAGGCTACTTAGGGTATATTCTTAGAAGTGGGATCACTGGGTCAAATGGCAGTTCAACTTTTAATTTAATTTATTTTTTTTAATTTTATTTTTGTCACAGATGTTTCTCCTTTTTTACCCTATTGACACCCTCCTCCCCATCCGCGAGCCCCATCCCCAGCTTTGTTGTTCATATCCATTGGTTATGCATGCATGCAAATAAGTTCTGTGGTTTATCTCTCACACACCACTCCCTCTTCTGGGGATTGTCAGTCTGTACCCCATTACCACATCTCTGGGACTACCCCATTCCTCAGACTGTTATGTTCATTATATTTTATAAATAAGTGAGATCATGTGGTATTTGTCTTTTTGTGCTTGGCTTGTTTCACTTAGGATAATACTTTCAAGGTCCCTCCATGTCGTCTCAAAGGATAAGAGATCTTTCCTTCTTACAGCAGCATAGTACTCCATTGTGTACATATACTACAGCTTTTTTATCCATTCGTCTACTAATGAACATTTTGGCTGTTTCCAGATCTTAGTTATTCTAAACAGTACTGCTATGAACATGGGGGTACATATATTCTTTCTGATGGGTGTTTCGGGCTTCTTAGGGTACGTTCCTGGAAGTGGAATCACTGGGTCAAATGGCAGTTCAATTTTTAATTTTTTGAGGTAACACCATATTGATTTGTATAGTGGCTGCACCAGTCTGCATTCCCACTAGCAGTGTACTAGAGTCCCCTTTTCTCCACACCCTCACCAACACTTGTTTGATGATTTGTTGATGGCGGCCATTCTGACAGGTATGAGGTGATACCTCATTGTTGTTTTAATTTGCATCTTGCTGATGATTAGTGATGTTGAGCATTGCTTCATAAGTTTCTTGGCCATTTGTATGTCCTGTTTGGAGAGGTGTCTATTCAGCTCCTCTGCCCATTTTTTAATTGGGATCTTTGTCTTCCTTTTCTTGAGTTGTATGAGTATTCTATATATTTTGGTAATTAATCCCTTATCTGATATATCATTGGCAATGATGTTCTACCATACCGTGGGTTGCCTTTCTATTTCAATGGTTGTTTCTTTTGATGTGCAGAAGCTTTTTAGTTTGATGTAGTCCCGTGTGCTCATTGTTTCCTTTGTTTCTGTTGCCTTAGGTGATGTATCAGTGAAAATTCTAGGGTTTATGATGTCCGATATTTTGTTGCCTACATTTTCTTCTAGAATATTTATGGATTTATGGGTCACATTAAAGTCTTTTATCCATTTTGAGATTATTTTTGTGTATCGTGTAAGTTGATGGTCTAGTTTCATTTTTTTGCATGTAGCTGTCCAATTTTCCTAACACCATTTATTAAAGAGGCTGTCTTTGCTCTGCTGTATACTCTTGCCACCTTTGTCAAATATTAATTGAGCACATTGCCTTGGGTCCATTTCTGGTTCTCCATTCTGTTCCACTGGTCTATATGCCTCTTCTTGTGCAAGTACAAGGTGGTTTTGATTACAGTCACTTTGTAGTGTAACCTGATATCTGGTATTGTGATCTCACCTGCTTTGACCTTCCTTTTCTAGATTGCTGTTGCTATTTGGGGTCTTTTTTGATTCCATATGAACTTTTGAAGTATTTGTTCTAGTTTTGTAAAATATGTCCTTGGTATTTTGATGAAAATTGTATTGAATCTATAGATGGCTTTGGGTAATATGGACATTTTAATGATGTTAATTTTTCCAATTTGTGAACAAGGTATGTGCTTCCACTTTTTTATATCTTACTCTATTTCTTTTTTTAATGTCCTGTAGTTTTCTGAAAATAGGTTCTTTACTTCTTTGGTTAACTTTATTCGTAGGTATCTTAAGTTTTTTTGCCGTGATGGTAAATGCGATTGTTTTTTCAGTTTTTCTTTCTGTGAGTTCATCATTGGTGTATAAGAATGCCGTCAATTTCTTGATGTTAACTTTGTATCCTGCTACTTTGCCAAATTCATTTATTAAGTCTAGTAGATTTTTGATGGAGTCTTTAGGGTTTTCTATGTATGGTATTATGTCATCTGCAAATAATGACAGTTTCACTTCCTCCTTTCCAATTTGGTTCCCTTTTATTTTTTCTTCATGTCTGGTTGCTGTGGCTAAGACTTCCAGTACTATGTTAAATAAGAGTGGTGAAAGTGGGCATCCTGTCTTGTTCCTGTTCTTAAGGGACATGTTTTTAGTTTCTGTCCATTGAGCATGATGTTGGCTGTAGGTCTTTCATATATGGCCTTTATTATGTCTAGATATGATCCTTCTATTCCCACATTGCTGAGCGTTTTTATCAGAAAGGGATGCTGGATTTTCTCGAAGGCTTTTTCAGCATCTATTGAAATGATCATTCTTCATTTTGTTATGTGGTGTATCACATTTATTGATTTGCGAATATTGTACCAGCCTTGTATCCCTAGAATGAATTCCGCTTGGTCATGGTGAATAATTTTTTTGATATGTTGCTGGACTTGATTTGCTAATATTTTGTTCACGATTTTGGCATCTATGTTCATCAAGGTTATTGGCCTGTAGTTTTCTTTCTTTGTAGTGTCTTTTTCTTGTTTTGGAATTAGAATTATGCTGCCCTCATAAAATGAGTTTGGAAGTCTTCCTTCTTATTGAATTATTTGAAAGAGTTTGAGGAGAATGGGTGTTAGGTTTTTTTTTTTTTTTTGAATGTTCAGTAAAACTCCCCTGTGAAGCCATCTGGGCCTGGGCTTCTGTTTGCTGGGAGAGTCTTGATTACCTCTTCAATCTCCTTAGTTGTTATTGGTCCATTCAAGTTTCTATCTCTTCCCGGTCCAGTTTTGGGAGACTGTGTGTTTCTAGAAATTTATCCATTTTGCTCAGATTGTAGAATTTGTTGCCATATAATTGTTCATAGTAGCTGTTTTTGATCTTTTGTATTCCTGTGGTGTCAGTTATTACTTCTCTTTCATTTCTGATTTTGTGTATTTGGGTTCTCTGTCTTTGTTTCTTGGTGAGGCTAGCTTAGGGTCCATCAATCATGTTTATCTTTTCAAAAAACTAGCTCTTTGTTTCATTGATACTTTGAATTGTTTTTTTTGTACTCCATGTCATTTATTTCTGCTCTGATCTTTACTATTTCCTTCTTTCTACTTGTTCTGGGGTTTTCATCTTGTTTACTTTCTAGTTCTGTTAGTTCTGATGTTAGGAATTGTGTTAGAAATTTTTCTTGTTTCTTGAGGTAGGCCTGTAGTGCTATGAACTTTCCTCTCAGAACTGCTTTTGCTGCATCCCATAGATTTTGTGTTGTTGTGTGTTCATTTTCATTGGTTTCCAGGAAGTGTTTAATTCCTTCCTTGATCTTCATGTTAACCCATATATTGTTCAATAACATGCTATATATCCTCCATGTTTCAAATGTCTTTGCATGTTCTTGTTGCAGTTGATTTCTAGTTGCATGCCACTGTGATCTGAGAAGATGGTTGATATGATTTCAATCTTCTTGAATTTGTAGAGACTTAGTGTGTCCTAACACGTGGTCTAAGTCCCATGTGCACTTAAGAAGAATGGGACTTCTGCAGTTTGGCGTATATTTCTCTGTAGCTATCTATTAAATCCATTTGATCTAGCACTTCATTTAGAGTCTGTGTTTCCTTGGTAATATTTTGTCTAGAATATCTATCCAGTGATGACAGCAGGATGTTGAAGTTTACTGCTATAATTGTATTGCATTTGGTTTCTCCTTTGAATTCCTCAAAATGATTTTTAATATATTATGGTGCTCCTATATTGGGTGCATATATGTTTACCAAGGTTTTATCTTTCTCTTGGATAGATACTTTCAATATTATGTAGTGGCCTTCTTTGTGTCTAGTTATGGCCTTCATTTTGAAATCTACTTTATCACACATGAGTATTGCGACACCTGTTTGTTTTTTTGTTTGTTTGTTTGTTTGCTTTACATTTGCTTGAAAGATTTTTTTTCCATCCCTTCACTTTCAACCTATGTGAGTCTTTTGTTGTGAGGTGAGTCTCTTGTACACAACATATATGTGAGTCATGCTTACTTATCTAGTCAGCTACTCTGTGTCTTTTTATCAGAGCATTCAAACTATTCACATTTAAGGTGATAATTGATATGTACTGATTTATTACAATTTTAGTTTAGTGTCTTTACATTTTTCTTCTTATTTCTTCTAATTACAGCAATTCTTTTAGCATATCTTGCAGTGATGATTTTGTGTTAATATATTCCCTTAGCCTTTGTTTTTTGTTTTTTTTGGTTTTGGTCTGGGAAGCTCTTCATTTGACTTTCTATTTTGAATGATAGCGTTGCTGGATAGAGTAGTGTTGGATTTAGTTCCTTGTTTTTCATGACCTTGATTACTTCCTGCCACTCCCCTCTGGCCTGTAGTGTTTCTGTTGAGAAGTCAGCTGAGAGCCTTATGGGTTTTCCTTGGTAGGTAATCTGTTCCTTATCTCTTGCTGCCTTTAGAATTCTCTCTTTGTCTCAAATTTTTGACATTTTAATTTCTATGTGTCTTGGTGTGGGCCTATTTGGGTTCTTCTTACTTGGGGCTCTCTGTGCTTCTTGATCGTGAATGCCTTCTTTCTTCACCATTTTAGGAAAGTTTTTTGTTATCATTTCTTCAAATATATTCTCTAATCCTTGGCCATTTTTCTCCTCTTTGGGGACTCCTATGATGCAAATATTATTATGTTTCTAGTTGTTCCATAGTTCTCTGAATCTGTCTTCCTGTTTTTAATTTTTTGTTCCTTTTGGTTTTCTGATTGGGTAATTTTTTTTACCCTGTCTTCTAATTCACTGATCCGGTCCTCAGCTTCCTCTACTCTGTTGGTTAGTCCTTTCAATGTGTTCTTAATTTCTGCTATGTCATTCTTCATTTCCACTTGGTTGGTGTTCAAAGTTTCTATAATTTTACTCATGGTGCTCATGTCCAATTACTCTGTGGCTCTGCACTACAAGGGTTTAGTCATCCAACTTCTCTTCCCCTCGCACTCTCTTAGACACTCCTGCATTCTATCACATGTTCACCCTCCCTCTGGTCCTGCCTGCTGCTATCTTCCAGGCTTCTTTTCTCCGCCGGTTTCTTGATGTTAATTTTATGTCCTGGTGCCTTGCCAAATTTGTTTATTAAATCTAGTAAATTTTTCATAGAGTCTTTAGGGTATTTTATGTACAATATTATGTCATCGCAAATAATGATAGTTTCACTTCCTTCTTTCCAATTTGGATTTTTTTTTTTACTTTTTCTTCATGTCTGATTGCTGTTACTAACACTTCCAGTACTATGTTAAATAAGTGTGGTGAATTTGAAAATCCCTGTCTTTTCCTGTTTCTAAGAAAAATGCTTTTAATTTTTGCCCGCTGAGTATGATGTTGATTGTACGTTTTAAATATGTATCCTTTATTATGTCAATATATGTTACCTCTATTCCCACATTGCTGAGCATGTTTATCAGAAATGAATGGTGAATTTTTTGAATGTTTTTTTAGCATCTATTTATGTGATCATGTGGTTATTATCTTTCATTTTGTTGAGGTGGTGTATCACATTTATTTATTTGTAAATATTGTATCAGCCTTGCATCTCTGGGCTAAATTCCATTTGGTCATGGTGAATAAATATTGTGATGTATTGCTGGGTATGATTTGCTAATATTTTGTTAAGGATTTTAGCATCTGTGTTCATCAGGGATATTGGCCTGTAATTTTCTTTCTTTGTAACGTCTTTATCTGGTTTTGGAATTAGAATTATGTTGGTCTTATAAAATAAGTTTTAATGTCTTCTTAAATTTTTCAGAATAGTTAGGGGATAATGGGTGTTAAGTCTTCTTTGAATGTTTAGTAAAATTACCCCATAAAACCAGTCGGTCCTGGGCTTTTGCTTGTGGTGGGAGTCTTGATTACATCTTCAATTTTCTTAGTTGTTATTTGTCTGTTCAAATTTTCTATCCCTTCCCAGTTCACTTTTGGAAGAGTATGTTTTTTTCTAGAAATTTGTTCATTTTGCTCATATTGTCCAATTTGATGCCATATAATTTTTTATAATATTTGTTAACTATCCTTTGTATTTCTGTGGTGTCTGTTATTAGTTCTCCTCTTTTATTTCTGATTTTGTTGATCTGGTCCTCTTTCTTTGTTTCTTGGTTATTCTAGCTAAGCATCCATCAATCTTGTTTATCTTTTCAAAGAACCAGCTCTTTCTTTCATTGATTTTTAATTTTTTTTTATTTTTATGTCATTTATTTCTCCTGTTATTTTTACTATTTCTTTCCTTCTACTTGCTCTGGGGTTTTGCTTTTGTTTGTTTTCCTGTTCTTTAAGCTGTGAGGTTAGCTAGTCAATTATAAATGTTATTTGTTTTCAGGTAGGTGTATAGTTCTGTGAACTTTCCCCTCAGCACTACTTTTACTGCATCCCATAAATTTTGTATTGTTGTGTGATTATTTTCATTGTTTTCTAAGAAGTTTTTAATATTTCCTTTATCTTCTTGGTAACCAGTTCATTGTTTAATAACATGCCATTTAGCCTCCATGTTTTCAAATGTCTTTGCATTTTTTTTGTTGCAATTGATTTCTAGTTTCATGATATTGTGATCTGAGAAGATGCTTGGTACCATTTCAGTCTTCCTGAACTTGTAGAGACTTAGTTGGTGTCCTAACATGTTTTAATTTTGAGTATGTCTCATGTGCACTTAAAAAGAATGTGAATTCTGCAGTTTTGGGGTGTAATTTTCTGTAGATATCTATTAAATCCATTGGGTCTAGTGCTTCCTCTAGAGTCTGTGTTTTCTTGTTAATTTTTTGTCTAGAAGATCTCTCCATTGATGTCAGTGTGGTTTTAAAGTTTCCTGCTATAATTGTATTGCTGTCGATTTCACCTTTGAAATCCTCCAGAAGGTTTATTAAATATTTAGGTGGTCTTATATTGGGTGAATATGAGTTTACCAAGGTTACATTTTCTGTTGGATAGATCCTTTCAGTATTGTGTAGTGGCCTTTTTTGTCTCAAGTTATGGCCTTCATTTTGAAATCTATTTGATCAGATATGAGCACTGCTATCTCAGGTTTTTATTTTTCTTACTATTTCTTGGAAGATTTATTTTTCCATCCCTTCTCTTTCGACCTATGTGAGTCTTTTGTTGTGAAGTGGATCTCTTGCAAACAACATGTATATGAGTCACGAGTCATGTTTTCTTATCCAATCAGCTATTGTTTCTTTTGATCGGAGCATTTAATCCATTTACCTTTAAGGTTATTATTGATATGTACCTATTTATTGCCATTTTGTTTATTCTGGTTATGTTTCTCTTCACATTTCTTCAGCTTATTGCAGCAGTCCTTTTAACATTTCTTGCATTGCTGGTTTGTGCTAATATTATCCTTTTTTTTTTTTGTCTTGGAAGCTGTTTATTTCATCTTGTATTTTAAACGACACATTATTGGATTCAATCTTTTTAGATACAGGTCCTTGTTTTTCATGACATTGATTACTTCATGTCACTCCCTTCTGGCCTGTAGTGTTTCTGTTGAAAAATCAGCTGATAGCTTTATGGGGGCTCTTTTGTAGGTAACCTGCTATCTCTTGCTGCTTTTAGGATTCTCTCATTGTCTATACTTTTTGGCATTTTAATTATCATGGGAGTTTGGTGGGGGCCTGTTTGGGTTCTTCTTCCTTGGGGCTCTCTGTGCTTCTTGAACTTGAATACCTTTTTTCTTAACCAAGTTCGGAAAGTTTTCTGTCACTATTTCTTCAAATGTATTCTCTAACCCTTGCTCATTTTCTTCTTCTGGAATTACTATGATGCCAATATTGTTATGTTTCCAGTTGTCTCCCAGTTCTCTTAAGCTGTTTTTCTGTTTTTGTTTTTGTTTTTTCTTCTTTCTTATTGGCTTCCTGATTGGTTTATGTTTATTCTACCCTGCCTTCTAATTCACTAATCTGGTCCTCAGCTTTCTTTACTCTGCTGGTTATTCCTTCCGATATGTTATTTATTTCTGCTATGTCATTTTTCATTTCCAACTGGTTGGTTTTCAATGTTTTTTTATCTTTACTCGTGGTGCCGAGCTCTTTACTTATGCTGTTCAGCTTCCTCATTATCATTAGTCTGAACTCTACCTCTGATAATTTGTTTAACTGTATTTTATTTATCTCATCTTCAGTAGAGTCCTCTTGTCCATTAATTTGGTATTTGTTTCTATGTTTCACCATTTTGGCTTTGTCAGTGGGTTTTCAAGCCTGCCAAACTTTCCCTGTGGGTGTTGGTGTTCTGCTGTTTGTGACTCCCTTCACTGGGTTTGGTTTAGTGTGGGATAACCCACATTAAACACCACTGTCAAGTCTTACTTTCCTGGGTAGATTTTCAAGCCCGGAAAAGGTTCAGCTATTCTCTAGCCTTTTGCCTGGAGGCTATTAGACACAGTTACCTAATGAGCCTTGGGTTGTAACCATCAGCTGAATGAAAAAATTTCTCAGCTGTTTAGGTCAGAGGATTTCCAGAGTGTGGGGCAGATGCTGGCAGTTAGTGAGACTCAATTTGTATTTCTCTGGTCCGGCTATTTGGAGTTAAATTACTTAGGAAGGTGCTGTTGCTTCTCTCTGTGGCTCTGGAAAGGGTCTCTTTGAGTAATATGAGTAATTTCCTGTGTGGGAGTGATTCAGCACAAAACTCTCAATGCCCTCCCAGCTCTCCTAGCTACCGAGTGTCTACACAATTCCAGTCCAGTCCACCCTCCCTTTGCTGGATCCTAAGGTGAGTGGCTGTAGTTAATTTAGTGCTCTGTCCTGGCCCTCTGTGCTGTGGAGCCATCTTGGGAATTTAATCCTGAAGAAGCTTCTCAATTTAAACAGCTGCTGTCAGTTGTCTCCCAGTCCACCCTCTCATGACTTCGTAGATCCTACCAGGCTTGGTTCAGTGTACTTTTATTCTTTCCCTAGTTATATGGGTTCTCTCCTGCTGCTTTTCTGTTACTTTTTTCTGAAGATCTGTCTTATTTTAGCTGTAATTTCAGTTTGGTCCCAGGGGATAGTCTGTGTAGCTTCCATTCACTCTGCCACCATTTTGGAATCAGGACCACAGTTTTTAAACATAGATTCAAACAAATTTCCTGTCTGAGATGTCATGAAATATTTACATAACTGAGATTTCATTATTCACTGGCTTTTCTAGAGCAAGGGCCCAGATAACCTACAGCTTAAATATAGTTTAAGAATCTCAAGTAGCCTAAGTAGCTTAAGCAGCCTGCAGACTCAACACAGGCAACTCCACTACAACAGTCCATTTCCAAAGTGGTGGGGATAATGATTGAAACAGCCTAACATTAGCAGAACAGCCCATTCCCAAACATCCCAGACAAAAACCAAACTATGCAGTTTCTATGGGACTGTCCAATTGCTGACAGAATCAGAACAACAACCAGCATAAATGACCCAATTCCGAAATAATCAATTTGATAGCTATCACAGTTCCAATAAACAGCCATATATCCCAGGGAGTCGAGTCAAAGTGCCAAACAAGAGTTGACAAGCAAACAAGGTGTTTTAACAGAAAGAGAAAAAGATAAACATTACCTCTAAAGTGATCCCAAATAAAGCCCAGAGAGCTTCAAAATACAAAAAGAGCAAAAGCTCAGATCCTGGAGAAAACTTACCCTTCAAAATCCTGAGTAGGGGAGAAAAACAGTTAGCTCAAATGACTCTGTGCATTCCACACCTTTTGCTCACCATTCTTGGAGCTATCGTGGGGTCTATTCTGGAACCCAGACAGTCTCCAAATATGTCAACCTCATATGAGAAATTGGACAGGTATTTCTTTAGCAAATATGATTTATTCAGTAAAAGGAAAGGATTGCAATCCAATATGTGCAGTCATGGTGAGCCAGATGCAAGTCCCCGAAACAGGGAAGAGGAAACTCTTTTATAGAGAAAATTAGAAAGTTAGGGGAGGACTGTTACAACTATAGAGTTTTGTTATAAACATAATTTTTTTGGGGGGGGCTTTTGCAACCACACAAGGTAAGAGCTCCTCCTACAGGTCCTACTGTTTCCTATTTTGGTTAAGGTCTTTGTCATAAATTTTTATACCTTCAATAACAAATGCACATGTATGTAATATTGACAAATATAATCTATATCAAAAGTTGAACTGGTGAACACGTGGAGATTTGGGGAAAATGGTGCACCTGGAGAGAGCATAGAAACTCTATCCCCTTTCCTCATACCTTGTCCTGTGGATGTTCATATATATATTATTATATATTTTAATAAACTGGCAAAATTTATACAATTATACATTTTTCTGTAAGTGCTACTTTAGGTGCATTCCATACATTTGGGGTGCTGGTACTTCTTTGTTAGACTTCTGGACTTCCATTCTTCCATAAAGGACCTGAAGAATTTTTCTGAAGATCTAACAACCCTGATATTGCCTTCTCCTAATGGCCCCCATAATCTAATTATCTTCTAAAGATTTTCAGTGAGAAACCTCTACAGATAAAAAGTCAAGAGAGAAGGCTTCTCATCAATCATTCATGATTTATCTTTCAATGCTATAAAATATTACTTGCAAAAAAAATACCAATGCATGCTATAATATGGATGAACTTTAAAAAAAAAACAAAAAACAACAACAACAAAAAAACTGTGTTTTACGTGAAAGGAGCCAGAGACAGTAGAACACATCCTATATGCTTTTATTTGTATGAAATATCCAGAATGGGAAAATTCACTGAGTCAAAAGATTAGTCAATGTGTATGGTGTCACATGGGTAAGAGACATCAGGGTGATGATTTTATAAGTTATATAAATGTCTAATAACTATTGTACACCTGAGATTAATATAATAGTGTATGTCAACTATAATTGAAAAAAAAACTTCTTTAAGGTATTTTTTTAAGGAGATTGTTAGTAGCTTAGAGCTGGGAAAATGGGGAATTAATTATTGCTAATAAATACAGGATTTTTTGGAGGGGAACATGGAAATCTAAACCTGGATCTGAGGGTGGTTGCACAACTCTTTAAATGTAGTTTTAAAAACATTGCTGCATTTAAAATCGATGAATGGGGGAGATCCATCATGGTGCCAGAATAGATAGAACCTCGATCTGCTTACTTCCAACATTGGATGGATTTGTAGCCAAACTGCAAGACAACTGACATGAAAAACCAGTTGAAATGAAGTGAAGCCAATCTGAAATATTGTAAAAAGGAATGCAGAAATAATACAGGAGGAGATGGAGAGAGGATGAGCAATGCTTGCAGGTACACAGCTAGAAAACTAAAGAAATATTGTGGCAGTGGAGCCCCGACCCCCCGGAGTGTGAGGACTAAGCTCCATACAGGGATCCCCAATTCAAAAAAAAAAAACAGAGAAGGGAAGAAGAACCTGTGTAGTGCTGGGCGGTGGGAAGCAATTGTGATTTGTCCACCTTAGAAGCTCAAATCTCAGCATCCCAGGCAAAGAGTGACCAGGGAAAATCACACTGATTTAAGACTAGGGGAGGGGCTAAGTGAAAAGCTCTACACTGCAGAGCTTGGCTGAGGAGGGAGCTGATCAGTACCCTCAGGAGTGACTTTGAGAGAGCCTCCAGCACCTGGGAGGACACTGGGCAGAAATCCTAATGAGGTTGGTGTGTGTGCTTAGGGAAATGAAAAAAGAGATCAGACTTCCCTACTCCATTTCCACATCAAGCACACTGAAGGCAACCTGACCCCAATCTGTGAATTTGTTGTTATGCCCCATTCTGCTGTTATCTGAGCCAAGGAAAATAATGTGGGGCTGAAAATTTAATGCTCTTATGACTTGGTCTGGCAGTGCAAGTGAGAAAGACACTTGGCCATTTGGAGCTAGGGGAGGCCAACTGCTTATAGGGGCTGTTTTTTTTTTGTTTTTTACTTTTTTATGACTTTGTTTTTGTTCTATTTTTTATCCCTTCCTACTGTGAGAGACAGCCAAGGTAGTGTCAGGGAGCTAGGTGGAGCTGAGATGTTGCAGTAGTATCTCCCAGGTGGGTTTTGATCCAGATGTGTTTCTGTCCCAGAGACAGAAGAGCATGTGCTGGGCCATTTAGTGACATTTTAGGGAAGCAGATCTAAGCTTCCCAGTGAGTACAGCCAGCCAGCCCAGCTCTGGGAAAAAGACAAGGTGCCCACCCCCACTCCAACAGATTATAAGCACTACTCTCAACAGGAGCCTACTTAAACCACCTGTGTCCAGGTCCCAGTACCCCTGCAAGGTGAAGATACATGGGGGAAGAGAAAGAACAGGGACATTCAAGGGGTGAGTCCTGAGGCAGACCCAGTCTCTGGACTTCAGAGGACCCACCCACCAAACAATTTGGGACTCTGCCCTGCAAAGTGTTATACTGGTAGCCAAAAGCCAGGGAGGGGTAGAAACTTACATTGATTGCACCAGAGATCCTTTCAGAAGGCATGTGCTTGGCACACCAAGTGGCCATTCTTTGACAATATCTGAGCAAAATTCAATGAGTGCCACAAATAGCAGATCCAAAGGGTGAATGCAGCAGGCACCTAAATCTGCAGGGACATCCACCACCTGTTTTTCTTTCATTCATTTAATATCATTTTGTACGTAATCTTCCCTTCTTTTTTTTTTTTTTTAGATTTCACTTTGTTTTTACTTCTCTTTTTTTTTTTATCTCATATCCCTTACTTATCTCTTTTCTTCTCTCCATCTATTTTTTCCTTCTCTTTGCTTTTTTTGTCTTTCTCTTTCTATTCCATATAATATTGTATTCAGTATTATGACATTTTTATTTATTAATATTTTTTCACATATTCTCTTCTATTCTTTTTTTCTTCTTTTCTCAATATTCTTGTGTTTTACATTCTCCTTATTCATGTCTTTCACTCTGTTCTAATTCTCTAGGTCTCTTGCGTTATAGTATTCCTTTTAATTTTCCTTTCCCCTGTTCTCTTATGCTTTCTTGTTGATGGTGGGGTTGTTTTGGTTCTTATTATTAATGTTGTGTGTGTGTGTGTGTTTGTTGTTGTTGTCATTGTTGTTTTTAGGTTGGTCCTGTTTTCTCTTATTTTTTTTCTGTCAGCACCTATAAAATAGTCATGACATGGCTGGGTTTAACCTTCATAGGTAGCCAGCCCAAGAACTGAACACACACACAAAAGAGACAACAGCAATCAGCAACCACTTACAATAGGAGGGACTACATAACACACAAAAGGGACACTGCTAGAGTATCAGATAAAAAGATTAAGGTGATCTACCTAATAAATAGACTCAAGCATGAAAAGACAGCCAAAATAAGAAGACAAAAAAAGCCCCAAATATAAGAAAAAGAGAGTTCCCAAGAAGAACCAAATGAAATAGAGAAAAGCATTTTTTCAGATATAGAATTCATAGTATTGATTATAAGTGTGCTCAACACCATGAAAAAAGTCATAAAAACTACAAAATACGACCCTGGAAAGGATACAAAGTAGATTAGAAGAATCCAAGGATTGCATCAATGAATTAAAAGACAAGGTAGAAAAAAATCTCTCAATTAGAAAACCAAAAAAATAAAAAATAAAAGACAGAAGGACAGTTTAAGGGAGCTTTGAGACAACATGAAATGTGTCAGCATCCACATTATAGGAATACCAGAAGGAGAAAAAAGTGAGCAAGGGATAGAGAAACTGTTTGAAGAAATAATGGCAGAAAAGATTCCTAACCTGGTGAAGAAAAAAGTCACACAATTTCAGGAAGCACAGAGAGTCCCAAGGAAAAAGAAAATAAAGAGGCCTACACCAAGACACATATTTAAAATATCATAAAATTAAAATCAAAGAGAGAATCTTAAATAAAGCAGGAGAAAAGCAATTGATTATCTACAGAATAGTTCTAATATGCCCATCAGCTGATTTCTCAACAGAAACACCACAGGCCAACAGGGAGTGGCATGAATTATTTAAGGTAATAAAAAACAAGAATCTGAAACCAAGATTACTCTATCCAGCAATGCTATAATTCAAAATAGAAGGTGAAATAAAGAGCTTCCTAGACAAAAACATCTAAAGGAGTTAATTACCATTAAACCATAATTGCAAGAAATGTAAAAGGAACTGTGGTAATAATAATAAGAAATATATACAGAGAAAAAACATAGGCATAAAGAATAAAAATAGCAATAAATAAGTACATACCAATAATAACCTTAGCCTGTCCCACACCCACATGTGGCAGATAAAAATCAGGAGGATACCTCGACTGGGAAGGACCTCTCTGTGGACTGAGGGGTCTCTGTCCCACACCAGATGCCCTGCTCAGGGTTCCAGTGCCAAGAAGAGAAGTCCCCATAACTTCTGGCTGGAAAAACCAGTGGGAACTGAGGCTCAGGGAAGCTGACATGGCTGGAGACCCAGGCAGCTCCTTAAAGGGCCCATGCATGGACTTACTGGACTCACTCCTTCTAAGCTTGGAGGGGAGGCAGCTCAAGGGGCGCAAGAGACATACAGGGAAGAACGGAGCTGTTTGGCATTGGAGAGAGGGCTGGAGAGTGAGCTTTCTCCAGGACAAATGTGCTGTCAGAGGCCTTTTTCCTTTTGTGAGCCCTTCCCTGGGGCAGCAGACAGTTGCCATATCTGGGACTCCAGTAACCTGGCTCACACTGATAGCCCTTCCCTGGTGATTCACTGAGGCCCTGCCCCACCCAACATTCAGGCCCACCCAAGTTGTTGCCAGTTGCTTAAACATAGGTTTGGCCTGCCTTGGATTCTGCTTCAGGTTTTCTTAAATTCTTTCAAACAAGCAGCATCTGGTCTCAGCTAGCCCCATACCTCTCATTAAGTAATACACAGAGACAAACACAGGGAGGCAGCCAAAATGAGGAGACAAAGAAACAGGTCCCAAATGAAAGAACAGAACAAAACCCCAAGAAAAGAACTAAGCAAAATGGACATAAGCAACCTAACAGATACTGAGTTCAAAATACTGCTTATAAGGATGCTCAATGAACTTAGTGAGGGCCTCATTGAACTTAATGAGGGCCTGAGGAGCATAAAAAGGACCAGTCAGAAATGATGGATGCACAGTCAGAAATGAAGGAGGCATTAACTGAAATAAAGAAAAATTCACACAGATTCAATAGTACAGTACGTAAATCCAAGAAGCAAACCATCGATTTGGAACATAAGGAAGCAAAAAAATGCCCATCAGAACATCAAAAAGAAAAAACAATCCACAGAAATGAGGATAGTGTAAAGAGCCTCTGGGACAACTTCAAGCATGCCAACCTTCGCATGTTGAGGGTACCAGAAGGAGAAGAGAGAGAACAATAAATTGAAAACCTGTTTAAAACAATAAAGTCAGAAAAATTTTCTAACTTGGTGAAGGAAACAGATATAGAAGTCCAGGAAGCACAGAGAGTCCCAAACATGATGAGCCCCAAGAGGCCCACACCAAGACACATGATCATCAAAATGCAAAAGGTTCAAGACAAAGAGAGAATCTTGAGAGCAGCAAGAGAAAAGCAGTTAGCTACCTACAAGGGAGTTCCCATAAATCTGTCAGCTGATTTCTCAAAAGAAACTTTGCAGGCCAGAAGGGAGTGGCAAGAAATATTCAGAGTGATGAAAAGCTAGAACCTACAACCAAGATTACTCTATCCTGCAAAACTGTTATTTAGAATCGATGGCCATATAAAGAGTTTCCCAAACAAAAAAATGTTAAAGGAGTTCATCACCACCAAACCATTATTATATGAAATGATGAAGGGTCTTTTTGAAGAAAATATAAAATATAAGAACAAACAAAATGGCAATGAATACATATCTATCGACAATGGAATCTACAAAGAAAATGAACAGGTAGAACAGAAACAGTCTCATAGATACAGAGAACATATTGTTGGTTGCCAGATGGGAGGGGGGTTATGGGAATGGGTGAAAAAGGTGAAGGGATTAAGAAGGACAAATGTATTGCTAGACTGACAAACCTAAAGGGAAAGGGGATGGGGGTAGGAAGAAATAAACCAAATAACTTATATGCATAACCATTGGACACAGACAATAGTGTGGGAAAGGGAGAAGAGGGACAGAAGTGGGAAGGAGGGGTCAATGGGGGAAAAATGAGAAACATCTGTAATACATTCAACAATAAAGATTAAAAAATAAAATGAAACAATAATAATAATAATAACCTTAGCCTGTCTAGTATGGCTAGGTGGTTGAGTTCTGAACCATGCACAACATGGTTGCTGGTTAGATTTCCAGTCAAGGAACATGCCTGGGTTTCAGGATTTATCTTCAGCAGGGAGTGATGTTGATATTTCTCTCTCATCAATATTTCTCTCTTTCACACTTCCTTTTTCTCTAAAATCAATAAAAATATATTTTAGAGTAATAATAACCTTAAATGTAATAGCTTAAATATTACAATCAAAAGACATAGGGTAGAATGGACCAAGAGGTCACCAGTTTGATTCCCAATCAGGGCAAATGCCCGGGTTGCTGGTCAGTCATCAGTAAGGGGCATGCAGGAGGAAGCCAATCAATGTCTCAGTCATCGATGTTTCAATCTCTCTTTCTCTCTCCCTTTTCCTCTGTCTAAAAATCAAGAAAAACATATTTTGAAAAAATATAGGGTAGCTCAATGAATGAGAAAACATGACCCATATATACGTGGTCTACAAGAGACTCACTTCAGAACAAAAGACTGGAAGTAAATGAATGAAAAAAAAATTCATGCAAAAAAAAATAAAAATAAAAAAAGCTGGGATAGCAATACTCATATCTGACAAACTAGACTTCAAATAGAAGGCCATAAGAGACAAAGAATGACACTACATTATTATTAAAAGGATTGATCCGCCCTGGCCAGTTTGGCTCAGTGGTTGGAGAGAGTCCCGAGTTCAGTTCCTGCTAGGGGCATGTACCAAAAAAAAAAAGGATTGATCCAACAGATGTATATAACTTTGGTAGAGATATATGCATCCAATATAGGAGCACCCAAATATATATATATATATAACTTTTGGAGAACAAGAAGAAACAGATTGACAGCAATATAATCATAGTAGTGGAATTTATTTACAAACTGATATCACTGGATAGATCTTCTAGACAAAAAAAAAAAAAAAATCAAGGAAACAGCAATCCTAAATGACACACTATATTAGATGGATTTAACTGACATAAGCAGATAATTTCAACCCAAAGCTGCAGAATATGCATTTTTCTCAAGCATACATGAATACATTTTTCTCAAGGGTACATGGGACATTCTCAAAGACAGGCCACATGTTAGGACACAAACTAAATCTCTACTAGTTCTAGAAAATTGAAATTACATCAAGCATATTTTTAGATCACAATGGTATGAAACTAAATCAACTGTATTAAAAACACTCAAAATCATTAAAACACATGAAGGCTAAGTAGTATGTTATTAAACAATGAATAGGTTAACAATGAGATTGAAGAAGAAATAAAAAAAAAACTTCTTGGACACTTGTGAAAATGAACACACAACAATCCAAAATTTATGGCACACAGCAAAAGTAGTCCTGAGAGGGAAGTTCATAGCACTACAGGACTTCCACACAAAAAAATTCTATAAAACTATTTAACCTGCAACTTAATGATTTAGAAAGAGAACAACAAGAAATGACGAAAGTAAGTAGAAGAAACAAAATAATAAAGATCAAAGTGGAAATAAATGACATAGAGACTAAAAAAATTAATACAAAAGATCAATGAAACCAAGAGCTGGTTCTTTGAAAAGATAAACAAGACTGTTGAATTTTAGCCAGACTCATCAAGAATCAAAGAGAGAGATCCCAAATAAATAAAGTCAGAAATGAAAGAGGTGAAGTAACAACTGACACCAAAGAAATACAAAGGACTATCAGGAAATATTATGAACAACTATATGCTAACAAATTGGACAACCTAGGAGAAATGGACAAATTCCTAGAAACTTATAATCTTTCAAAACTAAACCAGAAAATTTCAGATATCCTGAGCAGACCAATAACAACTCATAAAATTGAAACAGCAATTAATAATCTGCCAGCAAATAAAAGCCCCAGACCATACACCTTCACAAGTGGGTTTTACCAAATATTCTAAGAAGAACTAACATCTATTCTCCTCAAAGTATTACAAATAATTCAAGAGGAAGAAAGATTTCTATGTTCCTTTTATGAGGCTAGCAAAATTCAAATTTCAAACCCAAGTAAAGACACAACAAAGAAAGAAATTATAGGCCAATATCCCAGATAAACATAGGAGCTAAAATTCTCAAAAAATATTAGAAAAACAGATCCAACAATATATTAATAAGATCATACACCATTACTAAGTGAGATATATTCCAGAGATGCAAGGCTGATACAATATTTGCAAATCAATAAATGTGATATATTACATAAACATATTGAAAGATAAAAATCACATGATCACCATGGCCTGTTTGGCTCAGTGGTTGGAGTGTCAGCCTGTGGACCAAAGAGTCACGGGATTGATTCTGGTCAAGGGCACATACCTCGGTTGCATTTTGATCCTTGGCCCTGGTCAGGGTCATGTGTGAGGCAACCAATTAATGTGGCTCTCACATAGATGTTTCTCTCTCTCTCTCAAAATCCTTCCTACATTTTCTGAAGATAAATAAAAAAATATCCTCAGGTGAGAATTTATTTATTTTTTCTTTATTGGTTTTAGAGAGAGAGAAAGGGAGAAGGAAAGAGAGTGAGAGATAGAAACATCAATAAGAGAGAACATTAATTGGCCTCCCCCTGCATGCCCCCCAATGGGGATCTGGCCTACAACCTGGGCATATACCCTGACCTGGAACCAAACCAGTGACTTCTTGGTACATGGGTCGATGATCAACCTCTGAGGCACACTGGCTGGGTCTCAGGTGAAGATTTTTTAAATGCGTGATCATATCAATAGGTGCAAAACAGCATTCTACAAAATCCAGCACCCATTTTTTTAATAAAATATCTCAGCAGAGTGGTAATAGAAAGATCATACCTCAACATAATAAAGGCCAAATATGATAAGCATACAGCCAATATTATATTTAATGGGCAAAAATTAAAATTATTTTACCTAACAACAGGAAAAAGGGAGGGATTCTACTTTCACCTCTCTTAATCAACATAGTATTGGAAGTTGTAGACACAGTGATTAGACAAATAAGTAAAAAGGCATCCAAATTTGAAAGGAGGAAGTAAAACTGTCATTATTTGCAGATGAATATTATACGTAGAAAACTCTAAAGTCTCCAACTAAAAAAACTACTTTATTTAATAAATAAATTCAGCAATGGAGCAGGATACAAAATAATTGATAACATTTTTATACATCAATAATGAACACACAGAAAGGGAAACTAAAAAAAATCCAATTTATTATTGCAACAACAAAAAATTAAGATACTTAGGAATAAACTTAACCAAGGAGTTAAAGACCTATTCTCAGAAAACTATAGAAATTGGGAGAAAGTTATAGAAAAAGATATAAACAAGTAGAAAAATATTCTGTGTTCATGAATTGAAAAAATTAACATAATCAAAATGTCCACATTACCAAAAGCAATTTATAGATTCAGTGCAATCCCTATTAAAATATTAATGGTATATTTTACAGATTTAGAACAAATACTCAAAACATTTGTGTGGAATCAAAGAAGATCCTGAATAGCCACAGCAATCTTGAAAAAGAAAAACAAAGTTGGAGGAATCACATTACCTGATACCAAGTTATACTACAAAGCCACTATAATCAAAACACCCTGGTAGAGGCACAAGAACTGGCATTTAGATCAATGCAACAGAACAGAGAACCCAGAAATTGACCCGACTCATTATGCTCAATTAATATTTAACAAAGAAGGCAAGAGCATGAAATAAAGTAAAGACAGTTCTTCAATAAATGGTGTTGGGAAAATTGGACAGGTACATGCAAAAAAGTAAAACTGGACCACCAACTTACAGAATACACAAGAATAAACTCAAAGTGGATAAATACTTACATGTAACTCATGAAACCATAAAAATCCTAGAAAAATAAGTAAGCAGCAAAATCTTAGACATCTTATACTGAGAAATTTTTAAAGATACATTGCCTATGGCAAAGAAACAAAGGAAAAATCAATAAATCGGACTACATCAAATTATAAAGCTCTGTGCAAAAAAGGAACCAGCATCAAAAAGAAAGTGAACCCACTGTTTTGGAAAACATATTTGCCAATGATACATTTGATAAAGGATTAATTTTCAAAATATATAAGATATTATACAACTCAACAAAAGAAAGACAAAGAATCCAATTAAAAAATGGGAAGCTGACCTGAATAGACACTGGTCTAAAGAAAACATACAAATGGCCAAGAGACATATGAAAAAAATGCTCAATGTCACTAATCATCAGAGAGATGCACAAAAGTGACTTTGAGATATTACCTCACATCTGCCAGAATGGCTACCATTAATAAACCAACAAGTGCTGGTGTGGATGTAGAGGGAAAGGAACCTTAGTACACTGCTGGTTGGAATGCAGGCTGGTGTAGCAACAATTTAATTCAGTGTAATTTCCTCAAAAATTTAAAAATGGACTACCATTTGACCTTTTGATTCCACTTTTAGGAATATATCCAAAGAATCCCGAAACACCAACTTGAAAAAAATATATTCACCCCTATGTTCATAGCAGCATTATTTACTATGGCTAAGATATGGAAACTGTAAGTGTCCATTAGTGGATAAGTGGATCAAAACTGTAGACAATTTGTTCAATGAAATATTATGCAACTGTCAAAAAGAAGTGGGTCTTACCCTTTGAGAGAGCATGGAATTACCTAGAGATTGTTATGGTAAGCAAAAGAAGTAAGTCAGGGAAAGACAAATATTGCCATGATCTCAATTATCCATGAAATCAAATGAACAAAATAAAGTGATGAATAAAAATAGAACCAGATGCATGGAAACAAAACTGACTGATGACTGTCAGAGGAAAGGGGAAAGAAGGCAGGAAGAAATTAACCAAATAAATTATATGCATGATTCCAAAATGGTGGCGGAGTGCATGGAAGTTACACAGACTGTCTCCCAGCACCAAAATAAAATTACAATTAAATAAAGACAAATTGATGGGAAAAAGCAACAAAAAAGAAGGTTGCGAGGATCATATAACCAGGGACACTGACTCCAACCTGGTAAGATTGTGGAGGTGTGAGAGGGGGACTGGGAGCCCACAGACAGCAGCGGCCTTAGCTGTGAGCAGCCCCCTTGGGTTAAACTCCCAAATAACTTCACAGCACAGAGCGGGGACAGATGCTAAAATAGCTACAGTCACTCAGCTTGGACTACAGCAGAGGCAAAGCAGACTGGACTGGAAGTGTTTGGGGAGACTCAGAATTTAGGACTTGGCTTAGAGCTTTTGCTGAGTTGAAGCCACACAGGACGGTGGCCATCTAACACCCTCCCAGTGATCTGGGGATATGCAGTGGCCACTTCCTTGGAGATTCAACCCCACCCAGGTGGGCCATTGAAATGCAAATTGAGGCTCACCAACCACCTGCATCTGCCCCTTTTGCTGAGCATCTGAGGGAGTTTTTCATTCAACTAAAAACCCAAGTCTCTTCAAGTAACCACTGCTGATAGCCTCCAGGCAAAAAACTAGAGGATAACTGTACCATTCCTGGGCTAGCAACTCTAACCAGAAAAGTAACACTTGACTGTGGTTTAATGTGGGTCCTCACTCACTCATCCAACACCCCCCCAAAAAAGTCACAAACAGGAAAAAACCAACACTCACAGGGAAAATTTGGCAGGCTCCAAAACCCAACATGATAGCCAAAATGGTAAAACACAGAAACAGAAACCAAATGAAAGAACAAGAAAACTCTACTGAAGATGAAATTAATGTGGAGAAGTAAAGCAAGTAAACAGAGCTGGACTCTAGAGCCATGATCTTGAGGAAGCTCAACAGCATGAGTAAGAACATACAAATGTTGAAAATCAACAAGTTGGAAAATAAAAACCACCAGAAAGAAATCAAGAACGACATATCAAAAATAAAGAACATATTGGTAGGACTAAACAGCAGAGTAGAGGAAGCTGGGTCAGATCAGTGAATTAGAAGATAGGGTAGAAAAAAATTAATCAAATAAAAACCAAAAGGAAAAAAAAAAAAACGATTTAAAAAAGGAGGACAGCTTAAGAAAACTGTGGGATAACTGGAAACATAATAATATTCGCATCATTGGAGTCTCTGAAAAACAGGAAAATGAGCAAGGGTTAGAGAATATATTTGAAGAAATAGTGACAGACGACTTCCCTAATTTAGTGAAAGAAGAAGGCATTAAAGTTGAAGAAGCACAGAGAGCCCCAAGTAAGAAGAAGCCAAACAGGCCCACACCAAGACACATAGTAATCAAACTGCCAAAAATTAAAGACAAAGAGAGAATCCTAAAAGCACCAAGAGATAAGCAATAGGTTACCTACAAAGAAAACCCCATAAAGCTTCCAGTTGACTTCTCAACAGAAAACCAACAGGCCAGAAGGGAGTGGCATGAAGCAATTGAGGTCATGAAAACCACAATTTGAATCCAAGACTACTCTACCCAGCAAGGCTATCATTCAAAATGGAAGGTCAAATAAAGAGCTTCCCAGACAAAAAATAAGACTAAGAAAATACAATAGCACCAAACCAGCACTGCAAGATATTCTAAAAGGACTGATGTAATGAGTTTTAAAAAATTGGAAGAAAAAAATGACCACAATAAACAAAAATGTCAATAAATAAGTACATACCAATGATCACCTTAAATGTAATGGACTGAATGCTCCAATAAAAAGACATTGAGTAGCTGATTGGATAAGAAAGCATGACTCATCTAATGTTGTTTACAAGAGACCCACCTCACAACCAAAGAATCACATAGCTTGAAAGTGAAGGGATGGAAAAAGATGTTTCAAGCAAATGGAAAGCAAAAAAAAAGGGTGGGTTAGCAATACTCATATCTGATAAAATAAATTTCAAAATGAAGGCCATAACTAGAGACAAAGGAAACCACTACATAATATTGAAAGGATATATCCAAACAGAAGATATAACCTTGATAAACATATATGCACCCAATATAGGAGCACCAAAATGTATTAAAATCTTCTGGAGGACTTCCAAGGAGAAATCGACAGCAATACAATCATAGCAGGGGACCTCAACACTCTTTTGACAGCACTGGATAGATCCTTTAGACAAAAAATTAGCAAGAAAACAGAGACTCTAAATGAAGCACTACACCAAATGGATTTAATAGATATGGACAGAGAATTACACCCTAAAACTATAGAATTCGCATTCTTCTCAAATGCATATGGGACATTCTCAGAGATGGACCACATGTTAGGGCACAAACTGAATCTCTACAAGTTTAAGAAGATTGAAATGATATCAATCTTGGTAGCCTTGCAAGGACGTGAGAGGGGGCCAGGAGGCCACAGTCCACAGTGGCCTGGACTGGGACCTGCTGTGGCCTCAGCTTAGACCAGTGGCCTCAGCTGGGACCTACAGCCCCAGCTGGGACTTGCTGAGGCCTAGGCTGGATCATGTGACATTCGCTGGGTGCTATGCCCTCAGCTGGAAGCTGCTGCAGCCTTGACTGACCTTAGCTCGGAGGGGCACCCTCTAGTTAAAATCTCAGGTGGCTCCACGGCACAGAGCCCAGACAGAGGGTAAAGTGGCAGTAGCCACTCATCTTGGGCTCTGGCAGAGGGAGGGCAGACTGGACTGGAACTGTGTGGAAACACTAGGGATTTGGAGTGTGCTCAGAGCTTTTGCTGAGTGCAGCCACATAGGACTGTGGTCATCTTACTCCTTCCCAGGGCCCAGGGGAGAGGCAGAGGCACCTCCTTGAAGATTCAACCCCACGTGGGGGCCATTGAAATGCTAATTGAGGACCATTAACAACCAGCATCTGCCCCACCCTCGGGAAATCCTCTTACACTGAGCACCTGAGGGAGTTTTTCATTCAACTCAGAAACCAAGGTTCTTCAGGTAACCTCTATGAATAGCCTCCAGGCAAAAAAGCTAAAGGTAACTACCATTCCCTGTGATAGGAACTCTAACCAGGAAAGTAAGACTTGACAGTGGTATTTAAAGTGGGTGCTCACTGCCTCATCCAACTCCATGAGGGGGAGCCACAAACAGCAGAACACCAAAACCCAAAAGGAAAATTTGGCAGGCTCCAAAGCCCACTGTGATAGCCAAAAATGGAGAAACACAGAAACAAAAGCCAAATGAAAGAACAAGAGACCTCTACCGAAGATGAGATAAATGAGGTGCAGTTAAGCAAGTTAACAGAACTAGAATTCAGAGCCATGATCTACAGGCAGCTTAACAGCATGTGTAAGGACATGAGCACCATGAGTAAAGACGTAGAAATATTGAAAATCAACCAGTTGGAAATTAAAAACCACAAACAAGAAATGAAGAATGACATATCAGAAATGAAAAACACATTGGATAGTCTAAATAGCAGAGTAGAGGAAGCTAAGGACCGGATCAGTCAATTAGAAGATAGGGTAGAAAAAATCAACCAATCAGAAAAGGAAAAGGAAAAAATAATTAAAAAACAGGAAAACAGCTTAAAAGAACTGTGGGACAACTGGAAACGTAATATCATTCGCATCATAGGAGTCCCCGAAGAAGAGGAAAACGAGCAAGGGATAGAGAATATATTCAAAAAAATAATGACAAAAAACTTCCCTAATTTGGTGAAGGAAGAAGGCATACAAGTTCAAGAAGCACAGAGAGTCTCAAGTAAGAAGAACCCAAACAGGCCCACACCAAGACACATAGTAATTAAAATGCCAAAAATTACAGACAAAGAGGGAATCCTAAAAACAACAAGAGATAAGCAACAGGTTGCCTACAAATGAAACACCATAAGGCTCTCAGCTGACTTCTCACAAGAAACATTACAGGCTAGAAGGGAATGGCAAGACGTAATCAAAGTCATGAAAAAAAAGAATCTGAATCCAAGACTACTCTACCCAGCAAGACTATCATTCAAAATAGAAGGTCAAATAAACAGCTTCCCAGACAAAAAAAGGCTAAGGGAATACATTAGCACCAAACCAGCACTGCAAGAAATGTTAAAAGGACTGCTGTAATTAGCAGGAGAAATGGGAAGACAAATAGAACCACACTAAACAAAAATGGCAATAAATTAGTACATATCAATAATCACCTTAAATGTAAATGGATTGAATGCTCCCATAAAAAGACACAGAGTAGCTGATTGGATATGAAAGCATGACTCATCTATATGTTGCTTCAAAGAGACCCACCTCACAACAAAAGACTCACATAGGTTGAAAGTGAAAGGATGGAAAAAATCCTTCCAAGAAAACAGAAAAGAAAAAAAAAGCTGGGGTAGCAATACTGATATCTGATAAAATAGATTTGAGACTGAAGACCATAACTAGAGACAAAGAAGGCCACTACATAATATTGAAAGGATCTATCCAACAAGAACATATAACCTTGATAAACATATATGCACCCAATATAGGAGCACCAAAATATATTAAAAATCTTCTGGAGGACTTCCAAAGAGAAATCGACAACAATACAATCATAGCAGGGGACTTCAACACCCCATTGACAGCACTGGATAAATCCACTAGGCAAAATATTAGCTAGGAAACAGAGACTCTAAATGAATCACTAGACCAAATGGATTTAATAGATATCTACAGAGAATTACACCCCAAAACTACAGAATACACGTTCTTCTCAAGTGCACATGAGACATACTCAAAGATAGACCACATGATAGGACACAAACTAAATCTCTACAAGTTCAAGAAGATTGAAATCATATCAAGCATCTTCTCAGATCACAATGGCATGAAACTAGAAATCAATTGCAACAGGAACATGCAAAGACATTTTAACACATGGAGGCTAAATAGCATGTTATTAAACAATGAATGGGTCACCGAGGAGATCAAGGAAGAAATTAAAAACTTCTTGTAAACCAATGAAAATGAACACACAACAACACAAAATCTATGGGATGCAGCAAAAGCAGTTTTGAGAGGGAAGTTCATAGCACTACAGGCCTACCTCAAAAAACAAGAACAATTTCTAATTGACTGTCTAACCTCACAACTTAAAGAATTAGAAAGCAAACAAAAAGAAAACCCCAGGGCAAGTAGAAGGAAGGAAATAGTAAAGATCAGAGCAGAAATAAATGACATAGAGACCAAAAAAAAAAAAAAAAACCAATTCAAAGGATCAATGAAACAAAGAAATGGTTTTTTGAAAAGATAAACAAGATTGATGGACCCTTGGCTAGACTCACAAGAAACAAAGAGAGAGAACCCAAATACACAAAATCAAAAATGAAAGAGGAGAAGTAACAACCGACACCACGGAAATACAAAAGATCGTTAACAACTACTATGAACAACTATATGGCAACAAATTCGACAATCTAAGCGAAATAGACAAATTTCTAGAAACACACAGACTCCAAAAACTGGATCAGGAAGAGATAGAAAACTTGAACAGACGAATAACAACTAAGGAAATTGAAGATGTAATCAAGGCTCTCCCAGCAAACAAAAGCCCAGGCCCAGAAGGCTTCATGAGGGAGTTTTACCGAACATTAAAAAAAAACTAACACCCATTCTCCTCAAAGTATTTCAAAAAATTCAAGAAGAAGGAAGACTTCCAAACACGTTCTATGAGGCCAGCATAATTCTAATTCCAAAACCAGAAAAAGACACTACGAAGAGAGAAAAATACAGGCCAATATCCCTGATGAACATAGACGCCAAAATCCTGAACAAAATATTAGCAAATAGGATCCAGTAATACATCAAAAAAATTATTCACCATGACCAAGTGGGATTCATTCCAGGGATGCAAGGCTGATACAATATTCGCAAATCAATAAATGTGATACACCACATAAACTAAATGAGGAATAAAACCACATGATCATATCAAAAGATGCTGAAAAAGCATTCGACAAAATCCAGCATCCATTTCTGATAAAAACGCTCAGCAATGTGGGAATAGAGGAATCATATCTCGACATAATAAAGGCCATATATGAAAGACCTACAGCCAACATCATGCTCAATGGGCAGAAACTTAAAACATGTCCCTTAAGAACAGGAACAAGACAGGGATGTCCACTTTCGCCACTCTTATTTAACATTGTACTGGAAGTCTTAGCCACAGCAATCAGACATGAAGAAAAAATAAAAGTGATCCAAATTGGAAAGGAGGAAGTGAAACTGTCATTATTTGCAGATGACATGATATTGTACATAGGAAACCCTAAAGACTCCATCAAAAATCTATTAGACTTAATAAATGAATTTGGCAAGTAGCAGGATACAAAATTAACGTCAAGAAATTGACGGCATTCTTGTACACCAATGATGAACTCACAGAAAGAGAAACTGAAAAAACAATCCCATTTACCATCGCACCAAAAAAATTAAGATACCTAGGAATAAACTTAACCAAAGAAGTAAAGGACGTATTTCCAGAATACTACAGGTCATTGACAAAAGAAATAAAGGAAGATATAAAAAAGTGGAAGCACATACCCTGTTCATGGATTGGAAGAATTAACATCATTAAAATGTCCATACTACCCAAAGGAATCTATAGATTCAATGCTATCCCTATCAAAATACCAAGGACATATTTCACAAAACTAGTACAAATACTTCAAAAGTTCATATGGAACCAAAAAAGACCACGAATAGTCACAGCAATCTTGAAAAAGAAGAACAAAGTAGGTGGGATCACAATACCAGATATCAGGTTATACTACAAAGCGACTATAACCAAAACAGCCTGGTACTGGCAGAAGAACAGGCATATAGACCAGTGGAACGGAACTGAAAACCCAGAAATGTACCCAAAGCAATACGCTCAGTTAATATTTGACGAAGGTGGCAAGAGCATACACTTGAGTAAAGACAGCCTCTTTAATAAATGGTGTTGGGAAAATTGGACAGCTACATGCAAAAAAATGAAACTAGACCATCAACTTACACCATACACAAAAATAAACTCAAAATGGATAAAAGACTTAAATGTGACCTGTGAATCCATAAAAATTCTAGAAGAAAATGTAGGCAACAAAATTTCGGACATCATAAGGAGCAGAATTTTCACTGATACATCACCTAAGGCAACAGAAACAAAGGGAAAAAAATGAACACATGGGACTATATCAAACTAAAACGCTTCTGCACAGCAAAAGAAACAATCATCAAAATGGAAAGGCACCCACTGTATGGGAGAACATCATTGCCAATGATACATCAGATAAGGGGTTAATTTCCAATATATACAGAGTGCTGATACAACTCCACAAAAGGAAGACAAAGAACCCAATTTAAAAATGGGCAAAGGAGCTGAACAGACACCTCTTCAAACAGGACATACAGATGGCCAAGAGACATATGAAGAAATGCTCAACATCACTAATCATCAGAGAGATACAAATTAAAACAACATTGAGGTATCGCCTCACACCTGCCAGAATGTCCGCCATCAACAAATCATGAAATGAGTGTTGGCGAGGGTGTGGAGAAAAGGGGACTCTAATACACTGCTGGTGGGAATGGAGACTGGTGCAGGTGCTGTGGAAAACAATATGGTGTTATCTCAAAAAATTAAAAATTGAACTTCCATTTGACCCAGTGAACCCACTTCTAGGAATATACCCTAAGAAGCCTGAAACACCAATCAGGAAGAATATATGTACCCCCATGTTCATAGCAGCACTATTTACAATAGCTAAGATCTGGAAACAGCCCAAGTGTCCATCAGTAGATGAATGGATAAAAAAGCAGTGGTACATATACACAATGGAGTATTATGCAGCGGTAAGGAAGAAAGATCTCTTATCCTTTGAGACGACATGGAGGGACCTGGAAAGTATTATCCTAAGTGAAATAAACCAAGCAGAAAAAGACAAATACCACATGATCTCACTTATATATGGAATATAATGAACATAACAGTCTGAGGAATACAGTAGACCCAGAAATATGGAAGTAGGGCACAGACTGACATCCCTCAGAAGAGGGGATGGGGGGGTGGGGGGCTGGGAAGAGATAAACCACAGAACTTATATGCATGTATGCATGACCAATGGACATGGACAACTAAGCCGGGGACAGGGCAGGGCTGGGGTGGGGAGGGGGGTGCCAATGGGGTACAAAAGTAAAATAACTGTAACAAAAAAATAAATAAAAAATTATAAAATGGCAATAAATAAATAAATAAATAAATAAATAAAAATAAAATAAAATAAAATAAAATAAAATGAAAAAAGAAATAGAGGAAGATATAATAAAGTGGAAGCACATACCCTGTTCATGGATTGGAGGAATTAACATCATTAAAATGTCCATACTCCCCAAAGCAATCTATAGATCCAATGCAATCCCCATCAAAATACCAATGGCATACTTCACAGAATTAGAACAAGTACTTCAAAATTCCATATGAAACAAAAAAAGACCTTGAATAGACACAGAAATCTTGAAAAAGAAGAACAATGTTGGAGGGATCGTATTACCAGATTTCAGGTCATACTACAAAGCCACTGTAATCAAAACAGCCTGGTACTGGCAGCAGAACAGGCATATAGACCAGTGGAACAGAACTGAGAAACCAGAAATGGACCCAAGGTAATATGCTCAATTAATGTTTGACAAAGGTGGCAAGAGCATACAGTGGAGTAAGGACAGCCTCTTTAATAAATGGTGTTATAAAATTGGAAAGCTACATGCAGAAAAATGAAAGTAGACCATCAATTTACACCCTACACAAGAATAAATTTACAATGAATAAAAAATTTAAATGTGATTCATGAATCTGTAAAATCCTAGAAGTAACTGTAGACAACAAAATTCCAGACATCATATGCAGCAGAATTTTCACTGATACATCACCTAAGGTAATAGAAAAAAGGAGAAAATGAACACATGGGAATACACCAAACTCAAAAGCTTCTGCACAGCAAAAGATACAATCATCAAAATGGAAAAGATACCCACTGTATGGGAGAGCATAATTGCCAATGATAGAATCATCAAAATGGAAAAGATACCCACTGTATGGGAGAGCATAATTGCCAATGATATATTAGATAAGGGGTTGATTTGTGATATATATTAAGTGCTCATACAACTCAACAAAGGAAAGACAAAGAACGCATTAAAAAAATGAGCAGAGGAACTAAATAGACACCTCTCTAAACAGGATATACAGATGGGTAAGAGACATATGAAGAAATGCTCAGCATCACTTATCATCAGAGAGATACAAATTAAAACAACAATGAGCTATCACCTCACACCTGTCACAATGGCCGCCATCAACAAATCATCAAACAACAAGTGTTGGCGAGGGTGTGGGAAAATGGGGAATCTTGTACTCTGCTGGTGCGAGTGGAGACTGGTGCAGCCACTATGGAAAACAATATGGTGTTACCTCAAAAAATTAAAAATTGAACTTCCATTTGACCTAGTGATCCCACTTCTAGCAATATACCCTAAGAAGCCTGAAACACCAATCAGAAAGAATATATGTACCCCCATGTTTGTAGCAGCACTACTTACAATAGCTAAGATCTGGAAGCACCCCAAGTGTCCATCAGTAGATGAATGGAAAAAAAGCTGTGGTATATATACACAATGGAGTACTACGTAGCTGTAAGAAAGAAAGATCTCGTATACTTTGAGACTACATGGAGGGGCCTTGAAAGTGTTATACTAAGTGAAACAAGCCAAACAAAGAAAGAGAAGTATCATAGGATCTCACTTATTTGTGGAATATAATGAACATAACAGTCTGAGGAATGGGATAGTTTCAGAGACTTGGAACTGGGGTACAGATTGACAATCCCCAGAAGATGGGGTGGTGGTGGAGAGATAAACCACAGAACTTATATGCTTGTATGAATGAACAATGGACATGGACCATAAAGCTGGGGACAGGGTAGGGAGGGAGGAGGATGGGGGAATTAGTGGGCAAAAAAGGAGAAGCATCTGTAACAAAGATAACTATTACTTAATTAAAAAAGAAAGATAAAAATCATATGATCATATCAATAGACTCTGAAAAAGCATTCGACAAAATCCAGCATCCATTTCTGCTAAAAATTGTCAGTAATTTGGGAATAGAGGGATCATATCTTGACATAATAAAGGCCATATAAGAAAGACCTACAACCAATTTCATACTCAATTGGGAAAAATTAAAATCATTTCCCTTAAAAACAGAAAAAAGACAAGAATGCCAACTTTCACCACTCTTATTTAACATAGTACTGGAATTCTTAGCCAAAGCATTCAGACATGAAGAAAAAATAAAAGGGGTCCAAATTGGAAAGAAGGAAGTGAAACTGTCATTATTTGCAGATAACATGAAATTATACATGAAAAACCTTAAAGACTCCATGAAAAATTTACTAGACTTAATAAATTAATTTGGCAAAGTAGCAGGATACAAATCAAAGTCAAGAAATTGATGGCATTCTTATACACCAATGATGAACTCACAGAAAGAAAAACTGAAAAAACAATCCCATTTAACATTGCGGCAAAAAAATTCACATACCTAGGAATAAACTTAACAAAAACAGTAAAGGACCTTTTTGCAGAAAACAACAGGACATTGAGAAAAGAAATGGAGGAAGATATTAAAAAGTGCAAGCACATAGCTTGTTCATGGATTGGAAGAATTTATATCATTAAAAATGTCTATATCACTCAAAGCAATCTATAGATTCAATTCAATCCTCATCAAAATACCAATTACATATTTCACAGAAATAGAAAAAAATACTTCAAAAATTTATATGGAACCAAAAAAACCCCCTAATAACCACAGCAATCTTTAAAAGGAAGTACAAAGTATTTGGGATCACAATACCAGATATCAGGTTATATGACAAAGCAACTGTAATTGAAACAGCCTGGTACTGGCACAAGAATAGGTGTATAGACCAGTGGAACAGAACAGAGAACCCTGAAATGGACCCAAGACATTATGCTCAATTAATATTTGACAAAGGAGGCCAGAGCATACAATGAACTAAAGACAGCCTTTTTAATAAGTGGTGCTGGAAAAATTGGACAGCTACATGCAAAAAAAAAAAAAAAGAAAAAAGAAAGAAAAGAAAACTAGACCATAGACTTACACCATACACTAATATAAACTCAAAATGGATAAAGGAGTTAAATGTGATTCGTGAATCTATAAAAATTCTAGAAGAATATGTAGGCAAGAAAATTTCAGACATTATACGCAGCAGAATTTTCACTGACACATCACCTAAGTCAACAGAAACAAAAGAAAAAATGAACACCTAGGACTACATCAAACTAAAAAGCTTCTGCACAGCAAAAGAAACAACCATCAAAATGGAAAGACAACCCACTGTATAAAATACCATCATTGCCAATGATATTTCAGATAAGGGGTTTATTTCCAAAACATGTAGAGTACTCACAGCTCAACAAAAGGAAGACAAAGATCCCACTAAAAAATTGGCAGAAGACCTGAGTAGACACCTCTCCAAGCAGGACATACAAATGGCCAAGAGACATATAAAGAAATGCTCAACGTCACTAATCATCAGTGAGATGCAAATTAAAACAACAATGAGGCACCACCTCAAATCTTTCAGTTGGACATCATCAACAAATCATTAAACAAGTGTTGGTGATGGTGTGTAGAAAAGGGGACTCTAGTACACTGCTGGTGGAAATGCAGACTGGTGCAGCCACTATGGAAAACACTATGGTGTTTTCTCAAAAAATTAAAAATTGAACTGCCATTTGACTCAGTGATCCCACTTCTAGAAATATACCCTTAGAATCCTAAGACACCAATAAGGAAGAATATATGTACCCTCATGTTCATAGCAGCACTATTTACAATAGCTAACATCTGGAAACAGCCCAAATGTCCATCGGTAGACGAATGGATAAAAAAGCTGTGGTACATATACACAATGGAGTACTATGTAGCTGTAAGAAAGAAAGATCTCTTATCCTTTGAGACTACATGGAGGGACCTGGAAAGTATTATACTAAGTGAAAGAAGCCAAGCAGAGAAAGACAAATATTACATGATATCACTTATTTGTGGAATATAATGAACAGAACAGTCTCAGGAACTGGGTAGTCCCAGAGACATGGAAGTGAAGTCCAGATTGACAATCTCCAGAAAAGGGGGTGGTGGGGGAGAGATAAACCACAGAACTTATATGCATGTATGCATGTGCATGAACAATGGACATAGACAACAAAGTGGGGACAAGGCAGGGAGTATAGGGGAGGGGCTATCAGTGAGGGGGAGGAGAAACATTTGTAACAAAAATAAATCAATTAATTAAAAAAGAATATATTCCAACATAAAATTCAATAAAACAGTTACAAAACTATAAAGAGCAAGAGATCCAACCCTGCGGTCAGATAGATTCCAGTTCTAAGTGTAGCTTCAGAACTCACTTGTTGAGTGATTTGAAGCTCCGTTTCTTCATTTGAAAAACATGACTAAAAATAGTGCCTGCCTCATTAGGATTGCAAGGCTTATAAGAGATAATGTACATAAATGCACATAGCACAAAACCTGGCTGAGAAGAAGTATCCTAAAATATTATCATCATCTGTGGCAGAGACTACTTCATCACTATGTATTTTCCCCTCTTTTCCCTGGCATCCAGCAAGACTACACTTCCCAACTCCACTTGCAGTTAATAGTAGTCATGTCTAGCTAATGAAAAGTGAATAAAATTATGTGCAATTTTTCCAGACTTGTTCCTTCCATGCACAACCCTCTATGCTCTTTCTCCTTCTACCTGCTGAATGTTGATACCAATGGCAACCTTGGATACCCACTAGTTGGAAGATGTCAGAATCTCCACTAGCCTGGTTTTCTAAATGCATACAGAGATGAGAAACCTATCATTACTTCACTGACTAGGAACACTCATATCAAACCACTGTGTAACCAACAAATAAACTTTCACTGTGTTAAGGCACTGAACTTTTGGTGTTTATTGTTTACAGCAGCTCAAATTATCCTAACTAATACACTGTCACAGAAGAGCAGATCTGAAAAGACCCTTAAAGACCTCCTCCATTATATAGAAAATATTGAGGCTCAGTATATTTGCCCAAGTTACTTCAATGGATCTTTCGCTTCAGGACTCTTCCAAGTATTCCCTGCCCTTTTACATATGATGCTAATTAAAAATGATATTATCAAATATTATCTGTTTGCCTAGTTAAAGCACATCTACTCCTAAGAAAATTTTAGCACAGAAGGTTAGAAATATAGATCCACTCAACTAAACAGTACAACAGAACGAAATAATAACGAGAGTCTTTTCTCACTGTTTTGTGGTCATAGCAAAGTAAATAAAAATACTCTGATTTTTCCTCAAAGGGGGTCTTGAGACTGTTATTGTATTTTACTTCTAAAAGAGCTTTGAAAACTAAAGTTATGCCAGATATGGCATTATTACCCAGCAATTTTTATTTATTACTAATGCTCCAGGAAAATTAATCTATGAGCATAACAATTTTTTTGTGCTTTGTTAATCCTCATGTGTAACTACAAATAATACTGAAGAAGTTTACAATCTAGCTGTCTTACTGGGATGCTATAGCAAAATACTATAGACTGGGTGGCTTATAAACCATGTTTATTTCCCACAGTTCTGGAGGCTGGATGTCCAAGATCAGGATAGTATTATGGTCACTTTCTGATGAGTGTTGCAAATGGCAGACATCTTGCTGTGTCCTCACATGGCAGAAGGGGAGAGGGATCTCTCTGGGGCCTCTTTTATAAGGGCACTAATTTTATTGATGAAGGTTCCACCCTCATGACCCAATCACTTCCCAAAGTCTCTACCTCCAAATACCATCACAATAGAGGTTAGGTTCCAACATATAAATTTTAGCGAGACAAAATGAGTTGCTCTATTTATTAGCTAATGACATGCAAAAGACTTTAGAAGAGCATAGTTATATGGTGTGAGCAATGCTAATGCTATAGGCATGTAAAGAAGGGAGATATAGGTAAAGGAGAGAGAAGTACAAGAAAACCTTATGGAGAATAAAACTTAGGCTAGATTTCAAAAGACTCTACAGTTGGTCAAAAAGAGAAATCACAAAAAATTGGTGCATATGGTTTATTTGATCAAAAGGGAACTAAGCACTGACTGCTGAGGCTCAGTTCTTTGGAGAGTCATTCCATATATCAAAGGGTCACAGATTCAATTCTTGATCAGGGCACATATCCAGGTTGCAGTTTCAATCCCTGGCCCTGGTAGGGGAGCATTTGGGAGACTACCAGTTGATGTTTCTCTATCTCATTGATGCATTGATGATTCATTCTCTCTCTCTCTCTCTCTCTCTCTCTCTCTCTCTCTCTCTCTCCTTTCCTTTCTAAATCAAATTTAAAAAATGTTTTCTAAAAAAGGAGAATTGGGGAGATTCCAAAATGGCGGTGGAGTTAATGTAAGCTACACAGACCATCTCCCAGGACCAAACTAGAATTATAACTAAAATAAAGACAAATCTTCAGGAGAAAGCAACAGAAAAGCAGTCTGCAAGGACCATATAACCAGGGACACTGAATCAATCCTGGTAAGACTGTGAGGTGCGAGAGGAGGGCTGGAAGCCCACGGACAGTAGCGGTCTTAGCTATAAGAAGCACACTGGGGGTTAAACTCCCAAGTGGCTCTACAGTGCAAAGGGCCAGAACAGTGCACTAGAATAGCCACAGCCACTCAACTTAAGCTCCAGCAGAGAAAGGGCAAACTGAAGTGGAACTGTGTGGGGACACTTAGAATTTGAAGGGCACTCGAAGCTTTTGCTGAGTTGTGGTTATGCAGGATTGTGGCCATCTTATTCCTTCCCAGAGCTCTTGAAAGAGTAGGCGGCCCCTCCTGCAGATATTCAACTTCAACTGGTGGGCCACTGAAATGAAAATTGAGGCTCAATAACAACCAGCATTGACACCACCTTCAGGAAATCCCTTTACTCTGAAAACCTGAGGGAGTTCTTCCTTCAACTGAGAAACCAAGGCTCCTCAAGTAACAACGATTAATAGCCTCCAAACAAAAAACTATAAGACAACTGAACCTTTCCTGGGCTTGCAACTGTACCCAGAAAAGTAACACTTGACCGTGGTGTTTAATGTGGGCTGACTGAGGTTCTTCCAAACATAGTAGAAGGAGCCACAAACAGCAGAACATCAACACCCACAGAAAAAAAAATATGGCATGCTCCAAAATGCACTGAGATAGCCAAAATAATGAAATAAAGAAACAAGTCCCAAATGAAAGAACAAGAGATCTCTATCAAAGATGATACAAATAAAATGCAGATAAGCAAACTAACAGAGCTAGAATTCACAACCATGATCTTCAGGAAGCTCAACAACATGAATAAGGACACAACACCATGAGTAAAAACATAGATACATTGAAAATCAACCAACTGGAAATTAAAAACCACCAAGAAGAAATGAAGAATGACATAGCGAAAATAAAGAACACACTGGAAGGACTAAACAGCAGAGTAGAGAAAGCTGAGGACCGGATCAGTGAATTAAAACACAGGGTAGAAAAAATCAACCAATCAGATAACCAAAAGAAAAAACAATTAAAAAACAGGAAGACAACTTCAAATAACTGTGGGACAACTGGAAACATAATTACATTTGCAACATAGGAGTCCCTGAAGAAGAAGAAAATGAGCAAGAGTTAGAGAATATATTGGAAGAAATAGTAACAGAAAACTTCCCAAATTTGGTGGAGGAAGAAGGCAATCAAGTTGAAGAAGCACACTGAGCCCAAGTAAGAAGAACCCAAACAGGCCCACACCAAGAAACATAGTTATTAAAATACCAAAAAAAAAAAAAAAAAAAAGACAAAGAGAGAATTCTAAAGGCAACAAGAGATAAGCAACAGGTTATCTGCCAAAAAAAAAAAAGCTGAATTCTCAACAAAAACACTACAGGCCAGAAGAGAATGGTATGAAGTAATCAAGGTCATGAAAAACAAAAATCAAAATCCAACACTACTCTACACAGTGAGGGTATCATTCAAAATAGAAGGTCAAATAAAGAGCTTCCCAGACAAAAAAAAAGGCTAAGGGAATACATTAGCACCAAACCAGCACTGCAAGAAATGTTAAAAGGACTGCTATAATTAGCAGTAGAAATGGGAAGACAAATAGAACCACACTAAACAAAAATGGCAATAAATTAGTACATATCAATAATCACCTTAAATGTAAATGGATTGAATGCTCCCATAAAAAGACACAGAGTAGCTGATTGGATATGAAAGCATGACTCATCTATATATTGTTTACAAGAGACCCACCTCTCAACAAAAGACTCACATAGGTTGAAAGTGAAGGGATGGAAAAAATCTTCCAAGCAAAAGAAAACAAACAAACAAAAAAAGCTGGGGTAGCAATATTTATATCTGATAAAATAGATTTCAAAATGAAGGTCATAACTAGAGACAAAGAAGGCCCCTACATAATATTGAAAGGATCTATCCAACAGGAAGATCTAACCTTAATAAACATATATGCACCCAATATAGGACCAACCAAAATATATTAAAAACCTTCTGAAGGACTTCAAAGGAGAAATTGACAACAATACAATCATAGCAAGGGACTACAACTCCCCACTGACATCACTGGATAGATCTTCTAGACAAAAAATTAGCAAGGAAACAGAGACTCTAAATGAAGCACTAGACCTAATGGATTTAATAGCTATCAACAGAAAATTACACCCCAAAACCGCAGAATTCGCATTTCTCTCAAGCGCACATGGAACATTCTCAAAGACAGACCACATGCAGATACAAATTAAGTCTTCACAAGTTCAAGAAAATTCAAATCATATCAAGCATTTTCTCAGATCACAATGGCATGAAACTAGAAATCAACTGCACAACTAAAACATGCAAAGACAGCTGAACACATGGAGGCTAAATAGCATGTTATTGAACAATGAATGGGTTACTGTGGAGATCAAGGGAGAAATTAAAAACTTCCTGGAAACCAATAAAAATAAACACACAACACAAAATTTATGGGATGCAGGGAAAGCAGTTAGTTCTGAGAGAGAAATTCATAGCACTACAGACCTACCTCAAGAAACAAGACAAATATCTCATATATTATCTAACCTCACAACTTAAAGAACTAGAAAGTAATCATAAAGAAAACTCCAGAGAAAGTAGAAGAAAGAAAATAGTAAAGATTAGAGCAGAAATAAATACTCTAGAGACCAAAAAACAAACAAACAAACAAACAAAAAAACAATTTAAAAAATCAATGAAACAAAGAGCTGGTTCTTTGAAAAGATAAACTACATTGATGAACCCTTAGCTAGACTCACCAAGAAACAAAAAGAGAGAAGCCAAATACACAAAATCAAAAATAAAAGAGAAGTAACAACTGACACCATAAAAATATAAAGGATCATTAACAACTACTATGAACAATTATATACCAACAAATTCGACAATCTAAGCAAAATGGACAAATTTTTAGAAACACATTATCTCCCAAAACTGGACCGGGAAGAGATAAAAAACTTGAACAAGCTAATAACAACGAGAAAAATTGAAAATGTAATCAAGACTCTCCCAGTAAACAAAACCCTAGACCCCGAAGGCTTCACAGGGGAGTTTTACTGAAACTTCAAAGAAGAACTAACACCTATTCTCTTCAAACTGTTTCAAACAATTCAAGAAAAAGGAAGACTTCCAAACTCGTTTTATGAGGCCAGCATCATTCAAATTCCGAAACCAGAAAAAGATACTACAAAGAAAGAAAACTACAGGCCAATATCCCTGATGAACATAGATGCCAAAATCCTGAACAAAATAATAGCAAATAAAATCCAGCAATACACCAAAAAAATTATTCACCATGACCAAGTGGGATTCATCCAAGGGATGCAAGGCTGGTACAGTATTTTCAAATCAATAAATGTGATACACCACATAAACAAAATGAATGATAAAAACCACATGATCATATCAATAGATGCTGAAAAAGCATTCAACAAAATCCAGCACCCAATTCTGATAAAAACGTTCCACAATGTGGGAATAAAGGGATCATATCTCAACATAATAAAGACCATGTATGAAATACCTACAGCCAACATCATACTCAATGGGCAAAAACTAAAAGCATTTCCCTTAAGAACAGGAACAAGACAGGGATGCCCACTTTTGCCACTCTTATTTAGCACAGTACTGAAAGTCTTAGCCACAGCAATTACATATGAAGAAAAACTAAAAGGGATCCAAATTGGAAAAGAAAAAGTTAAACTGTCATTATTAACAGATGACATGATATTATACATAGAATGCCCTAAAGACTCCATCAGAAATCTACTAGACTTAGTAAATGAATTTGGCAAAGTTTCAGGATACAAAATTAAAGTCAGGACAACGACGGCATTCTTTTACACCAATGATGAACTCACAGAAGGAGAAACTAAAAAAAAAAAAAAAAAATCCCATTTATCATCGCAGCAAAAAATTAAGATACCTAGGAATAAAGTTAACCAAAAAAATAAAGGACCTATTTGCAGAAAACTATAAGGCATTGAAAAAAAAAAATAGAGAAAGATATAAAAAAGTGGAAGCACATACCTTGTTCATGGATTGGAAGAATTAACATCATTAAAATGTCCATACTACCCAAAGCAATCTATAGATTCAATGCAATCCCCATCAAAATACCAATGAAATACTTCACAGGACTAGAACAAACACTTCAAAAGTTCACATGGAACTATAAAAGACCCAGAATAGCCAAAGCAATCTTGTAAAGAATGACAAAGTATGTGGGGTCACAATACCAAATATCAGGTTATACTACAACGCTACTGTACGCAAAAAAGCCTGGTACTGGCACAAGAACAGGCATATAGACCAGTGGAACAGAACAGAAAACCCAGAAATGGACCCACGACATTATGCTTAAATAATATTTGGCAGAGGAGGCAAGACCATACAATGCAGTAAAGATAGCCTCTTTAATAAATGGTGTTGGTTTATTTGTGGAATATAATGAACATAACAGTCTGAGGAATGGGGTTGTCCCAGAGTCGTGGAAGTGGGGTACAGACTGACAATCCCCAGAAGAGGAAGTGGTGGGGGAGATTTAAATCACAGAACTTATATGCATGTTTGCATGGACAATGGACATGGACAACAAAGCTGCGGACAGGGCGGTGAGAGCAGGGGAGGGAGGAATCAGTGTGGGGAAAAGGAGAAACATCTGTAACAAAAATAAATTAATTAAATTTTAAAAAGTAAAAAAAATGTTAAAGGGTCTTGTTGAAGAAAAAGAAAATAAAAAATATGAAGACTATAATGGCAATAAATATATATCTATCAACAATGAAATCTACAAAGAAAATGAACAAGCAGAACAAAAACAGACTCATAGATACAAAGAATTTTTTGTTGGTTGCCAGAAGGAAGACTAGAGGGATAAGTAAAAAAAGTAAAAGAATTAAGCACAAATTGATTGCTACAGAATAGTCATCAGGTGGAGGGTGTCAGTGGAGGAAAAAAAGGGGGGAGCATCTGTAATACTTCAACAAGAAAGATAAATTGATAAATTAAATAAATAAATAAATAAATGGTGTTGGGAAAATTAGACAGCTACATTCAAAACTATGAAACAAGACCACCAACTTACACCATACACAAGAATAAACTCAAAATGGATAAAAGACTTAAATGTGACTAATAAATCCATAAAAATTCTAGAAGAAGATGTAGCTATAAAATTTCAGAAATCATACACAGCAGAATTTTCACTGATACAACACCTAAAGTAAGAGAAATAAAGAAAAAAATGAACACATGGGACTATATCAAACTAAAAAGCTTCTTCACAGCAAAAGAAACAACCATCAAAAGGGAAAGTGATCCCACTATATGGGGGACCATAATCATCAGTGATGCATTAGATAAAGGGTTAATTTCAAAAATATATAGAGTGCTTATGCAACTGAACAAAAGAAAGACAGATAACCCAGTTAAAAAATGAGCAGAGGTCATAAATAGAAACCTGTCCAAACAGGACATACAAATGGCCAAAAGACATATAAAGAAATGCTCAAGGTCACTAATTATCAGAGAGATGCAAATTAAAACAACTATGAGGTATCACCTCACACCTGTCAGAATGGCCACCATCAAAAAATCATCAAACAACAAGTGTTGGCGAGGGTGTGGAGAAAAGGGGACTCTAGTACACTGCTGGTGGGAATGCAGACTGATGCAGCCACTATGGAAAATGCTATGGTGTTATCTCAAAAAGATAAAAATTGAACTACCATTTGAACCAGTAATCTCACCTCTAGGAATAATAGCCTAAGAAACCTGAAACATCAATCAGAAATAATAGATGTACTCCTATATTCATAGCAGCATTATTTACAATAGCTAAGATCTGGAAAAAAACAAAGTGTCCATCAGTAGATTAGTGGATAGAAAAGCAGTGCTATATGCACACAATGGAATACTATGCAGCTGTAAGAAAGAAAGACATCTTATTATTATTTTTAGATGAAATGGAAGGGCCTGGAGAGTATTATACTAAGCAAATCAAGCCAAGCAGAGGATGAAAAATATCACATGATCTCACTTATTTGTGGAATATAATGAACTAAACAACCTGCTGAACAAAATTAACCCAGAGACATGGACATGGGGTACAGACTTACAAGCCTCAGAGGAGTGTGGTTTGTGGGAGAAAAATAAACCACAGTACTTACATGCATGTATGTGTGACCAATGAATATAGTTGGTCATAGAAGAGACAGGCTGTTTCTTTATTTCTTCATTTCCTTCCAATGCCTCAGCTTTTCTGGGTTTTCTGTCACCCCCTGGTTGCCACCGTAAGCAGCGAAAGATAGAAAAAAAAAAGCTGGGGATGGGGCAATGGGGAAGGGGAGGAGGGTGTCAATGGTGGAAAAATGGGAAACATATGTAAGAAAAACAAATTAATAAATAAAATAAATTAAAAAATCTGAAAAACCACCTGAAAACAGCTGAGTGAAAATACTGTGAGCAAGGAGCATGGTGAGGGGACAAGAAAAGGCACAAAGTGGGTGAGCAAACTAACACAGCAGTTTTGCGAAGATGAAGGGAAGGTGAAGCAGTGCCTTCAGGGAGCAGGAGGGCTCAGCCTCACACAGAGATCTCCAAATGAGTGCAACAGAGAAGGGAAGGGCAGTCCCTATAGCATCAGACAGTGGGAGTCAGAGGTGATTCTGCCCACCCCAGGAGACTCAGCACTATCCTAGAATGGCATACCCGAGGAGGTGTCTGAGTAGATCACACAGCAGTGAATCTGAGGGGCCAACTCTTCTCTGAAATAATTTTGATGAGCCAGTCAGAGTGCTGTGGGAAAGAGGCATGTTTCTCCCCACATAGAGCAAAGAGAAGGTGTCTATTCCATCACTAGTAGAACAATTCTGGGATAGAAATTGGCACCCCAGTGACTTGGCCTGGAGATTCAAACATCTTGCCAAGTGGGAGCCTGGACAGAAGTCTACCCAGGGAGAATCCATACTGACGAAAGATTAAAGAACCAAGAAGGTTTTTTTCCTTCATTTTTATTTTTCCCTGCTTAGGGTGGCAACCAGGAGGTTACAGAAAACCCAGAAAAGCTGAGGCATTGGAAGGAAATAAAGAAACAGCCTGTCTCTTCTATAAGCTACAGACACCACCACAAATGCAAATCTTTTTAAACCATCTTGACTAGACCTAATACCCCACAGAGACCAGTGCCATGGGGGAAGGGAAAGGATCCCAGAACAAATATATTCAAGTAGTGAGCCAGAAGGAGACCCATCACCTGTGCTAGAGTAGCCCCAATGACCAGACTACCTGGGATTTCACCCTGCAGGACTTCAGCCAAGAGGCCCAGATCCAGGCAGGGAGAAGTGATTCACATTGACCTGAACCAGAGAACTGCTCAAGAAAACAGGGACCCACACACCAGGGGACCAGATCTAACATCAGAGCAAAATCCAGTGAGCTTCATAAATAGCAGATCTAAGGTTTTTTCTTTGTCGTTGTTGTGATTGTTTTGGGGTGTATGTGTGTTTCAATTATTATTTTTAATTTACTTTTTTCCATTTTTTACTTTTCTATTCTATATTTTATTTAACAGCATTATTACTTTCTAAAATTATTATTTCAGTCACTATTTTCTACCTTTTATTTTTTATACATACTCTTTTTCTATTCTCTGCTTTCTATGCTTTCATATACTTTTTTCTCCTCCTCTCCTAATTCTTTTAGTCTTGTGCCTTCTAGTATGTTTAGTGTGTGTGTATGTGTGTGTGTGCAAGAAGGTTTTTTTGTTTGTTTTTTTATCTTTTAAACTTTTTGTTAAGGTGGTTGCTTTTGTTATATTTGATGTTGATATTTTTGCAGGGAGGTTCTTTTTGGTTGGGTTTGGCCTGTCAACACATATATAATGGTTGGCATCACAGTGATAAGATTGAGACACAGAGCCAACAATCCTGAGGGCTGAGCCAACCCACAAATGGACAGCAGCAATCAAGACACAACTAATGAAAATTAAGAATTAATCAAAAACCTCCCAGCAAACAAAAGCCATGGCCCAGCCAGTTTCACAGGGGAGTTTTACCAAAAATTCAAAGAAGAAATAAAACTTATTTTCCTCTAAGTATTGCAAAAAATTCAAAAGGAAGGAAGACTGCCAAGCTCTTTTTATTAGTCTAGAATTGTGCTAATTCCAAAACCAGATAAAGACACTACAAAGAAAGAAAACTACAGGTCAATGTACCTGATGGACATAGATGCCAAAATCACCAACAAAATATTAGTAAAGTGAATCCAGCAATATATTTAAATAATTACTCACCATGACCAGTTGGGATTTATCCCAGGGATGCAAGGCTGGTGCAATATTCACAAAGCAACAAATGTGATAAATCACATAAACAAAATAAAAAATAAAAATCATATGATTATATCAATAGATGCTAAAAAAGCATTTGAAAAAACTCAGCAGAAATTTTTGATAAACACTCTCAGCTAAGTGGGGATAGATGGGTTATACCTCAACATAATTAAGACCATATATGAAAAACCGAAAGCCAACATTATACTTAATGGGCAAAAACTAAAAGCATTTCCCTTAAGAACAGGAACAAGACACCACTCATATTCAACAAACTACTGGAAGCCTTAGACACAGAAAAAAGACAAAAAGAAGAAAAATTCATCCAACCTGCAAACAAGGAAGTAAAACTGTCACTATTCATACCTGACATGATATTGTACATAGAAAACCCTAAAGACTCAACCAAAAACCAACAGATTTAATTTTAAAATTTAGTAAAGTATCAGGATACAAATTCAACATCCAGAATTCATTGGCATTTTTTTATATAACAATAATGAACATAGAGAAAAAGAAAGTTAAAAAATATCACATTTACCATTGCAATAAAAATTTTAAGATATCTAGGAAAAATTTAACCAAGGAGATAAAAGACATGTTCCCAGGAAACTATAGGGCATTGAAAAGCAGAAGATATAAAAAAGAGTGGCAGCATATACTATGTTCAAGGAATGAAAGAATTAATATCATTAAAATGTCCATACTACCCAAAGCAATCTATAAATTTAATGCAATCCCTGTTAAAATACCAATGGCATATTTCAGAGACCTAGAAAAAATATGCCAAATGTTTATATGGGAACAAAAAAGAACACAAATAACCACAGCAATCTTAAAAAATATGAACAAATTGGACGAATCACATTTCAGGATATCAGGTTGTACTACAAAGCCATTGTAATAAAAACAGGCTGGTACTGGCACAAGAAGAGGCATATAGATCAATGGAAAAGAGCAGGGAACTCGGAAATTGACCCAAGACATTACCCTCAATTAATATTTGGCAAAAGTGGCAAGAGTATGCAATGGAGTCAAGACAGTCTCTTTAATAAATGGTGTTGGGAAAACTGGACAGCTACATGCAAAATAATTAAACCAGACAACCAACATATACAAGAATAAACTCAAAATGGACAAAAGTCTTAAATGTAACCGTGAAGCCATAAAAATTCTAGAAGAAAATTTAGGCAGCAAAATCTCAGACATCACATATAGCAGTATTTTTATTGATACATAACCTAGGGCAAGAGAAATAAAGAAAAAAATTAATGCATGGGACTACATCAAACTAAAAACCTTGTAACAAAAAAAGAAACAAGCATAAAAATGGAGCAAAAACCCACCCTTTGGGAGAGCATATTTGACAATGATACATTGAATAAGGGGTTAATATATAAAATGTATAAAGTATTCATACAACTCACCAAAAAAAAAAAAAAAAAAAAGACAAACAATCCAATTAAAAAATGGCCAGTGGACCTAAATAGACAATTCTCCAACAGGATGTACAAATGGCCAAGAAATTTATGAAAAAAATGCTCAATGTCCCTAATCATCAGAGAGATGCAAATTAAAATGACTATGAGATATCACACCACATCTGCCAGAATGGCTACCATCAACAAATCATCAAACTACAAGTGCCTGTGAGGATGTAGAGAAAAGGGTACTCTAGTGTAATGCTGGTGGAAATGCAGACTGGTGCAACTACTATGAAAACAATACGGTATTTCCTCAAAAAATTAAAAGTGGAAGTGCCATTTGACCCAGTGACCTCACTTCTAAAAAGCCTGAAAAAACAATCAGAAAGAATATATGCACTCCTATGTTCATAGAAGTGCTATTTACAATAGTTAAGATCTGGAAAGAATCCAAGTGTCCATCAGTAGATGAGTGGATTGAAAAACTGTGATACATATAAATAATAGAATACTATGCAGCTGTAAGAAACAAAAATCTCTTATCCTTTGAGACGACAAGAAGGGACATGGAGAGTACTATGCTAAGCAAAATGAGACAGTCAAGGAAAGATAAGTATCACATGATCTCACTCATATATGGAATATAATGAGCAAAATAAACTGATGAAAAAATAGATCAAGATACATATAAGTAGGAAACAGACTGACAAACCTCAGAGGGAAGGGTTGTGGGGGACAAGAAGAGATACAGCAAAGAACTCATATGCATATATATATAACCAATGGACAAAGAAGAGACAACACTATGGCGAAGGTGTGGGGGCTGTGGTGGGAGGGGGGAGGAGGATGTCAATGGAGGAAAAAGAAACATCTGTAATAAAAAAATAATTCATTTTGTTTGTTTTTTTACATTTATCTTTATTGTTGAATGTATTACAGATACCCCCCTTTTTCCCCCTTGGCCATCTCCTCCCCACTCCCACCCCCCTCCTGCCTTTCCCACACTATTGACTGTGTTCATTGGTTATGCTCATATGCATGTAAGTTCTTTGGTTTATTTCTCCCCCTCTCCACTTCCCTTTTAGTTTTGTCAGTCTAACAACCAATTTGTACTTCTTAATCCCTTCTCCTTTTTCATCCATCCTCCCAACCTTCCTCCCATCTGGCAACCATCAAAAAGTTGTCTGTGTTTATGAGTCTTTCTCTGTACTGCTTGTTCATTTTGTTTGTAGATTTGATTGCTGATGGGTATGTATTTATTGACATCTTATTTTTCATATTTGTGTTCTTCAGCTTTAAGGACAGCCTTCAACATTTCATATAATACTGGTTTGATGGCAATGAATTCCTTTAGCTTTTTCTTGTCTGGGAAACTCTTTATATGGTCATGGATTCTAAATGATAACTTTGTAGGATACAGCAATCTTGGTTGTAGGTTTTTGCTTTTCATTACTTTAAATATTTCTTGCCACTCCTTTCTAGCCTGAAAAGTTTTTTTTTTTTTTTTTTTTTTTTTGAGAAATCAGTTGACAATCTTATTGGAGCTACTTTGTAGCAACTAACTGCTTTTCTCTTGCTCCTTTTGAGATTCTCTCTTCGTCTTTAACCTTTTGCATTTTGATTATGATGTGTGGGGCTTTTTGGGTTCATCTTGTTTGAGACTCTCTGTGCTTCCTGGACTTGTATGTCTGTTTCCTTCACCAAGTTATGGAAATTTTCTGTCATTTTTTTTTTCAAACAGGTTTTTAATTTCTTGCCCTCTCTCTTCTCCTGGCACCCCCATGATGCGAATGTTGGTACACTTGAAGTTGTGTACCTTACACTGTGTAAGTAGAGGCTCCTTACACTATCCTCATTTTTTTGGATTCTTTTATATTTTTGCTATTCTGATTGGGTGTGTTTTGCTTCCTTATATTCCAAATTGGTAGTTTGATTCTTGGCTTCGCCTACTCTACTATTGATTTCCTATAAATTCTTTCTTATTTCAGTTAGTGCATCCTTTATTTCTGACTGGTCCTTTTTTATGCTCTTGAGGTCCTCACTAAGTTCCTTGATGTTCTCACTAAGTTCATTGAGCATCCTTGTAAGCAGTGTTTCGAACTCTGAATCTGTTAGATTGCTTATCTCCATTTTATTTAATACTTTTCCTGGAGTGTTGTTCTGTTCTTTCATTTGGGACTTATTTCCTTGTGTCCTCATTATGGCTGCCTCCCTGTGTTTGTTTCTTTGCATTAGGTAGAGTTGCTGTGCCTCCTAGGCTTCCTAGGGTTGCCTACTGTAGTAGATGTCTTGTAGGGTCCAGTGGCACAGGCTCCCTGTTCACCCCAGGTGGGACCACAAGGTACACCCCTAGTGTGAACTGTACCCTCTTCTGTTGTAATTGAGTCTTGATTGTTGTTGGCACATCAGTGGAAGGGATTTAATCAGGCTAATCAACTGAAACAATAGTGGGCTTTGCACACTGATCACCAACCTCTGCCTCCCTTGGAGGATTAGCTGTGTAGTGGCCCACCACACTGAGCAAGATTTCTTTCAACAGGGCTCTGATACCCACTGAGTACATTTGAGTGTGTCACTTGTGGATATGTTTGGGTGGTAGTGCTTCGATGTGGTCTGAAGCCAGCCACTGGGTGTGCTGACGCTGAGGCAAGGTTAGCCACTGCCTGTGTTCTACTCAGGGCCACCAGGTATAAGCTACAAAGCGATCTGCCAGTGGCTTCTTCTTGTGCTGGGCTTCGAGGTGCCCAGGCAAAGCCAAGCTGTGAACCAAGGCTGGCTGCTTCTATTGCCAGGCATGGGCTTACTTAGTAACAGGTATGGGGCTTGCTAAGGTCAGATGATGCTTGTTTGAGAGAATTTAGAAAAATCTGAAGAAGAAGCCAAGACAGGCTAATCCTATAGTAAAGCCACTGGAAACAGCTTGGGCGGTTTCAGAAGTTGCGGGAGGCAAGGCTTCAGGGAATCACCAGGGCAGGGCAAACAGTGTGAGCCAGGTTGCTGGAGATCCAGATATGGCACCTATCTGCCTGGCCCATAGGGGATGGGCTCACCAAAGGATTATGGCCTCCACCAGCACGTCTGTGCAAGAGAAAGCTACCCTTACAGCTTTTTTCCCGATGCCAAATAACTCAGTTCTTCCCAGTGTGTCTCTGGTGCCTTTCAAGCTGCCTCCCCCACACTGTAGCCTGGAGGGAGCAAGACTAAGTAAATCCATGAGTGGGCCCTTTAAGAGAAACTTCCTGGGGCTCCAGCAGCCTCAGCCTCTGTTCCTGCTGGTTTTTACAGCCAGATGTTATGGGGACTTCTCTATCTGTCACTGGAACCCTGAACTGGGACCCTGTAGTGGGATGGAGACCTCTCATTCCTCAGGGAGGACCTTCACAACAGAGGTATCCTACTGATTTTTATCCGCTACAAGTAGGGTGGGACCAGCCAGTCTGCACCTCTACCCCCCCTACCAGTCTCGATGTGGCTTTTTCTTTAATTTCATGGTTGTAGGACTTCCATTCAGCCTAATTTCAGGTGGTTCTGAATGATGGTTGTTCTATAGTTTGGTTGTAATTTTGATATGGTTGTGGGAGGAGGTAAGTACTGCGTTTACCTGTGTCACCATCTTGACCAAAAGTCCCAACAATCAAAATTTAAAAAAAATAAAATAAAAAATAAGCACACACACACAAGCAAATTCAAATTTGTTTCTGTACTTTTAATTCCAACCTACGCTAACTACAACATATTTGTAAAAATAATTATAACATCTTCAAGGACAAGAAGTGAAGGTAAGGCTTAAAAGTAGAAAGAAAATTATCTTCTTCCCATGGATGGGCAAATAATAACAGTATGACAACAGATGCTCCACTAAGGAAAAAGGAGAATATATAGAGCATTCACCTAGAATAAAAATGGATGAGTCAAGCCTGGCTTGTGTGGCTCACTGGTTGAGCATTGACCCATACAACAAGAGGTCACTGGTTAGAATCCCAATCAGGGCACATGACCAGGTTGTGGGCCAAATGTCCAGTGGGGGTCATGCTGGAGGCGACCAGTCAATGTTCTCACTCATCAGTGTTTCTATCATTCTCTCCCTCTCCCTTTCTTTCTCTCTAAAATCAATAAAGAAAATTTTTTTTTTTGAGAAAAAGTGGATGAGTCAAAATATGTGCACTGAAACCCTGTATCTACCACAAGCTAGCTATAACCTTAGATGATTTACATTAATTCTCTGAGCTTCAAGTTCCTTAATTAGGAAATAAGAGAAAATATTTCCTACCTCATAAGACTCATGAAGTTTAGATATGATGCCATACATTTAAGTGTGTTTGAGCTATTACAACCAATTTTATGGTAGAAATAGAATCAAATATTAATGTTTTAAGGACATAAGAAATAATCACAAGAAATCTTCAGACAAGAGGACATACACTCAGAGCTGAAAAGACAGTCCTATACTACAGGCCACTATAAAATAGTAAATAAGTTATAATAATGGTTATCACTTACGGGATTCTTACTATGTGCCCCTCATTTCTATTCTTACAAAAACCCTGATGGGGATCATAAATCTTGTCCAGTGAATTTTGTTTGTTTTATTGTTTTGATTTGTTTTTTTGATTGTCCAATACCTAAACATTCTTCTTTTTTTTTAGAAACCCAACCATTGAGTTAGTATTGATGGAAGGTAGAGTCCCACCTCCCACTACCAATGCCAGATGCAGACACTACCTGCTCCCTGAGGTAGAGCATGAGCAGGTGCACTAAACTTGGCTGATTAGATACCCCCCTCAAGGACTTGACATCAGAAATGAGTAATGCTTTTTTGTAGTACAAATAGCAAGTGATCAGTGGTGGTCCTGCCAAAAATGGCTTCCAAAGTCTTGAAGTTATTGAAGCAGTACCTAATCTGGTCCTGCAGTTTCCCTTGATTTCTGTTGTTTTCTGACCTTTATCTGCCAACCTTCCTAATACCCTTCCAAGAAATTTCTGTTTTGCTTATGTTAATTGGAATCAGTTGCTGTTGTTTGCCAACAAGAATCCTGCTGACAAAAGTGGGTATTATTATTGTCCACATTGTATACATGAGAAAAGTGAGGGAGAGCTAAGTAATGATAAATCTGGGATTTGAACTCTGATAATATGACAACAGATGCTTCACTAAGGAAAAAGGAGAATGTAGACACCATTCATCTAGAATATTAGTGCAACAAGATATATAGGATACATAGATATAGATAGATGATAGATGATGATAGATAGATAGATAGATAGATAGATAGATAGATAGATGATAGATGATAGATAGATGATAGATAGATGTTAGATAGGGAATACACACACACCATATATATATATATATATATATATATATATATATATATATATACACACACATATATACACACAGACTGTATGTGTGTTTTCACATGCACATGAACATAGGAATAGATTATTAATGCCATGCAGACTTCCTGGGTTCAAATTCTGGATCTTCTACTTACTAGCTATGTGACCTTAGGCAAGTTAGTCAATTTCTCTGTGCCTCAATTTCTCCATGTATAAAGTAAGGATGATAATAAGAAATTTCCACACAAATGGTTGCTGGTAGGATTACATTAGTTAATACCTGTAAGGCACATCAAGCAGTGTCTGGGACAATATCAGTGTTTGTTACTATTATATGATTCAAGGTTTTGGACTGTAGAACATACCTGTAATTCCTATCTAAAACAAATAATCTTTATTTACTCAAAGAAATTGTCTAAATCTACTCAAATAAGAAACATTTAATATGTAAATATGCAAAGGCATCAATTGAAGAAAATCCTAGTACCCTGAAAATTTTAAAATGGCACATGGTTCAACTAGGTTCAATTGGTCAACTAGGTACTACTTTTACCTAAGCTGCTTTTGAGTTTTTGAATAAAAATATACAGATATCTCCAGTTGCTATCAAATAACAAAGGAAGAACCATCTGGTAGCTCTGTACCCATTTCTTCTAGAAAAGAGAACAATGAGAATGCAAGACGAGATTCATGGTACTTTTCTTAATCAACTACACAAGCTCACAGAGTCCAGTAGCAAGAATAGCTGGATTAAAAAAAAAAAAAGTAGATGGCAGCGGACAGAACAGGAGAAAGGGTGAGTGTGTGAGAGAGTGATCTAGTTGTGAGAGAGTGTGAGTGGACATGAAGGTGGAAGACCAAACTATGCAGTGCAGAGAAGTGGAGCAGAAGGTTCCTGTGCTGTGGACGGGAGCAGCCAGGTACCACAGTAAGCGGCTCTTCAGGGCACTTCTCCATGCACTGCAAGTAGATCTCACCATTTTGGAAGATCCCGGGTCTTCCCTGGGAGGAGGCAGTGGGAGCATCTAGGGCCCAGCAACCTGAGCCCACCAGTACACCTGACACCATTGGACCAGTGGGCACTGTGTCAACACAGACCAGTGCGCAGTAGTGGAGCTGCGAAGGTGCCGGTTGCAGAAGCTGCAAATGGACAGGAGCCCAGCACCATCCCCCACAATCGCAGCCTTATCAGAATTGAGATATAACCCCAGGAACAGAGGCTGGGAAGCAGACATCCATCCCAAGCAAGAGAAGCACAGACCAGCAGCTGAGACCCACCCCCAAAAACTACAGCAAAGGTTGAGTACGAGCTGAGCCACATGGGGCAGCAGTACTCCCCAGCCACCAGCAACCAGACCTGGGGCTCCACAGAGGCCTGTGTGACCCAGAAGCCCACAAGAGTGTTGGAAAGCCAGGACTTGAGAGGGCACAGTAGAATCCAGCTGCCCATGGAACCTGTGGGGTGCTGGAGCACCAGGGAGGCCTGTGTGACCCAGCAGCCCACAAAAGCTGTGGGAAGCAGGAGCCCAAAAGGGACTGGTGCTATCCAGCTGCCCGCTCACGGGACCTGCAGGGTGCGGGAGCACCAGAGAGGTCTGTGTGACCCAGCAGCCCACAAGATAGGTGTAGAGCAAGGTCTCCAAAGGAACTGTGCAATCCAGCTGTCCACAGTATAAGCAAGGAGGGCAGCTCCAACAGGGCCTGGGCTACACAGCTACAGGGGACACCAACAACAAGCTGGGAACACAACTCCAGAGGAGCCCATGTGATCCAGTAGCAGCACCTGCCAGGAAACACCATGCCAACTTCCAGTAGTCAATCCTCCAGGATCCACAGCAGGCAGGAGACAACATGCAACAAAACAGTCTGGGAGGAACAGTAGCCTTATTGGATATACACTGAGCTGCTTACACATCCAAATATCTCTCAGTGGGTACAGAGCTACCAGATGGCTGAAAGGGGGAGACAAAGAAACAACACCCAAAGGAAAGAAAAAGAAGAATCACCAGAAAAGAAACTATAGGAAATAGAAGACTGCAACTTGTCAGATAAAGAATTTAAAGCAATGATATTAAGGGTGCTCAAACAATTTGGTGAGAACTACAAGCAATATAATAAGAATTATGAAGAGCTCATTGGGAACTACTTCAGCTTTAAAAAAAGTAGAAGCTATGCATAAAGAGGTAGAAGCTATGCATAAAAATCAAGAGAAATAAAGAATGACATAGCTGTTATGAAAAATACCTTAGAAGAGTTCAATAGTAGAATAGAAGAAGCTGAAGACCAAATCAGCAACTTAGAAGACAAGGTAGAGAAAAACACTGAAATAGAGCAGCAAATAGGGAAAAAAAATTAAAAGCAGAAGGAAAGTTTAAGGGATCTGTGGGGCAATACAAAACATAACAACATTCACATTACAGGGATACTGGAAAGAGAAGAATACGAGGAAGAAAGAGAGAACCTGTTTGTAGAAATAATGAAAGAAAACTTTCCTAAACTCGTGAAGGAAAAAGTCATACAAGTCCATGAAACACAGAGAGTCCCAAGCAACAACCCCAGAAGACCCACAGCTAGACACATCATAATAAAAATGGCAAACATTAAAGACAAAGAAAGAATCTTAAAGGAAGGAAGAGAGAGACAGAAAGTTACCTACAAGGGAGCTCCCATTAGACTGTCAGCTGATTTCTCAATAGAAAATATGCAAGCAAGAAGGGACTGGCATGAAGTGTACAAAGTAATGCAAGGCAAGGGTCTGAATCCAAGACTACTCTATCCAGCAAGGCTATCATTCAAACTTGAAGGAGAAATAAAGAGCTTCACACACACACACACAAAAGCTAAAGGAATTTACCAAAACCAAACCAGCACTGCAAAAAATGCTGAAGGGACTGTTGTATGATGAAGAAGAAACAGAGAGAGAGAGAAAGAGAGAGAGAGAGAAGCAAAAGCATAAAATTAAAATGTCAACTAATAAACATCTATCAATAATTACCTTAAATATAAATGGCTTAAATGCTCCAATCAAAAGACATAGGGTAGCTGATTGGATAGGAAAACACGACCCATATATATGCTATCTACAAGAGACCCACCTCAGAACAAAAGACTCACACTGGATGAAAGTGAGGAATGGAAAAAAAATTTTCCAAGAAAAGGGAAATGAAATATAAGCTAATGTAGCAATACTCATATCTGACAAGATAGACTTCAAAATGAGGGCCATACTAAGAAACATAGAAGGTCACTACATAATATTAACAGGAGCAATCCAACAAGAGGATATAACCCTGTTAAACATATCCACACCAAATACGGGAAGCACCAAAATATATTTAAAAAATTCTGGAGGACTTCAAGGGAGAAATCAGTAGCAAAAAATCATAGTGGGTGACTTTAACAAACCACTAACACCACTGGATATATCTTTTAGACAAAAAATCAACAAGGACATAGAGTACTTACAAGACAAACTAGATCAGTTGGACTTAATTGATATTTACAGAACATTTCACCACAAAGCTGCAGAATATACATTCTTCTCAAGTGTACACGGGTCATTTTAAAAGATAGACCACATGTTAGGACACAAAGAAAGTCTCTATAAATTCAAGAAAATTAAGATCATATCAAGCATCTTCTCAGATCACAGTGGCATGAAACTAGGACTGAATTACAATAAAAGCAAACAAAAACATTCAAACACTTGGAGGCTAAATAGCATGTTACTAAACAATGAATGGGTTACTAAGGAGATCAAAGAAGAAATTAAAAACTTCCTGGAAACCAAGGAAAACAAACACACAACAACACAAAATCTATGGAACACAGCAAAAGCAGTCCTGAGAGGATAGTTTGTAGCACTACAGGCTTACTGAAGAAACAAGAAAAATTCCTAATTGACTTTATAACCCCACAACTTCAAGAACTAGAAATTAAACAAAAAGAAAAACCCTAGTAGGAGGAAGGAAATTGTAAAGGTCAAAGCAGAAATAAATGACATAGAGACTAAAATAACAATTCAAAAGATCAATGAAACAAAAAGCTGGTTCTTTGATAAAATAAAGATGGATGGACCTTTAGCCAAAGTCACCAAAAAACAAAAGAGAGAAATAAAATAAATAAAATCAGAAATGAAAGAGGAGAAGTAACAATTGACAACACAGAAATACAAAGGAGCATCAAAACATACTATGAACACTTATATGCCAACAAGTTGAACAATCTAGGAGAAATGGACAAATTTCTAGAAAAACACAGCCTCCCAAGACTGAACCAGGAAGAAACAGAAAACTTGAACAGACCAATAACAACAAAGTAAATTAAAGATGAAATCAAGAAACTCCCCGCAAACAAAAACCAAGGCACACATAGTTTCACGGCGTAGTTTTACCAAACATTCAAAGATCTATTACCCATTATCCTCACACTATTCCAAAAAATCCAAAAAGACAAAACACTTCTAAACTCATTTTATGAGGCCAGCATAATCCTAATTTAAAATCCAAATAAAGACACTACAAAGAAAAAAAACTACAGGCCAATATCCCTGATGAACACAGATGCCAAAATCCTTTAACAAAATATTAGCAAATCGAATCCAGCAATACATCAAAAAAATTATTCATCATAACCAAGTGGGTTTTATACCAGGCATGCAAGGATGGTACAATATTTGCAAATCAATAAATGTGATAAACCACATAAACAAAATGAAAGATAAAAATCATATCATATCAATAGATGCTGAAAAAGCATTGGACAAAATCCAGCATTTATTTCTGATAAGAATGCTCAGCAATGTGGAAATAGAGGGATAATATCTCAACGTAATAAAGGACATATATAAAAAATCTATAGCCAACATCATAATCAAAGGGTAAAATCTAAAAGCATTCCCTTTACGAACGTGAACAAGACAGGGATGCCCGCTTTCGCCACTCTAATTTAACATAGTACTGGAAGTCTTAGCCACAGTAATCAGATAGTAAGAAAAAATGAAAGGGATCCAAATTGGAAAGGAGGAAGTGAAACTATCATTATTTGCAGATGACATGATATTGTATATAGAAAATCCTAATGACCCCATGAAAACTCTACTAGACTTAATAAATGAATTTGGCAAAGTAGCAGGATACAAAATTAATGTCAAGAAATAAACAACATTCTTATACAACAGTGATGAACTCACAGAAAGAGAAACTAAAAAAAAATCCCATTTCCCATTGCAGAAAAAAAAAAAAAAGATTCCTAGAAATAAACTTAACCAAATAAATAAAAGAACGATATGCAGAAAACTACAGATCATTGAAAAAAGAAATAGAGGAAGATAGAAAAAAGTGGAAGCTCATACCATGTTCTTGAATTGGAAGAATTAACATCATTAAAATGTTCATACTACTCAAAGCAATCTATAGATTCAATGCAATCCCCAACAAAATACCAATGACATACTTCACAAAACAAAAACAAAAACTTCAAAAGTTTATATGAAACCGAACAAAACTACGAATAGCCACAGCACTATTGAAAAAGAAGAACAAAATAGGAGGGAGCACATTACCAGATTTCAGGTTATACTACAAAACCACTTTAATCAAAACAGCCTGGTGCTGGCACAAGAGCAGTCATATAGACCAGTGGAACACAATAGAGAACCCAGAAATTGACGCAAGACAATATGATCAATTAATATTTGAGAAAGGGTGCAAGAACATTAAGTGGAGTCAAGATATTCTCTTCAATAAATGGTGTTAAAAAAAATTGGACAGCTACCTGCAATAAAATTAAGCTAGAACACCAACTTACACCATATACGAGAATAAACTCAAAATGGATAAAAGACTTAAATGTAACTTGTGAATCCATAAAAATTGTAGAAGAAAACGTAAGCAACAAAATCTCAGACATCATACACAGCAGAATTTTCACTGATACATCACCTAAGGCAACAGAAACAAAGGAAAAAATGAACACGTGGGACTACATCAAATGAAAAAACTTCTGCAAAGCAAAAGAAACAACCATCAAAACAAAAATAGGTCCCAATATATGGGAGATCATAATCGCCAATGATGCATCATATAAGGGGTTAATATCCAAAATATATAGAATGTTCATACAACTCTACAAAAAGACGACAGAGAACCAATTAAACAATGGGCAGAGGACCTAAATAGGTACCTTTCCAAACAGGACATACAAATGGCTAAAAGACATATAAACAAATGCTCACTGTCAGTAATCATCAGAGAGATGCAAATTAAAACAAAAATGAGGTATCACTTCACACCTGTCAGAAAGGCCAGCATAAACAAATCATCAAACAACAAGTGTTGACGAGGGTGTGGAGAAAAGGGTACTCTAATACACTGCTGGTGGGAATGCAGACTGGTGCAGCCGCTATGGAAAACAATATGGTGCTACCTCAAAAAATTAAAAATTGAACTTCCATTTGACCCAGTGATCCCACTTCTAGGAATATGCCCTACGAAGCCTGAAACACCAAACAGAAATAATATATGTACCCCCATGTTTGTAGCAGCACTATTTAAATAGCTAAGATCTGGAAACAGCCCAAGTGTCCATCAGTAGACGAATGGATAAAAAAGCAGTGGCATATACACAATGGAGTACTACGCAGCTGTAAGAAAGAAAGATCTCTTATCCTTTGAGACCACATGGAGGGACCTGAAAAGTATCATCCTAAGAGAAACAAGCTAAACATAGAAAGACAAGTACCATATGACCTCACTTATTTGTGCAATGTAATGAACAGAACAGTCTGAGGAATGCGGTAGTCCCAGAGATGTGGAAGTGGGGTACAGACTGACAATCCCCAGAAGATGGGGTAGTGGGGGAGAGATAAACCACAGAACTTATATGCATGTATGCATGAACAATGGACATGGACAACAAAGCTGGGGACAAGGCAGGGAGGGAGGGGGAGGGGGGAATCAGTGCGGGAAAAAGGAGCAACATCTGTAACAAAAATTAATTAATAAAAAAATAAAGAACTAAAATTTTAAAAAAAAGTTTGGTACATATACACAATGGAGTACTATGCAGCTGTAAGAATGAAAAATCTTTTATCCTTTGAGACGACATGGAGGGACCTGGAAAGTATCATCCTAAGTGAGAGAAGCCAAACAGAGAAAGACAAGTATCATATGATCTCACTTATTTGTGGAATATAATGAACATAACAGTCTGGGGAATGGGGTCATCCCAGAGACGTTAAATTAAGGTGCTGATTGACAATCCCCAGAAGAGGGGTTGGTGGGGGAGAGATAAACCACAGAACTTACATGCATGTATGCATGAACAATGGACATGGACAACAAAGCTGGGGATGGGGCAGGGAGGGGGGGCAGGAATCAGTGGGGGGAAAAGGAGAAACATCTGTAATAAAAATAAATTAATTAATTTAAAAAATAAAATAAAAAAATAAAAAAAAACCCAGACACTTCAAAGGATTTAAAGATTTGTCAGATGCTCCAAGCCCCTGAAGAGTTCACACTCCTCTGTTGTTAAGGATACTTGAGGAGCAAGAGGAGTTTAAGAACCTCTGTATTATGTTGTAAATAGAGTTATTCCATGTTTTCTGACACTTTTATCAATTCTTTTTTAAATATATTTTTTATTGATTTTTTAGAGAGAAAGGAAAGAAGGGAGAGATAGAAACATTGATCAGCTACCTCCTGTATGCCCCCTACTGAGGATCGAGTTCACAACCCCAGTATGTGACCTGAGGGGGAATAAACTGGGACTTCTCAGTCCATGGGGGGATGTTCAATCCACTGAGCTGCACTGGCTGAACTCACCAATTCTTATGTACATTTCAATCCACCATAATTTTAGCAAAACATCTGATTTGCAAATTAGCCTTAGCTCATAAGTTTGGAGTGGTGCAAGTTAGACTTTAATCAAGACTGAAAAAGATGATTGTCTAGTTTAATTTTTTTTGTTTTGCATGTAGTTGTCCAATTTTCCCAACATCATTTATTAAAGAGTCTGTCTTTACTCCATTGTATGCTCTTGTTACCTTTGTCAAACATTAATTGAGAATAATGCTTTGGTTCAATTTCCGGGTTCACTGTTCTATTCCATTGATCTGTATGTGTGTTCTTGTGCCAGTATTAGGCTGTTTTGATTACAGTAGCTTTGTAGTATAACCTGGTAGCTGGTATTGTGATCTTACCTATTTTGTTCTTTTTCAGGATTGCTATGCATGTTTGCATAACCAATGGACATAGACAACAATGCTAGGGGTGTGGGAGGGCAGGATGGGGAGGATCGGGGGGGGGGTGGGGAGAGCAATATCTGTAACAAAAATAAATTAATAAAAATTGAAAAAAATATTTAAAAAGAATATATCTTATAAGACATATTTCTTTAAGCAAAAACTACCAAATCTGATATTCCAGACATGAGTAAAACTGTAGCATAACAGCTGCCATCCACATTCTGGCTAATATTATAGTTAGCTGAAGGGATACAGCAATATCCAGAGGGGTTGCTTGATGTTAAATATTACTAAGGATAAACAGTGAGAATTGATTCAAGGACATGAACTTAGAGAATCCACAAACTTAGACTTCAATTATTTATCGAATATTGATAATTCTTGGAAAATAATATTGGATATTTCTTTTTTTTCCTCAAGTGAACTACTAAAACTACTGAATTAGCCAACCAATAAATATTAAGTAGAGCTTGGATTTTAGCTGAAACTCATGATTGTTTTAAAGTACATTTTTATGTATATTTTTAAAAATGTTAAAGCCACTAACTGTATGTTTAATTGTATGTATAAAATTTATTTAGGAATTCTGTCACTCTGATAACTGTTTGAACATAATTTCTACCTGTAACACTAACTAGTATGTTTGTTGCTATTCACCATCCTTAAAATGAGCCTTAATCTCATAACCATAGCCTTGATGTAACAAGCTTAAGATCTTAGATCAACAAAAAGGACTAGCTTTCCTAGAAGTGATATGCTTCAGAAATGCTCATTCTGCAGTTAGCCTAATGGTAGCTCACCAGAAATCAGCCTTGTTTTATTTTACTTAGATGATATTAATCCCCCAGTATAGTTGACCAGTGGCCTCCACTGGGCTCCTTTCTCTGGGAACCCTGGCTATTAGAATAATGGGACAATCACAAGCAGCCCTCTTTAGGCTTCTCTGCTTACAATGAGGATTCAGAAGTAAACAATGAGCCAACCTAGACTAGTCAGAGACCTTTCTATACTTTTAAATGCTGGGCTGCAGCTATTCGGCAATTCTCAGTACACAAGTTTCAGTTTTCTGCTTTATTTGTCCACAAGAATGTGCTATATAGCTTTTCTTAAAATTCAACTGCTATAATGTTAAATAGAAAAAAAAAAAAAAACAGGTTACAAAATTGCTTCTATACTGGATGTATAATTATGTCAAAATTATATATGCATATGGACAGGGACTAGAAGGAGATGAGAAAAAATGAAAATAATTTTATTTACGGGGCATGGCAGGACTATGAATGAGGATTTTTTTTTTTTTTAGTTTTTTTTTTTTCCTTTAGATTTTCATTAGCATTCACAGAGGCTATGAAAAAAATACAGACAGTTAAATCTGTAACTTTGTATAAATAAAATGTTGAGTATCATTCTGTTTGCTTAGTGCTTGCCTTACAAGCACAATGTTTCTTTTTGTACATCATCTGAAAGAACAGATTCCACCATAATTTAGAGAGTCTTTGGCAAGAAAATCAGTAAAGACGTATTTTTTCAAAGCCTAGAGTGGACTGCTTTTCTCTAGAAATGTGTTAAGTTAATTGAAAAGGTTTGGTTCAATATAGCCAGTTGGACTTCACAGCATTGTCGACAACACATACTGTGAGTATGAACTTTGTACCTTTCAAATACCTTTGGGAAGGCAGGGAATTAAAATATTGCACTATATTGGCAACTAAATGGCCATTTATCATCCATGCTAAATTCAGAGCTGAGAAGAATGATTTAGAAACTCTCAAAGAGCCTTGATTAACAATTTCAAAGTTATACCTGTAAATGTAGATTTTCACAGCATATTTGGGGAAGACTGAGATACCATCTGGGTATACTATGAACATGGCCTCTCTAATAACAACTTCTAAATGTATTCACACCCACAAAAGCTGCATTAAAATGCATTAAGCTTGAAACACCAACTGACAAAAGCAAGGAAATTCACAGTTAAAAGGGAAATGTGTTATTTATTCTTCAATACTTAAAAGAACAGGTGCATTTGGGAAGTCATTAAAGCAGCATCCAGTTGTACTGAAGAATATATGGAATCTTTTCCTCTGCCAATGTAACTTTTCCTTCTCTCACTGAATGCATGTATTAATCTTCACTTTTTGGTCATATAGGTTTTTGCTTGCTTAATTACCAGAGCATGTAAAATAAATACCTTCTAATTTTCAAAACTCAACACAAACACACAATAGAAGCCAGTTCTCAGCCTTGGATGCCTGACAGTTTCCCATTATTTGTATTTTTCCCCAAGGTGCCTAAGCCAAATAGTTCTAGCTCTCCCCTATCCTTTAAGGAATGCTGTTTCCTTTACCCATTCTGGGTATACAGTCTCCAATGGTGGCCAATACTTGCATCTTCTATCAGCACCTCAATGGAGCAACTGGCTGAAGTCAGAGTTCTGAGGGCCAAAGAACCCATTCTTCTGGACATTTGCTATTAAGGTAAAGTATATTTCTTTTTTAAATATGGGTTGTAGCACTCTTATTTTGACAAAAGTAGCTGTCAGTGCGATATAAAGAATCATTCATTGATATAAATGAGTCCTCTTATCATTTTTTAAAAATTCATTCATTTATTTAATCATTCAGTTACTGAGTACTTGCCATGTGCTAAGCATTGGGATTAAAATGATGACCACAACCTGGGTCCTGCTCCCAAGTTGCTCACTGTCTATAGGGGCAGACAAAACAGCAAGCAGGCAATCTTCATCCAGTGTGATGAGTGCTGCTACATGAGTCATTGAACAGGGCTTATGAAGCACAGAGGAGGAGTATCTTATTCACACTAGGGGCTCTATATAAAGAGTCTAAGAGGGAGTTATTGATATGATACATAACCATTGTAGTGCTAACCTTATAGCTAAATTAATCAATACAATCCACAAACTTTTATTGAACACCTACTAAACTCCAGTCCCTGGACTAGGCACTGGGAATATTGACACAGTTTCTGTAGTTTTTAAGCAGGGGAGTGATAGGAATAGCTTGGCTCAATCATTGAAAATGAGGAGCAAGAGGAGAAAGAAATGGGGAGCGAGAGCATAAAAGCCATGGTTTATACTACAACAATAGAGAAACCACAAAAAGCTTGTAACCTGGAGTATAATATTAACAAATTAATGTTTTAGTAAAATCACCCTGGCACATTAAGAAAGGGATATTGAAAGGGGTCAAGAGAATCAGTGAAAACAATTAGGAGGCTGATGAAAGATACTGAGGTTCTCAATAAGGTAAATGGCAATTGGGATTGGAAGGTTATGGATAATGTCAAATAATATTTAGCATAGAATCAGCACAATTTAGTGATTGATTGTATCTGGGAATTGGAGAAACATGATAGATCCATGGGATGCGAACTCTACATAGAATCACTAAATATTGGAAGAGAATTTAGAGATTATACAGTTAAATATTCTCATTTTATCCATAAGAAAACTGTCACCCTGGCTGGTTTGGCTCAGCGGTTGGAGCATCGGCCTGCAGACCAGAGGACCAGAGTTCCCGGGTTTGGTTCCTGCAAGGGGCACGTACCAAAAAGAAAACTCTCGACCCAGACTAGTTTGACTGACTTGTTGAAGTCAATCAATCTATTTTGTGGTGACCCAGTGCCAAGGACCAAGATCTCCTAGCTTAAAATAAAGTAGTTTTTCGCCCTGGCCGGTTTGGCTCAGCGGTTGGAGCGTCAGCCTGCGGTACAGAGAGACCCGGGTTCGGTTTCCGCTAAGGGCACGTACCTCGGTTGCAGTTTGTCCCCGGCCCTGGTTGGTCGTGCGGGTGGCAGCCACTCGATGTGTCCCTTCACGTCGATGTTTCTCTCTCTCTCTCCTCCTCTCTCTCCCTCCCACTCTATCTGAACAAAAAATGTCCTCGGGTGAGGATTTAAAAAATAAAAAAAATAAAGTAGTTTTTCAATAAATTTAATGTAACATCTAGATTGATATAAAAGTACTCTACTTTAAAATCCCCAAAGATGAAAATTAATCTCAAAATTATTTGAACACTTTCCATATTGTCTCTGCTATGTACTCCCACAACATTTGATCCAAACAATAATTTCTGCTTTTTATAGCTTCTTTCAGTCTCTGAAAAGATTCAGGTGACCAAGTGTGGCTATATGATACCCTCATGATACTGTGACTGTGAAACATGAATGTTTTATGTACATACTTATTTTGTAATTAAAATTTGATCATAATTGTAACATAAAAATTCCATAAGATACATAGTAAACTTTTTATTCTCCCTGGCTCTCAGTTTCTAATATTTCACATTAAAAAAAGTAAGATTAATGAACTGTAGAGGTAAATAATGTTAGAAGGCAATAAACCCTGAAATGTAGCAAATTTAGAAATGCTTTTAAATCAATCTTCTTTTCAATAAGTATAAAATTATTGCATTATTTCCTCCTACTCTTAAATACTACTAGTTGAATTCTCTATCATTAATGATAAAAACACCTCAGAAGAAGCTTGAGTGAGAAATTAACAATACATTTGAGGTTATATATCTCTATCCAGTGATAGTTTCAACCTTGATGTCTCAGACACCTTAAAACATTTTTCCTATGCAATTATAATGTATTCTCAAACATAACTGTGCTAACGTTCCAACACTTTGAGACAGTACATACTTTCAATCGTGTTCACAAGGGAGCTATAGATTCAAAGATACCCCAAATACTTCTCTTCAATTTGAAACACTTGCTTGAAAAATGAAGTCTATATTCTCCGTAACACTCTGTATTAGGTATCTGGTGCATAACATTGACAAGGCAGTCCAGAGCATCAAAATTATGCTGTGAAAGTTGATCAATAATTGAAGATCACACACACACAAATATAGAAATACTATGTATTTCATTTTGCAAACATATTTTTCTGTGGCTTCTCACCCATTGGATCAATGTGACAGGATGAGGTAGGGTGAGTTGGGGTAAGGGCTTCTGATACAACTTAGAGAAAAAAGTATTTGTTCAGTTTGGATTTCAAATTTAAATTTAAATCCATAGAAGTACAATGATCTTAAAAGCTAGGTTTACAAAATCTATTTTCATTTTTTAAATTATTTTATTCATTTATTTTGTTACAGATATGTCCCTTTTTTCCCCATTGACACCCCCCTCCGTCCCCTCCCCACTGCCACATCCCTAGCATTGTTCTCTAAGTCCATTGTTTATGCATACATGCATATAAGTTCTGTGGTTTATCTTTTCACCCCAACCACCTTATCTTCTGAGGTTTATCAGTGTGTACCCTACTTCTATGTCTATGACTCTATTTTGTTCATCACTTTGTTTAATTCATTATATTGCACAAATAAGTGACAACATGTGATATTTGTCTTTTTCTGCTTGGCTTGTTTCACTTAGGATAATACTTTCAAGGTCACTCCATGTTGTCTCAAAGGATAAGAGATCTTTCCTTCTTAAAGCTGCATAGTATTTCGTTGTGTACATGTACCATGGCTTTTTTATCCACTCATCTACTGATGGATACTTGGGCTGTTTCCAGATCTTAGCTATTGTAAATAGTGCTGCTATGAACATAGGGGTACATATATTCTTTCTGATTGGTGGTTCAGGCTTCTTGGGGTATATTCCTACAAGCGGGAACACTGGGTCGAATGGAAGTTCAATTTTTAATTTTTTGAGGTAACACCATTGCATTTTCCACAGTAGCTGCACCAGTCTGCATTCTCACCAGCAGTGTACTAGAGTCCCCTTATCTACACACCTTTGCCAGCACTTGTTGTTTGAAGATTTGTTGATGGGGGCTGTTCTGACAGGTATAAGGTAATACCTAATTGTTCTTTTAATTTTTATCTCTCGGATGATTAGTGATGTTCAGCATTTTTTATGTCTCTTGGCCATTTGTATGTCTTATGTGGAGAGGTATCTCATTAGGTGCTCTGCCCATTTTTTTATTATTTATTTTTTGTATTAATTAATTAATTTATTTTTGTTACAGATGATTCTCCTTTTTCCCCCACTGATTTCCCCATCTCCTTCCCTCACCACCCTGTCCTCACCTTTGTTCTCCATGTCCATTGTTCATGTATACATGCATATAGGAGTTATGTGGTTTATCTCTCCCTCACCACCTCGTCTTCTGTGGATTGTCAGTCTGTACTCCACTTCCACATCTCTGGGACTACCCAATTCCCCAGATTGTTATGTTCATTATATTCCACAAATAAGTGAAATCATATGATACTTGTCTTCCTCTGTTTCGCTTGTATCACTTAGGATGATACTTTCCAGGTCCATCCATGTTGTCTCAAAGAAAAAAAAAAGATCTTTCTTTCTTATACCTACATAGTATTCCATTGTGTATACATAACACTGTTTTTTATCCACTCATCTAATGAAGAACACTTGGGCTGTTTCCAGATCTTAGCTATTGTAAATAGTGCTGCTACAAACAAGGGGGTACATATATTCTTTCTGATTGGTGCTTCAGGATTCTTAGGGTATATTCCTAGACGTGTGATCACTGAGTCAAATGGACATTCAATTTTTAATTTTTTGAGGTAACACCATAGCATTTTCCACAGTGTGTTCACCAGTCTGCATTCCCCCCAGCAGTGTACCACAATCCCCTTTTCTCCACACCCTCATCTGCACTTGTTGTTTGATGATTGTTGATGGCAGCCATTCTGACAGGTGTGAGGTGATACTGCATTGTTGTTTTAATTTGCAACTCATTGATGATTAGTGATGTTGAGCTTTTCTTCATATGTCTCTCAGCCATTTGTATGTCCTGTTTGGAGAGGTGTGTATTTAGTTCCTCTGCCCATTTTTTAATTGGGTTCTTTGTTTAACTTCTGTTGAGTTGTATGGTAATCTCTATATACTGGAAATTAACTCCTTATCCGATATATCATTGGCAATTATTCTCTACCATACAGTGGGTTGCCTTTCCATTTTGATGATTGCATCTATTGCTCTGCAGAAGATTTTGAGTTTGATGTAGTCCCATGTGTTCATTTTCTCCTTTGTTTCTGTTTCTGCAGGTGATGTATTACTGAAAATTCTGTTGTGTATGATATCTGAAATTACCTTGCCTACAGTTTCTTCTAGGATTTTTGTGGATTCATGAGTCTCATTTAAGTCTTTTATCCATTTTGAGTTTATTCTTGTGTACAGTGTAAGTTGATGGTCTAGTTTCATGTTTTTGCATGTAGCTGTCCAATTTTCCCAAAACCATTTATTAAACAGGCTGTCGTTACTCCACTGTATGCTCTTGCCACCTTTGTCAAATATTAATTGAGCATATTGCCTTGGGTTTATTTCTGGGTTCTCTATTCTGCTCCATTGATCTATGTGTCTGTTCTTGTGCCAGTACCAGGCTGTTTTGATTACAGTCGCTTTGTAGTATAACCTGATAACTGGTAATGTGATCCCTCCCACTTTGTTCTTCTCTTTCAAGATTGCTGTGGCTATTTGGAGTCTTTTTGGTTTCATATAAAGTTTTGAAACATTTGTTCTAGTTCTGTGAAGTATGCCGTTGGTATTTTGATGGGGATTGCATTGAATCTATAGATTGCTTTGGGTAGTATGGACATTTTAATGATGTTAATTCTTCCAATCCATGAACAGTGTATGTGGTTCCACTTTTTTATATCTTCCTCTATTTCTTTTTTCAATGATCTGTAGTCTTCTGCGAATAGGTCCTTTATTTTTTTGGTTAAGCTTATTCCTAGATATCTTAATTTTTTTGCTGGAATGGTAAATGGAATTGTTTTTTTAGTTTCTCTTTCTGTGAGTTCGTCATTGATGTAGAAGAATGCCATCGATTTTTTGACATTAATTTTGTATCCTTCTACTTTGCCAAATTCATTTATTAAGTCTATTAAATTATTGATGGAGTTTGGGGTTTTCTACATATAGTATCATGTCATCTGCAAATAATGTCTGTTTCACTTCCTCCCTTCCAATTTGGATCCCTTTTATTTTTTCTTCCTGTCTGATTGCTGTGGCTAAGACTTTCATTACTATGTCAAATAAGAGTGGCGAAAATGGAAATCCTTGTCTTGTTCCTTTTCGTAAGGGAAATGCTTCTAATTTTTGCCCTTTGAGTATGATGTTGGCTGTAGGGGTTTCATATATGGCCTTTATTATGTCGAGATATGATTCCTCTATTCCCAGTTTGCTGAGCATTTTTATCAGAAATGCGTGCTGGATTTTGTCAAATGCTTTTCAGCATCTTTTGATATGATCATATGATTTTTATCTTTCATTTTATGTGGTGTATCACATTGATTGATTTATGAATATTGTACCAGGTTTGCATCCCTAAGATTAATCCCACTTGGTCATGGTGCATAATTTTTTTTTGATGTATTGCTGGATTTGATTTGTGAGTATTTTGCTCAGGATTTTGGGATGTATGTTCATCAGGCATATTGGCCTGTAGTTTTCTTTCTTTGTAGTGTCTTTTTCTGATTTTGGAATTAGAATTTTGCTGGCATCATAAAACGAATTTGGAAGTCTTCTTCCTTCTTGAATTTTTTGAAATAGTTTGAGGAGAATGGGTATTATTTATTTGAGTGTTCGATAAAATTCCCCTGTGAAGCTGTCCGTGCTTGGGTTTTTGTTTGCTGGGAGAGTCTTGATTACTTCTTCAATTTCTTCTGTTGTTGTTGGTCTGTTCAAGTTTTCTATCTCTTCCCAGTTCAGTTTGAGGAGACTATATGTTTCTAGAGAAATTTCTAAAAAAATTTGTCCATTTGGCTTAGATGGTCATATTTGTTGCCGTATAATTGTTAATAATATTTGTTAACATTTTTTTTTTATTTCTGTAGTGTCAGTTATTATTTTTCCCCTTTCATTTCTGATTTTGTGTATTTGGGTTCTCTGTCTTTGTATCTTGGTGAGTGTAGCTAAGGATCCATCAATCTCGTTTTTCTTTTCAACAATCAAGCTCTTTGTTTTTTTGATCCTATGAATTGTTTTTTTGGTCTCCATGTCATTTATTTCTGCTCTGATATTTACAATTTCCTTCCTTCTACTTGCTCTGGAGTTGTCTTTTTGATTGATTTCTAGTGATTTAAGTTGTGAGGTTAGATAACCTGTTAGAAATTTTTCTTGTTTCTTGACATAGGCCTGTAGTGCTATGAACTTCCCTCTCAGAATTGCTTTTGCTTCATCCCATAGATTTTGTATTGTTCTGTGTTTATTTTCATTGGTTTCCAGGAAGTTTGTAATTTCTTCCTTGATCTCCATGGTTACCCATTTATTGTTAAATAACATGCTATTTAGCCTCCAAGTTTTCAAATGTCTTTGCATGTTCTTGTAGCAATTGATTTCTAGTTGCATGTCAGTGTGATCTGAGAAGATGCTTTATATGATTTCAATCTTCTTGAAATTGTGGAGATTTAGTTTGTTTATGCCCTAACATGTGGTCTATCTTTGAGAATGTCCCACATCCACTTGAGAAGAATGTGAATTCTGCGGTTTTGCTGTGTAATACTCTGTAGATATCTATGAAATCCATTTGAGCCCTGGCCGGTTTGGCTCAGCGGTTAGAGCGTCAGCCTGCGGTCCGGAGGGACCCGGGTTCGGTTCCCGCTAAGGGCATGTACTTCGGTTGCAGTTTGTCCCCGGCCCTGGTTGGTCGTGCGGGTGGCAGCCACTCGATGTGTCCCTTCACATCGATGTTTCTCTCTCTCTCTCTCCCTCCCACTCTATCTGTACAAAAAATGGAAAAATATCCTCGGGTGAGGATAAAAAAATAAAATAAAAAAAAAAATGAAATCCATTTGATCTAGCACTTCATTTACAGTCTGTGTTTCCCTGTTAATATTTTGTCTAGAAGATCTATCCAGTGATGTCAGCAGGGTATTGAAGTCCCCTGCTATGATTGTATTGCTGTCGATTTCTCCTTTGAGGTTCTCTAAGAAATTTTTTATATATGTTGGTTTCTCTGTCCTGGCTTTCTGTGCTGTGGAATGAGCTTGGTCTTTATTCCCCAAGGGCGCTGCTCACAGCTAAGACTGTTGCTATCTGTGGGTTCCCAGCCCACCAGCCTTTCGAGGCTCCACAGATCCTACCAGTGTCCCTGGTTATAAGGTCCTGTCCTGCAGCTTTTCTGTTGCTTTTTTCTGATGATTTTTCTTTATTTTAATTGTAATTTCTGTTTGTTCCTGGGAGATCGTCTGCATAGCTTCTATTCACTCCACCTCCATTTTCACATCTTCTATGCCTATCTTGTGCTCAGCTGGGTCACACAGGCATTCCTGATGCCACTGCATCCTGCAGGTCCCATAGGTAACTGGGTCCCACAGGCCTCTCTGGTGCTTCAGCATCCAACAGGCCCCTTGGGTAACTAGATCCTGCAGTCCCTGCTGTGTTGAACAGGCCTCTCTGGTGCTTCAGCAGCCCGCAGGTCCCATGGGTAACTAGATTGCACAGTCTCTGGTCAGTCACACAGGCCTCTCTGGTACTTCAGCACCCTGCAGGTCCTGGAGGTAACTAGATCACACAGTCTCTTGTCAGTCGCACAGGACTCTGTGGTGCTTCAGCAACCCACAAACCTCAAGATAAATGGATTGCATAGTCCCTGCTGGGTAGCACAGGCCTCTCTGGTGCCCCCACCACCCTGCAGTTCCTGAGGGTGGGCAGTTGGATTGCAACAGTCTCTCCTGGACTCAGGCTTCCCACTGCTCTTGTAATCTACCGGACCGCACAGTCCATTGTGGAGCCCCATGTCTTGCCGCTGGCAGCTGGGGAATGCTGCTGCTCTGTGAGGCTCAACTGCTCAGATTTGGCTGTAGTTTTGGGGGATGGGTCTCAGCTGCTGGTCTGTGGTTCTGTTGTCTGGGGATAGATATCTGCTCCCCAGCCTCTGTTGCTGAGGATATATCTGGACTCTGTTTGGGCTGCTACTATGGGAGTTGGTTCTGGATTCAGGGATGTCTGTGGCTTCTGCAACCAGTGCTTTGGTCTGTGCACTACTGTGCACTGGTCTGAGTTGACACAGAGTGTCCACTGGTTTCGTGGTGCCAGGTGTGCTTGTGAGCTCAGGTTGCTGGGCCCTAACTGCTCCCACTGCCTCTTCCCAGGGAAGTCCTGGGATCTTCCAAAATGATGGGACCTCCCTGTGGTGCAGGGAGAATCGCCCTGAAGGGTCACTTACCACAGTAGCTGGCTGCTCCTGTCTACAGCACAGGAACCTTCTGCTTTTTGGCTCTGCACTGCTCAGGTTTGGTCGTCCACCTTCAAGTCCATTCACACTCTCACACACTCTTTCACTCTCTCACACACTCACACTCCCTCTGGTCCTGTCCATCACCATTTTTTTTTTTTTTTTGCTCTGCCCATTTTAAAAAAATGTATTTTTAGTAATATGTTTTGGTTACCGATATTTCTCCTTCCGCCTCCTTACCCCATTTCCAGCTTTGTTGTCCATTGGTTATGCATGCATGTATATAAATTCTGCATTTTATCTCTTATACCCCAGTCCCTCTCTTCTGAGGTTTGTCGGTCTGTACCCTACCTCTATGTTTCTGGATGAATTTTGTTCATCAGTTTGTTTAGTTCACTCACAAATAAGTGAGATCATGTGATATTTGTCTTTCTCTGTTTGGCTTGTTTCTCTTAGCATAATGCTCTCTATGTCCCTTCATGTCATCTCAAATGATAGATCTTTCTTTCTTTCAGCTGTATAGTATTCCATTGTGTACATGCATCACAGCATTTTTATCCACTCATCTACTGATGGACACTTGGATTGTTTTCAGATCTTAGCTATTGTAAATTGTGCTGCTATGAACACAGGGGTACATATATTCTTTCTGATTGATGTTTCAGGCTTCTTAAGGTATATTTCTAGAAGTGGGATCACTGGTCAAAAGACAGTTAAATTTTTAATTTTTTTGAGATAACACCATAATGTTTTCCATCGTGACTGCATCAGTTTGCATTCCCACCAGCAGTATAGTAGAGTCCCCTTTTCACTACACCCTCGCCAACACTTATTGTTTGATGATTTGTTGATGGCAGCCATTCTGTCCAGTTTGAGGTGATACCTCATAGTTGTTTTAATTTGCATCTCTCTGATGATTAATGACATTGAGCATTTCTTCAAATGTCTTTTGGCCATTTGTGTGTCCTGTTTGGAGACGTCTTCTGCCCATTTTTTAATTGGGTTCTATGTCTTTTTATGTTGAGTTGTATGAGCATTCTTTATATTTTGGAAATTAACCCCATATCTGATACATCATTGGTAATTATGGTCTCCCATAGAGTGCAATCCCTTTCAATTTCGATGGTTGTTTCTTTTGCTGTGCAGAAGCTTTTTAGTTTAATGTAGTTCCATGTGTTCATTTTATCCTTTGTTTATTTTGCCTTAGGTGTTTTATCAGTGAAATTCTGCTGCCTGTGATGTCTGAGATTTTGTTGCCTACATTTTCTTCTAGAATTTTTATGGATTCACAGGTAGAATGTAAGTCCTTTATCTATTTTGAGTTTAATCTTGTGTATGGTGGTGAGTTGGTGATCTAGCTTTATTTTTTTCCAAGTGGCTGTTAAATATTCCCAACACCATTTATTTAAGAGTCTCTTTTGACTCCACTTTATGCTCTTGTCACCTTTGTCAAATATTAATTGAGCATATTGTCTTGCGTCAATTTCTGTGTTCTTTATTCTGTTCCATTGACCTATCTGCCTGTTCTTGTGTCAGTACCAGGCTGTTTTGATTACAGTGGCTTTGTAGTATAACCTGATATCTGGTATTGTGATCCCTCCTCCTTTATTCATCTCTTTGAATATTTATGTGGCTATTCAGGGTCTTTTTTGGTTCCATATAAACTTTTGGAGTGTTTGTTCTAGTTCTGTGAAATAGGTCATTGGTATTTTGATGAGCATTGCATTGAATCTATAGATTGCTTTGGGTAGTATGGACATTTTAATGATGTTAATTCTTCCATTCCATACACATGGCATATGCTACTACTTTTTAATATCTTCCTCTATTTCTTCTTTCAATGACCTGTAGTTTTCTGTGAAGAGGTACTTTAATTCTGTGGTTAAGTTTTTCCTAGGTATCTTAATTTTTTTGCCATGATGGTAAATTGGATTATTTTTGGAGTTTCTCTTTCTGTGAGTTCAGAAGCACAAGAGGAACACAAAGAGGCCCACACCAAGACACATAGTAATTAAAATGTCAACAATTAAAGACAAAGAGAGAATCGTAAAAGCAGCAAGAGAGAAGCAACAGGTTACCTACAAAGGAAACACCATAAGGCTCTCAGCCAACTTCTCACAAGAAACACTACAGGACAGAAGGGAGTGGCATGAAGTAATCAAGGTCATAAAAAACAAGTCTCTGAATCCAAGACTACTCTACCCGCAAGGCTATCATTCAAAATAGAAGGTCCAATAAAGAGCTTCCCAGACAAAAAAAAAAGGCTAAGGGAAAACGTAAGCACCAAACTAGCACTGCAAGAAATATTAAAGGGACTACTGTAATGAAATAGGAAGAAAAATATAACCACACTAAACAAAAATGGCAATAAACAAGTACATATCAATAATCACCTTAAATGTAATGGATTGAATGCTCCGATAAAAAGACATTGAGCAGCCCTGGCCGGTTTGGCTCAGCGGTTAGAGCATCGGCCTGCGGTCCGGAGAGACCCGGGTTCGGTTCCCGCTAAGGGCACGTACTTCGGTTGCAGTTTGTCCCCGGCCCTGGTTGGTCGTGCGGTGGCAGCCACTCGATATGTCCCTTTCACATCGATGTTTCTCTCTCTCTGTCTCTTCCTCTCTCTCCCTCCCACTCTATCTGTACAAAAAAATGGAAAAATGTCCTTGGGTGAGGATAAAAAAAAAAAAAAAAAAAAAAAGACATTGAGTAGCTGATTGGATAAGAAAGCATGACTCATCTATATGTTGTTTACAAGAGACCCACCTCACAACAAAAGTCTCACATAGCTTAAAAGTGAAGGGACGGAAAAAGATTTTCCAAGCAAATGGAAAGCAAAAAAAAAAAAAAAAAGCTGGGGAAACAATACTCATATCTGACAAAATAGATTTCAAAATATAGGCCATAACTAAAGACAAAGAAAACCACTATATAATATTGAAAGTATATATCCAAACAGTACATATAACCTTGATAAACATATATGCACCCAATATAGAAGCATCAATATATATTAAAAATCTTCTGGAGGACTTTCAAGGAGAAATCAACCACAATACAATCATAGAAGGGGACCTCAACACTCTGTTGACAGCACTGGATAGATCCTCTAGACAAAAAATTAGCAAGGAAACAGAGACTCTAAATGAAGCACTAGACCAAATGGATTTAATAGATATCTACAGAGAATTACACCCCAAAACTACAGAATTCACATTCTTCTCAAGTGCCCATGGGACATTCTCAAAGATAGACCACATGTTAGGGCACAAACTAAATCTGTACAAGTTCAAGAAGATTGAAATGATATCAATCATCTTCTCAGATCACAATGCTATGAAACTTAAAATCAATTGCAAAAAGAACATGCAAAGACATTTGAACACATGGAGCCGAAATAGCATGTTATTAAAAAATGAATGGGTTAATGAGGAGATCATGGAAGAAATTAAAAATTTTCTGGAAACCAATGAAAATGAAGTCACAACAACATAAAATCTATGGGATGCAGCAAAAGCAGTTCGGAGTGGAAAATTCAGAACACTACAAGCCTGTCTAACCTCAGAACTTAAAGAATTAGAAAGCAAACTAAAAGAAAATCCGGGAGAAAGTAGAAGAAAGGAAATACTTAAGATCAGAGCAGAAATAAATGACATAGAGACAAAAAAATAAAAATAAAAAATTCAAAGTATCAAGGATACAAAAAACTGGTTTTTCGAAAAGATAAACAAGAGTGATGGATCAATAGCTTGATTCACCAAGAAAGAAAGAGAGAGAACCCAAATACACAAAATCAGAAATGAAAGAGGAGAAGTAACAACCAACACCACAGAAAGACAAGAGATCATTACAGCTACAATGAACAACTACATGGCAACAAATTCGACAATCTAAACAAAATGGACAAATTTCTAGAAACACACAGTCTCCCAAAACTGGACCGGAAAGAGACAGAAAACTTTAACAGAACAATAACAACTAAGGAAATTGAAGATGTAATCAAGACTCTACCAGCAAACAAAAGCCCAGGCCCAGAAGGCTTCACCGGGGAGTTTTACCAAACATTCAGAAAATAACTAACACAAATTCTCCTCAAACTATGTCAAAAAATTCAAGAAGAAGGACTTCCAAACTCGTTCTATGAGGCCGGCATAATTCTAATTCCAAAACCAGAAAAAAAACACTACAAAGAAAGAAAACTACAGGCCAATATCCCTGATGAACATAGACGCCAAAATCCTGAACAAAATACTAGCATATCGGATACAGCAATACATCAAAAAAATTATTCATCATGACCAAGTAGAATTCATCCCAGGGATGCAAGGCTGGTAAAATATTCATAAATCAATTAACGTGATACACCACATAAACAAAATGAAGAATTAAAACCACATGATCATATGTATAGATGCTGAATAAGCATTTGACATTATCCAGCATCCATTTCTGATGAAAACGCTCAGCAATGTGGGAATACAGGGTTCATATCTCAACATAATAAAGGCCATACATGAAAGACCTACAGCCAACATCATACTTAATGGGCAGAAACTAAAATCATTTCCACTATGAACAGGAACAAGACAGGGATGTCCACTTTCGCCACTCTTATTTAACATAGTACTGGAAGTCTTAGACCCAGCAATCGACGTGGAAAAAATAAAAGGGATCCAAACTGAAAAAGAGGAAGTGAAACTGTCATTATTTGCAGATGACATGATATTATACATACAAACCTCTAAAGACTCAATCAAAAATCGACTAGACTAAATAAATGAATTTGGCAAAATAGCAGGATACAAAATTAACGTCAAGAAATCGACGGCATTCATATACACCAATGATGAACTCACAGAAAGAGACACTGAAAAAACAGTCCCATTTATCATTGCTGCAAATAATCTAAGATACCTAGGAAGAAAATTAAACAAAGAAGAAAAGGACCTATTTGTAGAAAACTACAGGACATTGAAAAAAGAAAGAGAGGAAGATATATAAAAGTGGAAGCACATACCTTGTTCATGAATTGGGAGAATTAACATCATTAAAATGTCCATACTATCCAAAGCAATCTATAGATTCAATGCAATCCCCATCAACATACCAATGACATACTTCACAGAACTAGAACAAATATATCAAAAGTTCATATGGAACCACAAAAGTCCCCAAATAGCCATAGCAATTTTGAAAAAGAAGGACAAAGTAGGTGGGATCACAATACCAGATATCAGGTTATACTAAAAAGCGACTGCAATCAAAACAACCTGGTACTGGTACAAGAACAGGCATATACTTCAGTGGAACAGAACTGAGAACCCAGAAATGAACCCAAGGCAATATGCTCAATTAATATTTGACAAAAGTGGCAAGAGCATACAGTGGAGTAAAGACAGCCTTATTAATAAAAATTGGACAGCTACATGCAAAAAAAGGAAACTAGACCATCAACTTCCACCATACACAAAAATAAACTCAAAATGGATAAAAGACTTTAATGTGACCTGTGAATCCATAAAATTTTAAGAAGAAAATGTAGGCATCAAAATTTCAGACCTCATACGCAGCAGAATTTTCACTGATACATCACCTAAGGCAACAGAAACAAAGGAAAAAATGAACACATGGGACTACATCAAACTAAAAAGCTTCTGCACAGAAAAAGAAACAATCATCATAATGGAAAGGCAACCCACTGTATGGAAGAACATCATTGCCAGTGATATATCAGATAAGGGTTTAATTTCCAATATATATAGAGTGCTCATACAACTCCACAAAAGGAAGACAAAGAACCCAATTAAAAAATGGGCAGAGGAGCTGAATAGACACCTCTCCAAACAGGACATACAAATGCCTATGAGACATATGAAGAAATGCTCATCATCACTAATCATCAGAGAGATGCAAATTAAAACAACAATGATGTATCACCTCACACCTGTCATAATGGCCACCATCAACAAATCATCAAACCACAAGTGTTGCCAAGGGTGTGGAGAAAAGGGGACTCTAGTACACTGCTGGTGGGAATGCAGACTGGTGCAGCCTCTATGGAAAATGATCTGGTGTTACCTGAAAAAATTAAAAATTGAACTTCCATTTCACCCAGTGATCCCGCTTCTAGGAACATATCCTAAGAAGCCTGAAACTTCAATCATGAAGAATATATGTTCCCCCATTCTCATAGCAGCACTATTTACAATAGCTAAGATCTGGAAACAGCCCAAATGTCTATCAGTAGACGAATGGATAAAAAAGCAGTGGTACATATACACAATGGAGTACTATGCAGCTGTAAGAAAGAACGATCTCTTATTCTTTGAGATGACATGGAAGGACCTAGAAAGTATTATCCTAAGTGAAATAAGCCAAGCAGAAAAAGACAAATACCACATGATCTCACTTATATATGGAATATAATGAACATAACAGTCTGAGGAATATGGTAGACCCAGAAATATGGAAGTAGGGCACAGACTGACAACCCCCTGAAGAGGGGGTGGGGTGGTGGGAAGAGATAAACCACAGAACTTATATGCATATATGCATAACCAATGGACATGGACAACAAAGCCGGGGATGGGAATGAGGAGGGTGTCAATGGGGTAAAAAAGTAGAAACATCTGTAACAAAAAAAGATTTTTTAAATGCTTTTTTTTGCCCATTGAATATGATGTTTGCTGTACATTTTTCACATCTGGCCTTTATTATGTTGATATATGATCCCTCTATTTTCACAATGCTGAGCGTTTTTATCAGAAATGGGTCCTGGATTTTGTGAATGCTTTTTCAGCATTTGTTGATATGATTCTATGATTTTTATCTTACATTTTGTTGATGTTTTGTATCACATTTATTGATTTTTTAATCTTGTAACACCCATGCATCACTAGGATGAATCCCACTTGGTCATAATGAACAATTTTCTTAATATATTGCTGGATTAAATTTTCTAATATTTTGTTACATATTTTGGGATCTGTGTTCATCAGGGATATTGGCCTGTAGTTTTCTTTATTTGTAATGTCTTTATCCTGTTTTGGAATTAGAATTATGCTGGCCTCATAAAATGAGTTCAGAAGTGATCTGTCTGAATTTTTTGGGATAGTTTGAGAAGAATCGGTATTAGATCATCTTTGAATGTTCTGTAAAACTCCCCCATGAAGCTGTCCCGGCCAGGTATTTTGTTTGCTGGGAATTTCTTAATTACATCTTCAATTTTCTTGTTGTTATTGGTCTGTTTAAGTTTTCTATCTCTTTTTGGTTCAGTTTTGGGAGACTGGGTGTTTTTAGAAATTTGTGCATTTTGCCTAGATTGTCCAATATGTTGGCATATAATTGTTCATAGTACGTTTCAATGATCCTTTGCATTTCTGTTGTGTCAGTTGTTACATCACCTCCTTCGTTTTTAATTTTGGTTATCTGGTTCCTCTCTTTTTGTTTCTGGTGAGTCTGACTAAAAGTCCATTAATTTTGTTTATCTTTTCAAAGAACCACCTTTTTGTTTCATTGATCTTTTGAATCTTTTTTTTTTTTTTTTTTTAGTCTGTATGTCATTAATTGCTGCTTTGGTCTTTACCATTTCTTACCTTCTACTTGCTCTGGGTTTTTCTTTTTGTTTACTTTCTAGTGATCTAAATTGTAGTGTTAGAAACTCAATTAGAAATTTTTCTTGTTTCTTGAGGTAGGCCTGTAGTGCTTTGAACTTCCCTCTCAGGACTGCTTTTTTACTGTGTCCCATGGATTTTGTATTGTTGTGTATTTGTTTTCATTAGTTTCCATGAAGTTTTTAATTTCTTCCTTGATCACCTTGGTAACCCATTCATTGTTTAATAGCATGCTATTTAGCCTCCAAGAGTTTGAATATGTTTGTGCATTTTTGTTGTAATAGAATTCTAGTTTCTTGCCCTTGTGATCTGAGATGATGCTTGATATGATTTCAATCTTCTTAAATTTGTAAAAACTTACTTTGTGTCCTAACATGTGGTCTCTCTTTGAGAGTGTCCCATGTGCACTTGAGAAGAATGTATGTTCTGAAGCTTTGGGGTGAAATGTTCTATAAATAACAATTAAGTCCAAACTGATATAATTCATCATTTAAGGATTCTGTGTCCTTGTTAATATTTTGTTTAGAAGATCTATCCAGTGGTATCAGTGGGGTTTTAAAGTCACCCATTATGATCGAGTTGCTACTGATCTCTCTCTTGAAGTCCTCCAGAAGTTTTTAAATGTATTTTGGTGCTCCTATATTTGGTACATATATATTTAACATGGCTATATCCTCTTGTTGAATTGATCCTTTTAATATTATGTAGTGACCTTCTTTATCTCTCATTATGGCCCTTGTTTTTTTTGTCTCCTCACCCGAGCACATTTTCCCATTTTTTGTTAAGATAGAGTGGGAAGGAGAGAGAGAGAGAGAGAAACATCGATGTGAAAGGGACACATTGAGTGGTTGCCACCCACATGACCCAACCAGGGCCATAGACAAACTGCAATCGAGGTACGTGCCCTTATCGGGAACCAAACCCGGGTCTCTCTGAACTGTAGGCCAATGCTCCAACCACTGAGCCAAACTGGCCATGGCATGGCCCTTGTTTTCAAGTCTATATTGTCAGATATGAATACTGCTACACCAGCTTTTTTGGTTTTTTTTCTATTTGCTTGCAAAAATTTTTCCCATCCCTTTACTTTTTTTCTCTGTGAGTCTTTTGTTGTAATTGTGTCTCTTGTAAGCAGTATGTATATGGGTTGTGTTTTCGTATGTCTTTTGATTGGAGCATTTAATCCATTTACATTTAAGGTTATTATTGATAGATATTTATTTGTTGCCATTTTTATTTAATGCTTGTGTTTCTCTCTATCTCTCTCTCTCTCTCTCTCTCTCTCTCTCTCTCTCTCTCCTTACAATAGTCTCTTCAGCATTTCTTGCAGTGCTTGGTTGGTGGTGGTGAATTCCTTTAGCTTTTTTTTTATCTGTGAAGCTTTTTCTTTATCATTCAGTTTTGAATGATAGCCTTTCTGGATAGAGAAGTCTTGGATTCAGACCCTAGCCTTGCATTACTTTGTACACTTTTTGCCACTCCCTTCTGGCCTGTGGTGTTTCTATTAAGAAATCAGCTGATAGTCTAATGGGAGCTCCCTTGTAGGTAACTTTCTGTCTCTCTCTTGTTTCCTGTACAATTTTTTTTTTGTCTTTAATTTTTGCCATTTTTATTATGATGTGTCTAACTGTGGGTCTTTTGGGTTTTATCTCTCTTATGACTCTCTGTGTTCCTGGACTTGTGTGACTTTTCCTTCACTTGTTTAGGAAAATTTTCTGTTATTGTTTCATCATACAGGTTTTCTCTTTCTCTGACTCTTTTTTTTTCCGGTACACCTATAATTAGAATGTTGTTATGTTTTGTATTGTCTCACCACTCCCTTAAACTCTCCTCTTGCTTTTTAATTTTTTTTTTATATATATTTGGTGCTCTATTTGAGTTTTTTTCCTACCTTGTCTTCTAAGTCGCTGATTCGGTCTTCAGCTTCTTCTAATCTACTATTGAACTCTTCTAAGGTATTTTTCATAACAGCTATGTCATTCTTTATTTTGTCTTGATTTTTATGCATAGCTTCTACCTCTTTTTTTTTTAGCTGAAGTAGTTCCCATGGAGCTGTTCATAATTCATATTAAGTTGCTTGTAGTTTCCACCAAATTGATTGAGCACCCTTAAAATCATTGCTTTTAATGCTTTATCTGACAAGTTGCTGTCTTCCATTTCCCGTAGTTCCTTTTTAGGTGATTTCTCTTTTTCTTTCTTTTGGGTTTTATTTCTTTGTCTACCAATTTTAGCTATCTGGTAGCTCTAGAGCTGGTGAGAGATATTGCAATGTGTAGGCAGCTCACTCTATATCAAATCAGGCTGCTGTGCTTCCCAGACTATTCTGTTGTGTGTTGCCTTTTGCCCGCTGTGGGTCCTGGAGGATTGACTACTGGGGGCTGGTACTGGTGTGTCCTGGTAGGTGCTGCTGCTGGATCACGTGGGCCCCTCTGAAGCTGTGTTCCCTGCTAGTCGCTGGTGCCCCCTGCAGCTGTATTTGTCAGGCCCTGCTGGAGCTGCACTCTCTGCCAGCACCATGGGCTGCTGGGTCACACAGGACCCTCTGGAGCTCAGCTCCTCACAGATCCCATGTGGAACTGGGTCACACAGGCCCCAATGGAGCCTCAGGTCCTGCTGCTGGTGGCTGGAGAGCATTGCTGCCCTGTGGGGCTTGGCTTCTGCTCAGACTTTGCCTAAGCTTTGTGGATGGGTTTCAGCTGCTGATCTGTGCTTCTGTTGTCTAGGGATGCATATCTGCTCCTGAGCCTCTGTTGCTGGGGGTATATCTTGACTCTGAATGGGTTGCTACTGTGCAGGATGGCGGTAGGCTCACAGCCACTTGTGGCTTCTGCAGAAGCCATCTTTACAGCTTTGCTACTGTGCACTGGTCTGTGTTGACACAGGGTGTTTACTGGTCCAATGGTGTCAGGTTCACTGGTGAGCTCAGATTGCTGTGCCTTAGCTGCTCCCACTTCCTCCTCCCAGGGAAGACCAGAGATCTTACAAAATAGTGGAACCTCCCCGGACACAGGGAGAAGTACCCTGAAGAACAGCTTACTGTGGTAGCTGGCTGCTCCGTCCATAGCACAGAAACCTTCTGCTGCATCTTTCTGTACTGCACAAGTTTGATCTTCCACATTCACATCCACTCATGCTCTCTCTCATATTCACTCACTCTGTCACACACTCACCCTCCCTTTGGTCCTGCCCACCACTATCTTCACTTAGTGCATCTTTTTAGCTATCTAAATCTATTTTTAAATTGTATTATTGAGCAAGAGTTTTCTTGGGGCTCTGAGAAAAAGATTATCAGCCATAATGTAAAAGTGCTTGAAGAATATGTCATAGAGTGGATTTACCACCCAGGAAAGAAAAACCCCTTCCTGTACTGGGGGATATATTTTGAACAAATGAGACTAGGGAGAAGATGCCTCATACCTGAAAGGGTCAAACAACAGAAATCTATACATACATATTAAGAGAACGTTGAATATACTGGGTGATGTTCTACTTTCACGTCATGTTGTAATACCGAAAGATAAATTATGATATCCTGGAAACACTGAGTGTGGCAGCATCAGCAGGAGAGACATCTATGTAGATAATTCTGAGATAACATTTTCAGTTGAACCACAGCCTATGAGTGGCCAGGGGTGGAAGACACTAAGAGAACTTATGAGCTGGAAGAGGCCTGGTGCAGGACAAATAAATTCAGAGAACATAAGACTAAAGGGGCTGTGGATTATTGCAGTGGAATAATACAGAGAAACATCCATACCATAGCAAACATTAGCACTGGATGCCTCCATAAGCTGGCAGGATGCAGAATATTAAAAAAAACCCACACATTCCCCTTCCTATTCCTGCCACCAAACATAGACCTTTCTTTGCACACAGACATTATCTTGGGGTAAGGAGAAATCCCCTTGATAGAGCCCTGAGAGAGAGAGAGTTAGAACAGTGAATGAAGTGACTACCTAAAAAGAGTCTTAAACGAGAAGAAACCAAGCTGCCTTCTGTGGTAAGTTTAAGTTTTCCACCATCAACAAGATTGGAGGAGCCAGAGCAAGATGTGAGTTTTAGGTAATACCGAATATTACATATGGAGCCCATTTGTTTTTTTTCAATTTCAGTCTGGCTATATTGGCTTATCAAAGAAATGATCAATCTTCCTTTCAAAACAAAACCAGTACCACTTCCTGAAATGAAGTCAGGTTCCTCAAGGTTCTTGCAAAGCATCTTAAAAATGTTGCTAGATTCATAAAAAGAATAGAACAAACATTTCCTTATTTCACATTTAGTGACCTTTCCTCTTTTGCCCTCTAACATAATTTTTCAAAACAGGTTTGAATACAGATAACATAATATAAAAATAATTTGGTTTTCACTAAAATAGCCAGGTTTAATTTTAGCCTCAACCAAATCTACTAAATCTTCCCTCTTAGTAAAAATAGATTAGATAACCAGCTGTTAAAAGAGCCAAACCAGTTTGCCTAATGGCTGGTAATGCGGTTACTTACTAACTGCTGCGCTGATTGATAATAGACTCTGAAACAATAGGAGTAATACCAAAAAACTCCCTTTTTCAATCTAACTCAAAATTCCAGAAATGCTTTCATGAGGCCATGGCTGGCTGGTGTCTTCTTTGATGTAATAAAATTGCAGTTATTTTCACCTGCAGTTGTAATTGCTATGTATGAGGAGGGATTAGGGGCTGACTTTTTAGCATTATATTAGTATCCTTTTAACTCAGTAATAAATATAATAACTGAGAGAGTTAACAGCTCAGATAAAGAATAGTGGCCTATTGAGAAACTTTAGTAGTTTGCTTTTGATAGGACTTTCCTTCAGACATTTTTTTTCTGGGGGTTAAAAAGAAACCTTTTTGGATTATTTTCATAAGAATATATTTTATTGTAATGTGTTTAGCATTTTCATGGTGGAAAACCCAGGAAAATTAACAGCATATTATCATTACAAACAATTATATTTAGAATAGGAACAGAAGATACTTGGTCATTTTTCAAGCTGCCAGCAAAATCAATGCTGAGAGAAAAGTGTTTGTGTGCATGTGTACATGCATGTGCACTTATGTATAAACCTGTGGCTTATGAGAGCATCTTAGAGAGATATGTATTTATAATTTGCTATCACCAAAGGAAGCACTTTAAATGACAATAAGTTAGCCAAGGAGCAGTGGTAGGAGGCAAGGGTCATAAACTCCAGTGCAGCTATATAGAATGTTTTACTTTTGTGTACATTTTTCAATCATAAAACAGATTTACTTGGGATTTAAGAATGTATTAAGTTCAAAAGGATTATATTATGTTCATAGACACGTTTATTAATTGAATGATAAGTTCAGCTTGTCTGCAAACATGTATAAAAACAGGCATCATATGGTTTCCACTGACACAACAGATCAGAAAATTTGCCAGCAAGTCTGCTTGGAGCTCTAAAAAGTTGTTGAACAAAAGTGTATTTTGGACTATCGACAATTACTTGAGAAAATAACTGGATTCTGTAAGTCAATTTGTTTATATTCCCAATGTACTCTCTCTTATCATGGACTTCCATTCACCTCAAGCCATCCACCTCAAAATGTGATAGGCAATCTTTAAAACATTTCTGTCTTCGACCTTCATTCATCTAAAATATCAAAAGGAGTGTTAAATAGTTTTTTTGTAAATGACTTACTATTTATAGAGAGGAGAAAATAGTGAATCTAGACTTGGGAGAAAGACATGGGGTTTTATAGATTATATATGAAAGAACATGTATAAAATATAAAGTATTCTAGATTTTTAAAATATTATTTTACATTGGAAATTTCATTAGCACCTCTAAAAATCTATATTCGCCCCTCTTCATCCACATGTAAAGACCATCCTAAATTTTGTATACATCTTGCATTTGCTTTTCTTTATAATGTTTACTATATATTTTCATATCTCTTAACGATAAATTGCTGAGTTTGCCATGTTTTGAACTATTTAAAATGGAATAATACTTTATGTATTTTCCTGAAACTTTTTTTTTTCTTAATATCATGTTACCAACATCAGTCTTAATATGGCATGTAACTGGAGTTACCCATTTCTTTTTTTCCCTAGTTTTATTGAGATATAATAGACATATAACATTGTGTGTGCTTAAAATATACAATGTTATTTGATACACATAGATATTGCAAAGGTTTCTCAAAATAATGTTAGTTGCCCTGGTCAGCTTAACTCAGTGGTTAGAGCACTGCCCTGTGGTCCTGAGAGACCTGGGTTGAGTTCCCATTAAGGGTATGTACCTTGGTTGAAATTTGTTCCTGGCCCCGGTTGGGGTCATGTGGGTGGCAGCCAGTTGATGTGTGTCTCTCTCACATTGATGTTTCTCTCTTTCTCTCTCTTCCTCCCTCTCTTCCTCCCTCTCTTCCTCTTGCTCTATCTGAAGATGAATGCAAAAGTGCCCTTGGGTGAGAATAAAAAACAAATTATGTTAGTTAACATATCCTTCACCTCACACAATTACTATTTTGTTGCTGTTCTTAGAATGAGAACATTAAGGTTCCACTTTCACAGCAACTTTCAAATACACAGTATGGTTATCTATAATCACAAAACTATACATTAGATATCTATAATTTATTAACTTTATAATTGAATATTTGTATCCTTTGACTATTCTTTCCCCATCCCACAGCCCCTGGGTATTACCATTCTTTTCTGTGTCCCTATGTTTTTAGATTCCATGTATAAGTGAGATCATATAATATTTGTCTTTCTCTGTCTGACTTATTTCACAAGGCAGAATACCATCAAGGCCCATCCATGCAGTCACAAAAGGCAGTATTTCCTTTTTGGAGGGTTGAATAATATTTTACGATAGAGATAGAGATAGAGATAGAGATAGAGATAGAGATAGAGATAGAGATAGAGATAGAGATAGATAGATATCATATTTTCTTCAGCTATTCATCCATCTATGTACATTTAGATTGTGTTCATATTTTTGAGTATTATGAAAAATGGTGCAATGACCACGAGAGCACAGATGTCTCTTTGAGATAGTGACTTCGTTTACTTCTCATATATACCCAGAAGAGGAATTGCTGGATTATATGTTGTTTCTATTTTTAATTGTGTGAGAAACCTCCATATTGTTTGCTGTACCAGTTGCATCATTTTACAACATATACAAGATTTCAAATGAGGAAGATTTCAAAATGGCAGCAGAGTGAATGGAAGCTACACAGACCATCTCCCAGGACCAAACTGGAAATACAACTAAAATAAGGACAAATCATTGGAAAAATAAAAAGAAAACCAGTTGGAGAGAACCCATATAACAATGGACAGAAGAAAAGAACACTGAATCAAGCCTGGTAGGTTTGCAAAGGCATAAGAGGATGGGATTGAAGCCCACAGACAGCAGCTGTTTAGCTGTGAGGAACTCCCTCACAGTTGAAATCCCAACCCAGCTCCACAGTACAGAGGACTGAGAGAGAGCACTAAATTAGCTACGGCTACTTACCTTGAACTCCAGAAGAGGGAGGGCAGACAGCACAGGAGCAGTGTGTGGACACTCAGAATTTTGATGGGGCTGTAAATTTTTGCTGAGTCATGGCCATCCAAGATGGTGGCCATCTTGCTCAGGGAGCTCCTTCCTGAAGCTCTGGGTAGAAGCACCAGCCCTTCCCTTGAAGATATAACAGCACCCACCTGGGCCAGAAAAATGCAAAATGAGGCCCATTAACAACCAGCATGTGCCCCAAACCCTGGAAATCATCTTATGCTGAACAATTGAGGTAAGTTTTTATTTAGCTGAAGGGTACAACCCAAGGCTCATGAAGTAACCGAGATTAATAGCCATCAGGCAAAAAGCCAGAGGATAAATGAACCTTTCTAGGCTTGCAAATTTACCCTGCAAAGTAAGACTTGACCGTTGTGTTTAACAAGGGTCTTCACACACACATTCAAACACAGTAGAGGGAGTCACAAACAGCAGAACACAAACACCCAGAGGAAAAATATGGCAGTCTCCAAAACCCACTGAGACAGCCAAAATGGTGAAACAAAGAAACAAATCCCAAATGAATGAAAAAAAGAAATCTACTGAAGATGAGATAAGTGAAATACAGTTAAGCAAGTTATCAGAGGTAGCATTCATAGCAATGATCTTGAGAAAGCTCAAAAGCATGAGTAAGGACCTCAACACCATGATTAAAAATATAGAAACACTGAAAACCAACCAAATGAGAATAAAGAATGACATAGCAGAAAATAAGAACACATAGGAAGGAATAACCAGCAGAGTAGAGGAAGCTGAAGACTGGATCAGTGAATTTAAAAACAGTGTAGAAAAAAATCAATCAATCAGAAAATCAAAAGGAAAAAAAAAAAGGAAAAACAGGAAGACAGCTTAAGAGGCCTGTGGAACAACTAAAAATGTAACAACATTCGCATCATGGGAGTTCCAGAAGAAGAAAAAAATGAGGAAGGATAGAGAATTTATTTATTTATTTATTTATTTATTTATTTATTTATTTTTATCCTCACCCGAGGACATTTTTCCATTTTTATTTCAGATAGTGCAGGAGGGAGAGAGAGGAAGAGAGAGAGAGAGAAACATCGATGTGAAGGGACACATCGAGTGGCTGCCACCCGCACGACCAACCAGGGCCGGGGACAAACTGCAACCGAGGTACGTGCCCTTAGCGGGAACCAAACCCGGGTCTCTCTGTACCGCAGGCCGACACTCCAACCGCTGAGCCAACCCGGCCAGGGCTAGAGAATATATTTAAAGAACTAGTGACAGAAAATCTCCCTACAGTAATGAAGGAAAAAATGTATTCAAGTTCAAGAAGCACAGAGAGCCCCAAGTAAGAACCCAAACAAGCTCACACCAAGACACATAATAATTAAATGCCAAAAATTTAAAAAAAGAGACAGATCCTAAAGGCAGCAAGAGATAAGCAACAGATTACGTACAAAGGAAATCCCATAAAGGTCTCAGCTGACTTCTCAACAGAAACACTACAGGCCAGAAGGGAGTGGCATGAAGTCATCAAGGTCATGAAAAATAAGGATCTGAATCCCAGACTACTCAATCCAGCAAGGCTATCATTCAAAACAGAATGTCAATAAAGTGTTTTCCAGACCAAAAAAAAAAAAAAAAAGGTTAAGTGAATATATTAACACCAAACCAGCACTGCAAGATATGTTAAAAAGACTGCTGTAATTGGTAGAAGAAATAGGAAGAAAAATAGAACCACATTAAACAAAAATGGCACTAAAGAAATACATATCAATTATCACCTTAAATGTGAATGGTATGAATGCTCCAATAACAAGACACAGAGTAGCTAACAGGATAAGAAAGCATAACTCACATATATGTTGTTTATAAGAGTCCCACCTCACAACAAAAGACTTGCATAGGTTGAAAGTAAAGGGAGAAAAAAAAGTATTTCAAGCAAACGGAAAGCAAAAGAAAGCTGAGGTAGAATCCTCATATATGACATAATAGATTTCAATGTGAAGGCCATAACTAGAGATAAAGAAGGCCACTACATAATATTGAAAGTATCTATCCAACAGGAAGATATAACCTTAGTAAACATATATGCACCCAATATAGGAGCACCAACACATGTTAAAAATCTTCTGAATGACTTCAAACAAGAAATCAACAGCAATACGGTCATAGCTGTCAACTTCAATACACGCTGACATCACTGGATAGATCATCTGGAGAAAAACTTAACACGGAAACACAGACTCTAAATGAAGCCCTAGAACAAATGGATTTAATAGATATCTACAGAGAATTACAACCCAAAACTGCAGAATTCACAGCCTTCTCAGGTGCACATGAGACATTCTCAAAGGTAGACCACATGTTTGGACACAAAGTAAGTCTCTCCAAGTTCAAGAAAATTGAAATCATATCAAGTATCTTCTCAGAACACAATGGCATGCAAGTAGAAATCAATCAATAACAACAAGAACATGCAAAGACATTTGAAAACATAGAGGCTGAATAGCATGTCATTGAACAATGAATGGGTTACCATGGAGATGAAGGAAGAAATTTAAAAATTCCTGGAAACCAAAGAAAATGAACACACAACAACACAAAATCTATGGGATGCAGCACAAGCAGTTCTGAGAGAAAGTTCATAGCATTACAGGCCTACCTCAAGAAGAAAGAAAAATTTCTAATAGACTATGTAAGCACACAACTTAAAGAACTAGAAAGCAAACAGAAAAAAAAACACAAAAAACACACACAGAGCAAGTAGAAAGAAGGCAAGAGTAAAGATCAGAGCAGAAATAAATGACATGGAGAAGGAAAAAAACAATTCAAAGAATCAATGAAACAAAGAGCTGGTTCTTTGAAAAGATAAACAAGATTGATGGACCCTTAGCTAGACTCACCAAGAAATAAAGAGAGAGAACCCAAATACACTAAATCAGAAATAAAAGAGGAGAAATACTAACTGATACCACAGAAATACAAAGGATTGTTAACAAATATCAACAATTATACGGCAACAAATTCAGCAATCCAAGCAAAATAGACAAATTTTTAGTAACACATAATGTCCCAAAACTGAACCAGGAAGAGACAGAAAACTTTAACAGATGAGTAACAACAAAAGAAATTGAACATATAATCAAAACCCTCCTAGCAAACAAAAGCCCAGGCCCGGACAGCTTCACAGGGAATTTTACCCGAACATTCAAAAAAGAACTAATATTCCAGAGAACCGAAATGGCGGCGAAGTGAATGGAGCTACACAGACCATCTCCCAGGACCAAACTGGATTTACAAATAAAATAAAGGCAAATCCTCAGGAAGGGGCAACCTAAAGACACCTTGGAGGAACACATAACCAGAAACACTAACTCAATCCTGGTGGGCTTGCGAGGACACAAGAGGGGGCCGGGAGCCCAAGGTCCGCAGCTGCCTGGGCAGGGACCAGGGAACTGGGCGGGAAGTTACTGCTACAGCTTCCCTTGTGACCATGCATGGGTCCTGGGAACTCTGCTGCCTGCTAACCCCTCGGCTGGTATCGCACAGACTTGCGGGGACCAGGGGACTCAGTGGGACGCTGCTACCAAGCCCTCGGCTGGTGCCGCACGGACTCGCAGGGACCAGGGGACTGTACTGGAAGCTACTGCCACCTCTGCAGTGTCCCACTACTGCAGCTCAGTCCTGGGGTTTCTGCTGAGTGCAACGTCCTTGGCTGGAGCCCCAGCCGGGCCTCCCTTGGCTGGAAGAAGCGCCCTTGGGTTAAAAGTCCCAGGCGGCTCCACGACACAGAGTCCGGACAGAGGCTAAATTGGCAGCAGCCACTCAACTTGGGCTCCGGCAGAGGGAAGGCAGACTGGACTAGAACTGTGTGGGGACACTCGGGTTTTGGAGGGTGCAAGAGATTTCACTGAGTGCAGCCACGAAGGACTGTGGTCATTTTATTCCTTCCCAGGGCCCTGGGGAGAGGCAGCGGCCCCTCCCTCAGAGATTCAACCCCACCTGGTGGCCATTGAAATGCTAATTGAGACCCATTAACAACCAACCCCTGCCTCACTCTAAGGAAATCCTCTTACACTGAGCACCTGAGGGAGTTTTTCAGGCAACTCAGAAACGAAGGGTCTGCAGATGACCTCTACTAATAGCTTCCAGGCAAAAAAAGTTAGACAATAATTACCATTCCCTGGGCTAGCAACACTAACCAGAAAAGCTAAGACTTGACAGTGGTGTTTAAAGTGGGTCCTCCCTGGCACATCCAAACCCAAGAAGGGAGCCACAAACAGCATAACACCAACACCCACAGGGAAAATTTGGCAGACTCCAAAGCCCACTGTGATAGCCAAAATGGTGAAAAACAGAAACAAAAGCCAAATGAAAGAACAAGAGACCTCTATGTAAGATGAGCTAAATGAAGTGCAGTTAAGCAAGTTAACAGAACTAGAATTTAGAGCCATGATGTTGAGAAAGCTCAACAGCATGTGTAACGACAGGAGCACCATGAATAAAGACGTAGAAATGTTGAAAATCAACCAGTTGGAAATTAAAAATCAACAGGAAGAAATGAAGAATGACATATCAGAAATGAAAAACACATTGGAAGGTTTAAAAAGCAGAGTAGGGGAAGCTGAGGACCGGATCAGTTAATTAGAAGACAGGCTAGAAGAAATCAACCAATCAGAAAACCAAAAGGAAAAAAAACGATTAAAAAACAGGAAGACAGCTTAAGAGAACTGTGGGACAACTGGAAACGGAATAATATTCGCATCATAGGAGTTCCTGAAGAAGAAGAAAGTAAGCAAGGGTTAGATAATATATTCAAAGAAATAGTGACAGAAAACTTCCCTAATTTGGTGAAGAAAGAAGGCATTCAAATTCAAGCAGCACAGAGAGTCCCAAGTAAGAAGAACCCAAACAGGCCCACACCAAGACACATAGTAATCAAACTGCCAAAAATTAAAGACAAAAATAGATTCCTAAAAGCAGCAAGAGATAAGCAACAGGTTACCTACAAAGGAAATCCCATGAGGTTCTCAGCTGACTTCTCACAAGAAACATTACAAGCCAGAAGGGAATGGCATAAAGTAATCAAGGTCATGAAAAACAAGAATCTGAATCAAAGACTAATCCACCATAAAGGCTATCATTCAAAATAGAAGGTCAAATAAAGAGCTTCCCAGACAAAAAAAGACTAAGAGAATACATTAGCACCAAACCAGCACTGCAGGAAATGTTAAAAGGATTGCTGTAATTACCAGGAGAAATGGGAAGGAAAATAGAACCACACTAAACAAAAATGGCAATAAATAAGTACATATCAATAATCACCTTAAATGTAAATGGATTGAATGCTCCCATAAAAAGACGCAGAGCAGCTGATTGGATAAGAAAGCATGACTCATCTACGTGTTATTTACAAGAGACTGACCTCACAACAAAAGACACACATAGATTGAAAGTGAAGGGATGGGAAAAAATCTTCCAAGCAAACGGAAATAAAAAAACACTGGGGTAGCAATACTCATTTCGATAAAATAGATTTCAAAATGAAGACCAAAACTAGAGACAAAGAAGGCCACTACATAATATTGAAAGGATCTATCCAACAGTAAGATTTAACCTTGATTAACATATATGCACTCAATATAGGAGCACCAAAATATATTAAAAAACTTCTGGAGGACTTCAAAGGAGAAATCGATAGCAATAAAATCATACCAGGGGACTTCAACACCGCACTGACATCACTGGATAGATCCTCTAGACAAAAAATTAGCAAGGAAACAGAGACTCTAAATGAAGCACTAGACCAAATGGATTTAATAGATATCTACAGAGAACTACACCCCAAAACTACAGAATTCACATTCTTCTCAAGTGCACATGGGACATTCTCAAAGATAGACCAAATGTTAGGGAACAAACTAAGTCTCTAACAGTTCAAGAAGATTGAAATTATATCAAGCATCATCTCAGATCACAATGGCATGAAACTAGAAATCAATTGCAAGAAGAACATACAAAGACATTTGAACACATGGAAGCTAAATAGCATGTTATTAAACAATGGATGGGTCACCAAGGAGATCAAGGAAGAAAACAAAAACTTCCTGGAAACCAATGAAAATGACGACACAACAACACAAAATCTATGGGATGCAGCGAAAGCACTTTTGAGAAGGAAGTTCATAGCACTACAGGCCTATATCAAAAAAGAAGAAAAATCTCTAATAGACTATCTAACCTCACATCTTAAAGAATTAGAAAGGAAACAAAAAGAAAACCCCAGAGCAAGTAGAAGGAAGGAAATAGTAAGGATCAGAGCAGAAATAAATGACATAGAGACCAAAAAAACAATTCAAAGGATCAATGAAACAAAGAGCCGGTTTTTTGAAAAGATACACAAGATTGATGAACCCTTATTGAGACTAACCAAGAAACAGAGAGAGAGAACCCAAATACACCAAATCAGAAATGAAAGAGAGGAGATAACAATTGACACCACAGAAATACAAAAGATTGTTAACAACTACTATGAACAATTATATTGCAACAAATTCGACAATCTAAGAGAAATGGACAAATTTCTAGAAACACATAGTCTCCCAAAACTGGATCAGGAAGAGATAGAAAACTTGAACAGACCAATAACAACAGAAGAAATTGAAGATGCAATCAAGACTCTCCCAGCAAACAAAAGCCCAGGCCCGATGGCTTCACGTAGGAGTTTTACTGAACATTCAAAGAAGAAATAATACCCATTCTCCTCAAACGATATCAAAAAATTCAAGAAGAAGGAAGACTTCCAAACACGTTTTATGAAGCCAGCATAATTTTAATTTCAAAAACCAGAAAAAGACACAACAAATAAATAAAACTATAGGCCAATATCTCTGATAAACATAGATGCCAAAATCCTGAACAAAATACTAGCAAATCGGATCCAGCAATACACCAAAATATTTACCCACCATGACCAAGTGAGATTCACCCCAGGGATGCAAGGCTGGTACAATATTCGCAAATCCATAAATGTGATACACCACATAAATAAAATGAAGAATAAAAACGACATGATAATATCAATAGATGCTGAAAAAGCCTTCGACAAAATCCAGCATCCATTTCTGATAAAAATGCTCAGCAGTATGTGAATAGAGGGATCATATCTAGACATAATGAAGGCCATATATGAAAGACCTACAGCCAACATCATACTCAATGGGCAAAAAATAAAAGCATTTCCCTTAAGAACAGGAACATGGCAAGGATGCCCACCTTCGCCACTCCTATTTAACATAGTACTGGAAGTCTTAGCCACAGCAATCGGACAGGAAGAGAAAATAAAAGGGATCCAAATTGGAAAGGAAGAAGTGAAATTGTCATTATTTGCAGATGACATAGTACTATACAGAGAAAACCCCAAAGACTCCATCAAAAGTTAATTAGACTTAATAAATGAATTTGGCAAAGTAGCAGTATACAAAATTAACGTCAAGAAATCTATGGCATTCTTATACATCAATGATGAACTCACAGAAAGAGAAACTAAGAAAACAATCCCATTTACCGTTGCGGCAAAAAAATTAAGATACCTAGGAATAAACTTAACCAAAGAAATAAGGGACCTACTCACAGAAAAGTACAGGTCATTGAAAAAAGAAATAGAGGAAGATATAAAAAAGTGGAAGCACATACCCTGTTCATGGATTGGGAGAATTAACATCATTAAAATATCCATATTACCCAAAGCAATCTATAGATTCAACACAATCCCCATCAAAATAACAACAGCATACTTCACAGAATTAGAACAATTACTTCAAAAGTTCATATGGAACCAAAAAAGGCCTCGAATAGCCACACCAACCTTGAAAAGGAAGAACAAAGTTGGAGGGTTCACAATACCAGATTTCAGGTTATACTACAAAGCCACTTTAATCAAAACAGCCTGGTACTAGCACAAGAACAGGTATATAGACCAGTGGAACAGAACAGAGAACCCAGAAAAGGATCCAAGGCAATATGCTCAATTAATATTTGACAAAGGTGGCAAGAGCATACAGTGGAGTAAGGACAGCCTCTTTAATAAATGGTGCTTTTAAAATTGGACAGCTACTTGCAGAAAAATGAAACTAGACCATCAACTTACACCCTACATGAGAATAAACTCAAAATGGATAAAAGACTTAAATGTAACTCATGAATCCATAAATATTCTCGAAGAGACTGTAGGCAACAAAATTTCAGACATCATATACAGCAGAATTTTTACTGACACATCACCTAAGGCAATAGAAAGAAAGGAGAAAATGAACACATGGGACTACATCAAACTCAAAAGCTTCTGCACAGTGAAGGATACAATCATCAAAACGGAAAGGCTACCCACTGTATGGGAAAGCATAATTGCCAATGATATATCAGATAAGGGGTTAATTCCCAATACATATAGTGCTCATACAACTCCACAAAAGAAAGACAAAGAATCCTATTAAAAAATGGGCAGAGTAACTAAATAGACACCTCTCCAAACAGGACATACAAATGGCTAAGAGACATATGAAGAAATGCTCATCATCACTAATCATCAGAGAGTTGCAAATTAAAACAACAATGAGGTATCACCTCACACCTGTCAAAATGGCCGACATCAACAAATCATCAAACAACAAGTGTTAGCGAGGGTGTGGAGAAAAGGGGACTCTAGTGCACTGCTGGTGGGAATGCAGAGTGGTGCACCCACTATGGACAACAATATGGTGTTACCTCAAAAAATTAAAAATTGAACGTCCATTTGACCCAGTGATCCCACTTCTAGGAATATACTTTAAGAAGCCTAAAACACCAATCAGAAAGAATATATGTACCCCCATGTTTGTAGCAGCACTATTTTCAATTGCTAAGATCTGGAAACAGCCCTAGTGTCCATCAGTAGAAGAATGGATAAAAAAAATCTGTGGTACATATACACAATGGAGTACTCCGCAGCTGTAAGAAAGAAAGATCTCTTATCCTTTGAGAGTACATGGAGGGATCTTGAAAGTATCACCCTAAGTGAAACAAGCCAAACAGAGAAAGACAAGTTTCATATGATCTCACTTATTTTTGGAATATAATGAACATAGCAGTCTGAGGAATGGTGTAGTCCCAGAGACGCGGAAGCGGGGTACAGAATGACAATCCCCTAAAGAGGAGGGTGGTGGGGGAGAGATAAACCACAGAACTTATACGCATGTATGAATGAACAATGAACATGGACAACAATCTGGGGAAAAGGTAGGGAGGGATGGGGAGGGGGGAATCAGTGGGGGGAAAAGGAGAAACATCTGTAACAAAAATTAATTAATAAAAAAAAAATAAATAAATAAATAAATAAATAAAAGAACTAATATTCATTCTCCTTAAACTATCTCAAAAAATTCAAGAGGAAGAAAGATTTCCAATCTCTTTTTATGAGGCCAGCATAATACTAATTCGAAAACCAGAAGAGACACTACAAAGAAAGAAAACTACAGGCCACTAACCCTGATGAACATAGAGCCAAAAGCATACACAAAATACTAGCAAATCGAATCCAGCAATACATCAAAAAATTATTCACCATGACCAAGTGGAATTCATCCCTGGGGTGCAAGGCTTGTACAATATTCACAAATCAACAAATGTGATAAAACACATAAACAAAATGAAAGATAAAAATTATATGATCATATCAATAGATGCTGAAAAAGCATTCAACAAAACGCAGCACCCATTTCTGATAATAATTCTCAGCAATCTGGGAATGGAGGGATCATATCTCAACATAATGAAGGCCATATGTGAAACACCTACAGCCAACATCATACTCAATGAGCAAAAACTAAAATCATTTCCCTTAAGAACAGGAACAAGGCAAGGATGCCCACTTTCGCCACTCTTATTTAACATATTACTGGAAGCCTTAGCCCCAGCAACCAGACAGGAAGAAAAAATAAAAGAGATCCAAATGGGAAAGGAGGAAGTAAAACTGTCATTATTCACAGATGACATGATACTATATGTAGAAAACCCCAAAGACTCTATTAAAAATTTACTAGACTTATAAATGTATTTGGCAAAGTAGCAGGATACAAAATTAATGTCAAGAAATTGATGGCATTCTTATACACCAATGATGAACTCACAGAAAGAGAAACTAAAAAAGAAAAAAAAAATCCCATTTTCCATCGCAGCAAAAACATTAACATACATAGGAATAAATTTAACCAAAGAAATAAGGGACCTATTTGCAGAAAACTACAGGTCTTTGAAAAAAGAAATATAGGAAGATATAAAAAAGTGGAAGCACATATCTTGTTCATAGATTGAAAGAATTAACATCATTAAAATGTCCATACTACCCAAAGCATTCTATAGATTCAATGCAATCCCCATCAAAATATCAACGACATACTTCACAGAACTAGAACAAATATTTCAAAACTTCATATGGAACCAAAAAATACCCCAAATATTCACAGCTATCTTGAAAAAGAACAAAGTAAGAGGGATCACATCACCAGATTTCAGGTTATACTACAAAGCCACTGTAATCAAAACAGCCTGGTCCTGGCACAAGAACAGGCATATAGGCCAGTAGAACAGAACAGAGAATCCAGAAATGGACCCAAGACCATATGCTCAATTAATATTTGACAAAGATGGCAAGAGCATACAGTGGATTAAGGACAGCCTCTTTAATAAATGGTTTTGGGAAAATTGGACAGCTACATGCAAGAAAATAAAACTAGACCATCAATTTACACCATACACAATAATAAACTCAAAATGGATAAAAGACTTAAATGTGACTCATGAATCCATAAAAATCTTAGAAGAAAATGTATGCAACAAAATTTCAGGCATCATACGCAGTAGAATTTTCACTGATGTCTAACCAATAGGCAACAGAAACAAAGGAGAAAATGAATACATGGCACTACATCCAACTCAATATCTTCTGCACAGCAAACGAAACAACCACCAAAATGGAAAGGCAACCCCCTCTATGCAACAGCATAATTGCCAATGATACATCAGATAAGGGGTTAATTTCCAAAATATATAGAGTGCTCATAAAATTCAACAAAAGGAAGACAAAGAACCCAATTTAAAAAATGAGCAGAGGAACTAAATAGACACCTCTGCAAATAGGACATACACATAGCTAAGAGACATATGAAGACATGCTCAACATCACTAATCATCAGCGAGATGCAAATTAAAACAACAATGAGGTATCACCTCACACCTGTCAGAATGGCAGCCATCAACAAATCATCAAATAAGTGTTGGCAAGGGTGTGGAGAAAAGGGGACTCTAGTACACTGCTGGTGGGAATGCAGACTGGTGTAGCCACTATGGAAAACGATCTGGTGTTACCTCAGCAAATTAAAAATTGAACTTCCATTTGACCGAGTGATCCCACTTTTAGAAATATACCCTAAGAAGCCTGAACCACCAATCAGAAAGAATATATGTACCCCATGTTCATAGCAGCACTATTTACAATAGCTAAGATCTGGAAACAGCCCAAATATCCATCAGGTGATGAATCGATAAAAAAGCTGTGGTACATATACACAATGGTGTACTATGCATCTTTGAGAAAAAATATCTTATCCTTTGAGATGACATAAAGGGACCTGGAAAGCATTATTCTAAGCGAAACAAGCCAAACAAAGACAGACAAGTATCATATGATCTCACTTACTTGTGGAATATGATGAACATAACAGTCCGAGGAATGGGGTAGTCCCAGTAATGTGAAAGTGGGGTACAGTTTGCCAATCCCTGAAGATGGCGTGGTGGGGGAATGATAAATCACAGAACTTATATGCATCTACGCATGAATAATAGACATAGATAATAATGCTGGGGATGGTGCAGAGGGATAGGGAGGTGTGAATCAGTGGGGGAAAAAGGAGAAACATCTGTAACAAAAATAAATTAATTAATTTAAAAAACAATTGCAGAGGATCTAAAGAGACACTTCTCCAAATATGACATACAAATGTCCAAGAGACATATGAAGATATGCTCAATGTCAGTAATCATCAGAGAGATGCAAATTAAAACTACTGTGAGGTGTCAACTCACACCTGCCAGAATGGCTTCCATCAGCAAATCATCAAACAACAAGTGCTGGTGAGGGTGTGGAGAAAAGGGGACTCTAGTACACTGCTGGTGGGAATGCAGACTGGTGCAGCCACTATGGAAAACAATATGTTGTTTCCTGAAAAAGTTAAAAATTGAATTGCCATTTGTCCCAGTGGTCCAACTGCTAGAAATATACCCTAAAAATCCTGAAACACCAATCAGAAAGAATATATGTACCTCTCTGTTCATAGCAGCACTATTTACAGTTGCTAAGATCTGGAAAGAGCCCAAGTGTCCATCAATAGATGAGTGGATAGAAAAGCTGTGGTACATGTATACAATGAAATACTATGCTCTGCAAAAAAGAAAGATCTCTATCCTTTGAGACAACATGGAGAGACCTCGAGAGTATCATGCTAAGTAAAATAAGCCTATCAGAGAAAGACAAATACCACATGATGTCACTTATTTGTGGAATATAATGAACAAGGTTGTGTGATGATTGAAATAGACCCAGAAACGTAGAAAGGTGTATGGTTCAGATTGACAAAATTCAGTGTAACGGGGCAGTGGGGATGTATGAGATGAACCAAAGAACTTATATGCATGTATGCATAACCAATGGACATAGACAACAATGCTAGGGGTGCGGGGGGGGGGTGGCGCTGGGGAGGAGGGTGTCTAGTGGGGAAAAAGGAGAAACATCTGTAACAAAATTATATTAATAAATTTGGGGAAAAAACATTTTAAATGAGGACCAATGCTTAGAAATTTATGTGTAGGGTTTTAGTAAAGTAGATATTTTGGGATCCTAAAATAGTCCATTTAAATATAAATTAAGCTTGCTTTTCACTGCCATTAAAACAACGTATTAAACAGTTTAAAATATACCAATCACTTCTCTTTACATATTGTCACTGTCATATTATGAAATCATGGCCTCTCTCAGAAAATACCTTTGTTTTATTTATTTATTTGTCTTTATTTATTTTAGAGAGAGATGAAGGGAGAGAGAGAGAGAGATGGATACATCCATGAGAGAGAGCATCAATTGGCCACCTCCTGCATGCTCCCCTCTGGGGATTTGGTTCACAACTTGGGCATGTGCCCTGACCTGGAAATCAAACAGGTGACCTCTTGGTGAATGGGTCGATGCTCAACCAATGAGCCACACTGGTAGGAAAGCAAATTTGTTTTATGATTTCATTGCCATAACATCATAACTCCTTGGCTAAAATTCTGCTATAGCTGTCCTTCAGTCTTCTTCTCTATGTTTGTTTTTTACAGTAATATCTGCTATAGCAATTTTTTAAGATTAATATCTCTGACCACTTACTGTGTGTCCAACATTGTGCTAAAGGATTTATCTGTATCTTCACGGTATCCTTTAGTGGCAAATACCATTACTAGTCCCCCCCTTTTTTTTTTCAAATAAGAAATAGGCTGAGAAAGCTTAACAACTATATTTTAGTAATCCTAAGAACAGATTTCACATTTCTGAAATCAGGATGATTTTGTAATCAGTGGCATCTGACAATCACTATTGTCCATAAAAACATCTGGCATAATAGCTATTACCTGTGTGTGTACACTTGTTCATACTTGTTGATACTATTGTCAATTCATTTGAATACATTATGTACAGAGGTAATATTAAACACGGTGAGTTTTATTGTCATTTTAAATGTTTTATAGAGTGTTCACTCTAAATTGACATTGAAAGCAAAAGGTATTGTGTATGCTAACAGGCACTGGAGACATTGGCAGGGTGGCAATTGGATATTACTAAAACAAATATATGCCTCATTGAAGGAATGTCCACAATTCCTTATTTTCTTGCAAAGTGACAATTAAGTGATTTACAGGAGCATGGGGAAGAAAGATGCCCACAAAGTGAAAACTTTGTTATATTTTGTTACTGTTATATCCGAAAGAATTGCCAAGTAAAGCAATAAAAGGCAAGAGAAATTGTCAAATCACTTCACACAGAAAAGCAAGAAATTTCAAGGCATGCAATAACAGGTCAGCTTATGCATTGCACAGCACTATTGCTAAGGCATCATGCACTGTTTAATTGGAAATTTATTTTCTTACATATTGTTACATAAAATAATTGTGTCATATAATTTATGACATCTTAGACTTGATGTCATTGAGTACCATTCCCCGAATCACACAACTAGTAATAGAAGGGTAGAGACTCCTAAGGCAGGCCTCTATTCCTAACAAGAAGGTTTTAGTGAAAATTCTTTGATTTTGTAACTTCTCTTTTACCTTTTAACAAACCCGTAAGTACTTCTTTTAAACTAAATATTACTTGTATTTCATATTTCCTGATAATTTGATGACAATATTGGGGGTCCTTATAGACTCCTTGAGAGCAGTACCTAAAACAGAGTCAAGAATCACTAAAATTCAGTGATTTAAGAAAAAAACATTAAAATAATTAGAAGGAGGTCACAGTGACCCTTGAGTAAAGGGGAAAATGATTCTCTTTGCATCAAGTACTCCTGAAAAGAGCAGTGAATAAATAGTCTTCCATCATTTGGAAATATCAAATAGGAGCACACATATTAGAATCAGTGACGTTAGGGTCTTGGCTCTGTATAGTCTTACTTCAAAGAGCTTAAGAAAAATAAAATCCAAACTCAAAATAAAATAAAAACAAATCATGATTACCTCATGGTAGTAGTCATGGCTTTAACAGTAATACATAATTATATAGCACCTTATCATTTGTTATACCCTCTCAATTTTATCTCATGTGGTCCTCACAGCAACACTTTCTAGTGGTTAAAAATAAAGTGCATTTAAAATCTTCATGTAATCATCAGGATTCAAATTTCAATCAGCTATCATCTGGTTGACTTTGGGAAAAATCACTTTATTTTCATGAGCTTCATTTTTCTTATTTGTAAAATTAAGGTCTAATAATAATACAATGTCTTGAATGCTATTATGAGAATGAAATGAGATAATGCCTATAAAGCAATTCAGCACAGTAACTGCTATCTAAAGGCTGAATAAATGTCAGTTTCCATTACTATGAGCAAACAACCCTTTGTATAACCAAACAATTTTTAAAAATGAAGAAACTAAGGTACAGAGAGGTTAAGTCAATATTCGAGGTCATACAGCTAGTAAGCAGCAAAGCTGGTACATACGCCCCAATTTTTACTTGCCTTGGGTTCTGGCAAAGCATGTAATAGAGATCCTCTCAAAGTCTGTGCCAACTCAGTAATGCCTATTCTTATATGATTTCCATGTAACTTGACACATTGCTAGAAGAGCTACAAATGCTTGAAAATTAATTTTTCCTTTTTTCATAAAGGCTACTGATGGATAAAGATGGAATTAAAAATTGAGTTATCTTTGCTGACCAATCATAGTACATGGTTGTCAAAATGCCACAGGCCAGTTTCTGTTATAACCAAAATCTCTTTATTACAAAAAAGGAACCAAATCCTAAGTACATTATCACAAATCCAAGACATTTATGATACATTAAAAAGCAACAAGAATAGACAGGGTGTCAGGAGCTTAATGTAAATTATCTGACCTGTACTAAAAAGTTAAATTTCCTATTTCTTTATCCCATGGTGATTATTTGAATTTGCGTGCAAACTCTTAATCTGCATAATTAGTTCCAGTAGTTTACAGAAGCAGATTGAGACCTAATCAAGGAGGTCAAGAAGTGGACCAGAGTAAACTCTGGAGGAGAGGATGCCATGTTAAACCCTGTTCTTAGGTGCATCTTTGCTTTCAGGAACCACTGAGCTGGAAACAAAGGAATGGCACAGGTGTGCAGAGGGGAGGTAGAAAGAGCTCTGGGCAGATGGTCTTGTATATTTCTGGAGTTGTGAGCATTGCAGAAAAGGGTGGGGAAGCAGAAAGGGACTAAAAACTCCAGATCAAATCAAGAGGATTGATCAATAAGGGTTGGGTACCTGCAAGAATCCAACATCTAAGAGAAAGCCTTAAGCCAGTTCCCTAGAAAGAAGAGTACCAGTAGAGAGCTCAGAGCAGAATACACCAGAGAGAAGAGTACCACAGCAGAGCAAGGCGGCCACAGCTAGGGCACCAAAACATCCCAGCACAGAGTACTAAACTGGCTATGCCAGGGGAATGTGTAAGCCGCTCAAAGAGAGAGGTACAGCCCATAAAGAACAGTTAGGTGTTTCACCCTCACTGACTAGCCAAGTCAAGGCAGAGTAGTCAGCTGAAGAAATGGGACCACCTTTGAATGGTGTGCTTTAATCCTCACCAGTAAAGAGACCCTGGTCTTCACTGGCTTCAGCTTTCTCTTAGCTGTTGGATTCTTGCAGGTACCAAACACTTATTGAGCAATCCTCTTGATTTGATCTGGAGTTTTAGTCCCTTTCTGCTTCTCCACCCTTTTCTGCAATGCTCACAACTCCAGAAATCTATAAGACCATCTGCCCAGAGCTCTTTCTATCTCTTCTCTGCATGGCTGTGCCATCCTTTTGTTTCCAGCTCCATGGTTCCTGAAAACAAGATGCATCTAAGATGCTACAGAGAGCTTAAGCCATGGAGCAAACTCCCCACAGGGAAAGTATGTTGAAGAAAGTCCAGAAGCTGCTAAAGAACTCATGACTTTTATCAAGACGTTATTCTACCAAAGAGATTAGGCAGCATATTTTTTGTTGAGCTATGCATAACTTAGGAGGTTTCTGGGTGGAATCTTGGGCTAGGAGGCATCAAAGGCTGCTAGTAACAACTACAGAAGACCTTCTCCAGTCAAAAAAGTTCTCTCTGACAAAAGGGGAGTAGTTGCCAACATCATGACAAATATGTGGGATGACTCTTGAATTTTTCCTAAATACAAGAGCATAACTATATAGTAATGAGACATTTTATTTTTATTGAGATATATGCAACATTCTACGCTTTGTTAAACCACCTTTATTCTATTTTAAAATTTACAGAAACATTTATTCATAAAATATAAAATTACCTTATACACACCATACAGATATTTATAGCATTCTTATCTTTAGGTTACAAGTGTAAGGAGTGCTTCAGAATAAATTCACTAAATGAGAGCTTTTTGAAAATTCAAAATTTAATCAATTGATTCCTTTCCACTAACAAGTTGATAAATTATCATTGAGTAAATCTCCAATATAGAGTCCATGTTAGCATCATTATACATTCTGTTATATTGTTTTATAATCCATAAGCTGTCACTGCTATTGAGAAAAAAGGTACCCAGACAACTAAATATGCATATACATACATGTGCATACTCACACACTCATACACATTTGCACATTCATGCACACTCACACACCATATACATGGAGGCTCATGCACACACACATATATTCATATCCATATGCACACTCATACATGTAAAACACATATATACACATTTACACATTAATACACAGACTCAAAAATACACATTTAGTAAATGCTATGCATAGATGAACCACTTTCATGGAATCCACAACACTGTAAGTTAAGTACAACTAATTCCATTGTACAGATGAGGAAATTGAAGCTCAAGACAGTAAATAATGAAAAATAATGAATCCAAGTTTATGCAGTTCCCTAGAAAGAAAAGGATGTGTCTGATTGCAAAGAGTATACAGCTGTTTGTAGAATTAGAAGCAAACCAACTCACTGTGTGACCTCTTAATGATTTTCACTAATTATACCATTTAGTTAAGAAAACTCAAAGCACATTTCTTTGAAACACTTTTTCACTTAATTTTTGAACCGTGCATATTTTGTGGGAAATTTAATCCATATGTTTGTGATTCATTTACACCCAAATCCTCCACATACTGTTTCTTAAAAAGCATTTGATATCAAAAGGCTTTTGGATTTTTCAGTGAGTCTTAGTTGTACATTTTATTAAAAACTAGTACAACCTTTGTCCCAAGCTTAGGGAAATTTGGAAGTATGTTTGAGGTGTGTGTGTGTGTGTTTTCTGTCTATTTAAAGATCATTTACTATGTATACTCAGTTATTTGAATAAAGATTGGTTCTTGTAAGTCCCTTTTGTTTTGGGTACTACTGTTTTAGCTGACACCATTACCTCACAATAATTCTGTGACAACATAAACTTAAACAATTTGATTAATCCAAAGGAACTGAGAAGAATACTAAACTCCACTATTCTAGTGATAGATTATTAAAAAATGTAGAATTTATACAGTATAGTAAAGTGATTTGGGGTAGAGGTATGTGAGGACATGTAGATGTTGCTAAGATGTGGGTATTTTGATCCAAATCCCAAGCTTTTCAAAAACTTACAGATGAGCTCTAAGGCAATAATTACTCACCTTCTAAGGAGTAGTAAGTGCAAATTAATCATCTGAAATCATTTCCAACAGCCTTGTTCCTCTACATATTTTTCTTTATAAAAAACTTTAAGACACAAAATGAAATAAAGACCACACAACAGAAGCATGTCCACCCTTGGAGAAATGACTTAGTCAGTTGATTTGTAATAGGAACAAAGCAGTTAATCACTTTTCCTGAACCATAAGGCACAGAATTTATGGACAGTGAACACTTTTATGGGTATGGTTTGAAGGTGAAATAGTTAATTTGATATTTAGACAGTGAAATTTTTCTAGTAAGGATGCTTTTGCATGGAATGGAGAAGCTGTAACAAAATCTAATGTTTGCAAACTGTTACATCATACACATTGCCTGTTATATGTCTCATAAACACCACCCTATGAAATAAATATTCATTATTGTTGCTGTTGGTATTGTTAGGATTATTACTAATGTTATTCCCATGTTAAAGATGAACAAACTGAGGTTCAGAGTTGTCTAAGGTCATTATACCTACGGGTACACAAAGTAAAATAAAACTCCAAGGAGAGTCACCAAATATAGGCTGAATGCAGATTTTAGGCTAAAGTAGGTTATTTCTGAAGTTCATAAGTTTTATTTTAAATGTATTAAAAAGCAGAGCTCTTGGTCAACCAACCTAAAGCTTTCAACCAAATCCTTGACTGTGCTTCTTCAGCCTGCTGCCTAAATTGAAGCTGACCTATGAAGAACATTTGTTCTCGTGTCTTCATGTTCTTTTTCTCCTCTCCTCTCCTCCTGTCTCCTCTCCCACCCCTTCTTCCTCCCACTCCCTCTCCCCATTCTATTTATCTCCATTTACCTCCTCCTCTTTCTGCTAATCTCTCCCTGTCCTTCTCTCTTTCTCTAAATCTCCCTGGCCTTTCTCAATTTAAGACAGATAGCTCTTAGGGGTAAATAATGGTTCTGTTTTTATTGGCTTACTGGTTAGGTTTCCATGCTCAACTGGATGCCAAAACATTAGATGTCAAAGTGTCCCTGTGTATTCATTCAATAAATATTTCTTGAGCAACCATCATATGACAGATACCATTCTAAATGTGTGGGACATATCCATGGAGAAAACACACACCTCTGCCATTGTGGCACTCACATTCTAGTAAGAGTCATATCCCATCAGAGTTAAGTGTGGTAGCTTTTTGAAGGAAATATAAAGGGATTCTAAAATCTAAACCTCCAGCAACTATATCATATTGTGCTTTGCTTTATGTGATCAGTAGCTATATCAAGATACCGGAGGAAATTATGGTAACTTGTCTAGTCCTCCTAGACAGTTTCAGATTATTTGACTCCAAGCAGAAATTTTCTGAATGAAACACAACAAAAAATTGTGGGTTGCATTCTGTATGTGTTCTGAGTACAAATTAAAGGACATGTACTCTCTTAAACTGACTGAGAAACAGGCTTTGCCCTCCTTCTGCTAGATACCCCTTACTCTAGTACCTGTCATCCATTAGGAGACCTCCTACTGGGACCTTACATCATTGAAAATATATGATGATTTTCATTACCACCTAGGCTAATTGGTAGTAAGTATTCCTTTAAAATATATTCCCCTAAATAGTGGGCTTTTAATTTGCTTTGAAGTTTCTAACACCAGCACAGTTGGACTAAAATTATGGATACTAATTGTAGAAACTGAAAATTTTGGTAAAAGAAGAATCACCTCATAGGTTAAGTACCTCACAGGGTAAGATTTTAACATGTGAAATAATATGTGAATTTAGTATATTAAATAAATTATTTCTACAGAAATGCTCAACATCGCTAATCATCACAGAGAGGCAAATTAAAACAAAAATGAGGTATCACTGCACACATGTCAGAATGGCCGCCATCAACAAATCATCAAACAACAAGTGTTGGTGAGGGTGTGGAGAAATTAGGAATATACCCTAAGAAGCCTTAAACAACAATTAGAAGGAATATATATACCCCCATGTTTATAGCACCACTATTTACAATAGTTAAGATCTGGAAACAGCCCAAATGTCCATCAGTAGACAAATGGATAAAAAAGCTGTGGTACATATACACAATGGAGTACTATGCAGCTTTAAGAAAGAAAGATCTCTTATCCTTTGAGACGACATGGAGAGACATGGAAAGTATTATTCTAAGCAAAACAAGACAAACAGAGAAAGACAAGTATCATATTATCTCACTTATTTGTGTAATGTAATGAACATAACAGTCTGAGGAATGAGGTAGTCCCAGAGATGTGGAAGTGGAGTACAGACTGACAATCCCCAGAAGAGGGGGTGGTGGGGAGAGATAAACCACAGAACTTATATGCATGTATGCATGAACAATAGACATGGACAACAAAGCTGGAGACAGGGTGGGGAGGGAGAGGGAGGAATCAGTGGGGGAAAAAAGGAGAGACATCTGTGACAAAAATCAATTAATTAATTAATTAATTTAAAAAAAGAGAGAGAAAAAAAACTCCAGGTCCAGACGGCTTCACGGGACAATTTTACCAAACATTCAAAGAAGAACTAAAAGCCCTTCTCCTCAAACTATTCCAAAAATTCAAGAATAAGGAAGACTTCCAAACTTGTTTATGAGGCCAGCATAATTCAAATTCCAAAACCAGACAAAGACACTACAAAGAAAGCAAACTACAGGCCAATATCCCTGATGAACTTAGACACCAAAATCCCGAACAAAATACTAGCAAATGGGATCCAGCAATACATCAAAAAAATTAATCACCATGACCAAGTGGGATTCATTCTAGGGATGCAAGGCTGGTAAAATATTCGCAAATCAATAAATGTGATACACCACATGAACAAAATAAAAAATAAAAACCACATGATTATATATAGATGCTGAAAATGCCTTCGACAAAATCCAGCATCCATTTCTGATAAAAACGCTCAGCAATATGGGAATAGAGGGATCATATCTCGACATAATAAAGGCCATATATGAAAGACCTCCAGCCAACATCATACTTAATGTGCAGGGAAAAAAAAAAAAAAACATTTCCATTAAGAACAGGAACAAGACAGGGATGTTCACTTTCACCACTCTTATTTAACATAGTATTGGAAGTCTTAGTCCCAGCCATCAGACATGAGGAAAAAATAAAAGGGATCGATACTGGAAATGAAGAAGTGAAACGGTCATTATTTGCAGATGACATTATACTATACATAGAAGATTCCAAAGACTCCATCAAATATCTACTGGACTTAATAAATAAATTTGGAAAAGTAGCAGGATACAAAATTAACATCATGAAATCGACAGCATTCTAATACACCAATGATGAACTCACCGAAAGAGAAATCGAAAAAACAATCCCATTTACCATCACGGCAAAAAAACTTAAGATACCTAGGAATAAACTTAACCAAAAAAGTAAAGGACCGATTTGCAGAAAACTATAGGACATTGACAAAAGAAATAGAGGAAGATATAAAAAAGTGGAAGCACATACCTTGTTCATGGATTGGGAGAATTAACATCATTAAAATGTCCATACTACCCAAAGCAATCTATAGATTCAATGCAATCCCCATCAAAATATCAAGGACAACTTCACAGAACTGGAACAAATACTTCAAAGTTCATATGGAAACAAAAAAGTGCCCGAATAGCCACGGAAACTTTGAAAAAGAAGGACAAAGTAGGTGGGATCACAATACCAGATATCTGGTTATACTACAAAGCGACTGTAATCAAAACAGCCTGGTACTGGCACAAGAACAGGCATATAGACCAGTGGAACAGAACTGAAAACCCATAAATAGACCCAAGGCAATATGCTCAATTAATATTTGACAAAGGTGGCAAGAGCATACAGTGGAATAAAGACTGCCTTTTTAATAAATGGTGTTGGGAAAATTGGACAGCTGCATGCAAAATAATTAAACTAGACCATCAGCTTACACCATACACAAAAATAAAATCAAAATGAATAGAAGACTTAAATGTGACACATAAATCCTTAAAAATTCTAGAGGAAAATGTAGGCAACAAAATTTCAGACATCATACGGAGCAGAATTTTCACTGATGCATCACCTAAGGCAACAGAAACAAAGGAGAAAATGAACACATGGGACTACATCAAACTCAAAAGCTTCTGCACAGCAAAAAAAAAAAAAAAACACTCATCAAAATGGAAAGGCAACCCACTGTATGGGAGAACATCATTGCCAATGATATATCAGATAAGGGGTCAATTTCCAATATATATAGAGTGCTCATACAACTCAACAAAAGGAAGACAAAGAACCCAATTTTAAAATGGGCAGAGTAGCTAAATAGACACCTGTCCAAACAGGACATACAAATGGCCAAGAGACATATGAAGAAAGGCTCAACATCACTAATCATCAGAGAGATGCAAATTAAAACAACAATGAGTTATCACCTCACACCTGTCAGAATAGCCGCCATCAACCAATCATCAAACAACAAGTGTTGGCAAGGGTGTGGAGAAAAGGGGGCTCTAATACACTGCTGGTGGGAATACAGACTAGTGCAGCCTCTATGGAAAACAATATGGTGTTACCTCAAAAATTTAAAAATTGAACTTTCATTTGACCCAGTTATCCCGCTTCTAGGAATATACCCTAAGAATCCTTAAACACCAATCAGGAAGAATATATGGTTCCCCCATGGTCATAGCAGCACTATTTACAATAGCTATTATCTGGAAACAGCCCAAGTGTACATCAGTAGAAGAATGAATAAAAAAGCAATGGTACATATACACAATGTAGTACTATGCAGCTGTAAGAAAGAAAGATCTCTTATCCTTTGAGACGACATGGAGGGACTTGGAAAGTGTTATCCAAAGTGAAATAAGCCAAGTAGAAAAAGACAAATACCACATGTTCTCACTTATATATGGAATATAATGAACATAACAGTCTGAGGAATATGGTAGACTCAGAAACATGGAAATAGGGCACAGACTGACATCTTTCAGAAGAGAGAGTGGGAAGAGATAAACCACAGAACTTATATGCATGTATACATAACCAATAGACATGGACAACAAAGCTGGTGACGGTGCAGGTGTGGGGTGTGGAGGGGGTGCCAATGGGGTAAAAAAGGAGAAACATCTGTAATAAAAAAATAAAGTAATTAATTTAAAAAAAGAAAATGGGGATGGAAAGAGACTTTGCTTTGGGTGAAAGGTGCACAATGCAGTGTGCAGATGATGTTTTATCAAGTTGTACACTTGAAACCTTTATGGTTTTGGAACCTATGTCACCCCAATAAATTCCATTTTAAAAATAAAGAAATAAATATAAATTTAAAAAAAGGAAACCAAATTGAGGCCCATTATCAACCAGCATCTGCCCCAACCTCAGGAAAACCCCTTATGCTGAACACCTGAGAAAGTTTTGCATTCAACTGAGAACCCAAGGCTCTTCAGGTAATCACTACTGCTAGCCTCCATGCAAAAAGCTACAGGATAACCTTACCATTCCTGGGCTAGAACTCTAACCAGGAAAGTAAGACTTGACAGTGTTGTTTAAAGTGTGTTCTCCCTGGCTCATCCAAACCTAAGAGATGGAGCCACAAACAGCAGAACACCAACACCACAGGAAAAAATGTGGCAGGCTCCAAAGCCCACAGAGATAGCCAAAATGGTGAAACACAGAAACAAAAGCCAAATAAAAGAACAGAAAACCTCTACAAAGATGAGATAAATGAGGTGCAGTTAAACAAGTTAACAGAACTAGAATTCAGAGCCATGATCTTGAGGACGCTCAACAGCATGTGTAAGAACATGAGCACCATGAGTAAAGACATAGAAATGTGGAAAATCAACCAGTTGGAAACTAAAAACCACCAAGAAGAAATGAAGAATGAAATATCAGAAATAAAGAACACATTGGAAGGTCTAAACAGCAGAGTCGAGGAAGCTGAGGACCGGATCAGTGAATTAGATGATAGAATAGAAAAAATCAACCAATCAGAAAACCAAAAGGAAAAAAACAATTAAAAATTAGGAAGACAGCTTAAGAGAACTGTGGGACAACTGGAATTGTAATAATATTCACATCATAGAAGTCCCCAAAGAAGAAGAAAATGAGCAAGGTTTAGAGAATATATTTGAAGAAATAGTGACAGAAAACTTCCCTAATGTGGTGAAGGAAGAAGGTATTCATTGAAGAAGCACAAAGAGCCCCAAGTAAGAAGATCCAAAACAGGCCCACACTAAGACACATAGTAATCACAATTCCAAAAATTAAAGACAAAGAGAAAATCCTAAAAGCAGTAAGAGATAAGCATCAGGTTACCTACAAAGGAACCCCCATGAGGCTCTCAGCAGACTTCTCAACAGAAACACTACAGGCCAGAAGGGAATGGCATGAGGTAATCAAGGTAATGAACAACAAGGATCTGAATCCGATACTACTATACCAAGCAAGGGTAACATTCAAAATAGAATGTCAAATAAAGAGCTTCCCAGAAAAAAAAAAAAAAGTCTAAGGGAATACATTAGCACAAAAACAGCACTAGAAAGCACTGCAAGAAATGTTAAAAAGACTGCTGTAATTAGCAGGAGAAATAGAAATATATATATATATATATATATATATATATATATATATATATCTACACTAAACAAAAGTGGCAATAAATAAGTACATATCAATAATCACCTTAAATGTAAATGCATTGAATGCTCCCATAAAAAGACAGAGTAGCTGATTGGATGAGAAATCATGACTCATCTATGTGTTGTTTACAAGAGACCCACCTCACAACAAAAGACTCACATAGGTTGAAAGTGAAGGGATGGAAAAAATCTTTCAACCAAACAAAAAGAAAAATAAAAAGCTGGGGTAGCAATACTTGTATCTGATAATGCAGATTTCAAAATGAAGCCCATAACTAGAGACAACGAAGGCCACTGCATAATATTAAAAGGATCTATCCAACAGGAAGATATAACCTTGATAAACATATATGCACCCAATATAGAAGCACCAAAATATATTAAAAATCTTCTGGAAGACTTCAAAGGAGAAATTGATAGCAATACAATCATAGCAGGGGACTTCCCTACCCTGCTGACATTGCTGGATTGATCCTCTAGACAAAAAATTAGCAAGGAAACAGAGACTCTAAATGAAGCACTAGACCAAATGGATTTAATAGATATGGACAGAGAATTACACCCCCGAACTACAGAATTCACATTCTTCTCAAGTGCACATGGGACATTCTCAAAGATAGACCACATATTAGGAGAAAAACTAAGTCTCTACAAGTTCAAGAAGACTGAAATCATATCAAGCACCTTCTCAGATCACAATGGCATGAAACTAGAAATCAACTGCAACAAGAACATGTAAAGACATTTGAAAACATGTCATTGATATTTTGATGGTGATTGAATTGAATCTATCGATTGCTTTGGGTAGTATGGACATTTTAATGATGTTAATTCTTCCAATCCATCAACAAGGTATGTGCTTCCACTTTTTTGTATCTTCCTCTATTTTCTTTTTTTTCAATGACCTGTAGTTTTCTGCAAATAGGTCCTTTACTTCTTTGGTTAAGTTTATTCCTAGGTATCTTAATTTTTTTGCCACAATGGTAAATGGAATTGTTTTTTTAGTTTCTCTTTCTGTGAGTTCATCATTGGTATATAAGAATGCCATCCATTTCTTGACATTTATTTTGTATTCTGCTACTTTGCCAATTTCATTTATTTATTTATTTATTTATTTATTTATTTATTTATTATCCTCACCCGAGGATATTTTTTCTATTTTTTTTTGTACAGATAGAGTGGCAGGGAGAGAGAGGAAGGGAGAGAGAGTGAGAAACATCGACGTGAAGGGACACATCGAGTGGCTGCCACCCGCACGACCAACCAGGGCCGGGGACAAACTGCAACCGAAGTACGTGCCCTTAGCGGGAACCGAACCCGGGTCTCTCCGGACCGCAGGCTGACGCTCTAACCGCTGAGCCAAACCGGCCAGGGCAACCAATTTCATTTATTAAGTCTAGTAAATTTTTGATGGAATCATTGGGGTTTTCTACATATAGTATCACATCATCTGCAAATAATGAGTTTTACTTCCTCCTTTCCAATTTGGATTTCTTTTATTTTTTTTCTTACTGTCTGAGTCCTGCGGCTTATACTTCCAGTGTTATGTTAAATAAGAGTGGCAAATGTGGGTATTCTTGTCTTGTTCCTGTTCTTAAGAGTAATGCTTTTAGTTTTTGCCTATTGAGTATGATGTTGGCTGTAAGTCTTTCATATGTGGCCTTTATTATGTTGAGATACAATCCCTATATTCCCAGATTGCTGAGAGTTTTTATCAGAAACGGGTGCTGGTTTTTGTGGTATGCTTTTTCAGCATCTATTGATATGATCATATGATTTTTATCTTTCATTTTGTTTATGTGGTGTATCACATTTACTGATTTGTGAATATTGTACCAGCCTTGCATCCCTTGGATAAATCCCACTTGGCCATTGTGAATAATTGACCTTCTATTTCAAAGCCCATAAACAGAAGAAAAACTTTTCTTGCCTTCAGTAAAAATCATCATAATCTCTACAGAGATGCTACTCTGATTCCCATGAAGCCCATTTTTTACTCTGTTCTACCGAACAGTTTAGCTCTTAATTTTCCCACTGCTTCATCCTAGAACAGAATCTGAGTTAGAGCTTTTCAAAATCAAAAGCCCATTGGAGTTATTTTCCAAAAGAAGAAAACAATATTTCTCCAGCAATTAATTCACAAAGCAAAAGTAAAAAGTTGTTGATAGCTTTAAACAGCCGTTTGTTTCAGCTTCTGTTTAGTTTTTGCTTTTGTTGTTTTACTTTGTTTTGTTGTTGTTGTTTGTTTGTTTTATGTTTTATCCTCACTCAAGGACACTTTAGCATTTATCTTCAGATAGAGTTGGAGGGAGAGAGCGGGAAAGAGAGAGAGAGAGAGAGAGAGAGAAGTATTGATGTGAAAGAGACACATCTAGTGGTTGCCACCCACACAACCTCAAATGGGGCCGGAAAAAAATTGCAACCAAGGTATGTGCCCCCAGCAGGAACTGAACCTGGGACTCTCTGGTCCATGCTGAGCCAAACCAACCAGGGCTTATTTAGTTTTTGACAGAGTTGCTTTTCTCTCTACACAAATTTCTAGAGCTGTTGTTTCATGTAGCATTATACCTGATCATACAGTGACCACTGTCCTAATGATCTATTCCATCAATCTTGTCTGGAGGCTTCTGCTTGAGTGTAGAATCTCAGGAAAGGGTAAGTGTATAATCTGCTACTGTTTTGTAAATAGAAGGAAAATCATCTAGGGTTTAAGGATTTGCCACTCAGAGAAAGACAAGTACCACGTGATCTCACTTATTTATAAAACATAATGAACAAAATAATCTGTTGATCAAAAGATATCTAGAGTCTTGGAAGCAGGGAACAGACTGACAAACCTCAGAGGGATGGCGGGGGGTGAGAGGGTGGGAGAGGATAAACCAAAGAAAGTATATGCATATATTCACAACCAGTGGACACAGACATTATGTTGGGGAAAGCAGGAGGGTGGTGGAAGCAGGAAGAAGGAGTGTTAATGAAAAAAAGGGGGATATCTGTAATACCTTCAATAATAAAAAGTTTAAAAATAAAAATAATTTGGAAACTGGAGCCAGATCTCATGTCACAGAGTAAGCGCTAACTGTTTCCTATTAGTGTAATGCCTCTGGGATGACCCGTTGACACATATGGTTCTCTTTCTAGTGAGTTGAGCTGGATGGACTACATGGTTCATTATCTTTAATGGTGAGAGGCAGAACTAGTTCAAGGGCTGAGTGCTGATCTAAACTGAGGAGGGAAGCTAAGAACAGTACCAAAGCTACCTACCTAAGAAGTGAGGCCATGGGTAGGAAGCCAGGCAAGAGATCAAGAACTGCAGGGATGAAGAGCAGAAAAGTAGAATCCAAGACAAGTTTGGGACTTAGACATTTGAGAAGACCAAGGAGCTGGTGATTGTTACTAAGATGTGGTATGGGAGGAAAATTGGTGGCAGAGTGAATGGAAGCTACACAGACTATCTCTCAGGACCAAAGTAGAATTACAGATAAAGACAAGTCATTAGGAAAAAAACAACTGAACAGCAGCTGGATAGAATCCTTATAACCAGGGTCAGAAAGAGGATATCAAATCCAACCTGGTAGGAGCTGCAGATGCACGAGAGGGCTAGATGGGTGCCCACATGCAGCAGCTGAGGGCTGTCTTAGCTGTGAGTCAAGCCCTCTGTGAAATCAGGGGTTAAAATCCAAAGCTGGCTCCACAACACAGACCGCAGCTCCCCACCAAGAGTGGCAGAACAGGGAAAAGCTCCCATATATCACCTGGCTGAGAAATTCACAAAAGTAGAGGTTCTAGGAACCCCAGCACTTCCCTAAAGGACCAGGGTACTACATCACTTTGAGGTCTGGCAAAGGGAGGGTGGGACATGACTGGAACTGTTTAAAGAGAGGTGGGGGTTCATGGCACTGGGGAGAGAACTGGTAAGGAGCACACTGGAAGTTTTATGCTGAATCACTCCTTCACAGGACAGTAGCTCTCCTACTCAAAGAGCCCCTTCCCATAGCCCTGGGGAGAAGCAATGGCCCCTCCTCAGGAATTTAACACCACCCAACTGGGGAAATACAAATTGAAGCTCATTAACAGCTAGAGTTTACCAGCAAGCAAGGAGGGGGAAAAAAACAAAAACAAAACAAGACTCTTGAAATTGGTACCTAGCTCTCAGTGTTGGTGTTTCTGGCTCTGAGGACTGAGCTATGAAAGTGAGGCCTGAGTTCCTATGCTGAGCCCCTCCCCCATGGCTTCAGTGGCCATCTCTGTCAAGTAACCCTCTGTTTAAGCCTAGGACAGAGTCAACTGCCCCTCCTTTGGGAATTTAACACCACACTCAGGCTCTGGGGACTGAGCTGTGAAGACAGAGTCCAGGACTCCCAAGCTGAGCCAACAATCCACACTACAGAAACCACTTTCTTATCAAAGCAACTTTAACCCAAGGAAAAGCAATTGCCCCATTGGCTGAAAATCATCTTAGCATGTCCACCTGAGGGATTTTTCTATCAGCTGAGGGTCAAAACCAGAGGCTAATCAAGTAACTGATACTAATAGCCTGCAAGCAAAAACTGTAGGATAGCTTTGTTTAGAGACCGAAAAATGGCGGCGGAGTGAACGGAGCTACACAGACCGTCTCCCAGAACCAAACTGGAATTACAACTATAACACAGACAAATCAACGGGAAAAACCAACAGAAAAGCAGCTTGCGAGGACCATACAACGAGGGACACTGACTCCATCCCGGTAGGCTTGCGAAGGCGCGAGACGGGGCTGGGAGCGCACGGTCGGCAGTTCGGCAGCGGCCTCAGCTATAAGCGGCGCCCGCGGGTCACACTCCCAGGTGGCTCCACAGCGCAGCCGGGACTGAGGCTAAAACAGCCACAGCCACTCACCTTGGGCTCCGGCAGAGGGAGGGCAGACTGGACTGGAACTGTGTCGGGACACTCGGGGTTTGGAGGGCTCTCGGAGCTTTGGCTGAGTGCAGCCACTCAGGACGGTGGCCACATTGCTTCTTCCCAGGGCTCTGAGAGAGGCAGCAGCCCCTCCCTCGGAGATCCAACCCCACCCTGTGGGCCATTGAAGTGTTAATTGAGGCTCACTAAGGACCAGCATCTGCCCCACCCTCGTGAAAGCCCCTTGGCTGAGCACCAGAGGGAGTTTTTCAATCAACTGACAACCCAAAACTCATCAATTAACCTAGACTGCTAGCTTCCAGGCAAAAAGCTAGAGGATAACAGTACGTTTCCTGGGCTGGCAGCTTTAACCAGGAAAGTAAGACTTGACAGTGGTGTTCAACGCGGGTCCTCCCTCGCTCATCTAAACACAGGAGAGGGAGCCACAAACAGCAGAACACCAACACCCACAGGGAGAACTTGACAGGCTCCAAAGCCCAGAGTGATAGCTAAAATGGTGAAACACAGAAACAGAAGCCAAATGAAAGAGCAAACCACCTCCACCGAAGATGAGATCAATGTGGAGCAATTGAGCATGTTAACAGAGCTAGAATTCAGAGCCATGATCTTGAGGAAGCTGAACAGCATGAGTAAGGACATAGAGACACTGAAAATAAGCCAAATGGAAATTAAAAACCAACAAGAAGAGATAAAAAATGACATATCCGAAATGAAAAACACATTGGAAGGTTTAAAAAGCAGAGTAGGGGAAGCTGAGGACCGGATCAGCGAATTAGAAGACAGGGTAGAAAAAATCAACCAATCAGAAAAACAAAAGGAAAAAACTATTAAAAAACAGGAAGACAGCTTAAGAGAACTATGGGACAACTGGAAACGTAATAATATTCGCATCATAGGAGTCCCCGAAGAAGAAGAAAAGGAGCAAGGGATAGAGAATATATTCAAAAAAATAGTGAGAGAAAACTTCCCTAATTTGGTGAAGGAAGAAGGCATTCAAGTTCAAGAAGCACAGAGAGTCCCAAGTAAGAAGAACCCAAACAGGCCCACACCAAGACACATAGTAATTAAAATGCCACAAATTAAAGACAAAGAGAGAATCCTAAAAGCAGCAAGAGATAAGCAACAGGTTACCTACAAAGGGAACCCCATAAGGCTCTCAGCTGACTTCTCACAAGAAACACTACAGGCCAGAAGGGAATGGCATGAAGTAATCAAAGTCATGAAAAACAAGAATCTGAATCCAAGACTACTCTACCCAGCAAGGCTATCATTCAAAATAGAAGATCAAATAAAGAGCTTTCCAGACAAAAAAAAGCTAAGGGAATACATTAGCGCCAAACCAGCACTGCAAGAAATGTTAAAAGGACTGCTGTAATTAGCAGTAGAAATGGGAACAAAAATAGAACCACACTAAACAAAAATGGCAATAAATAAGTACATATCAATAATCACCTTAAACGTAAATGGACTGAATGCTCCCATAAAGAGACACAGAGTAGCTGATTGGATAAGAAAGCATGACTCATCTATATGTTGTTTACAAGAGACCCATCTCTCAACAAAAGACTCACATAGGTTGAAAGTGAAGGGATGGAAAAAAATTTTCCAAGCAAATGGAAAGCAACAAAAGGCTGGGGTAGCAATTCTCATATCTGACAAAATAGATTTCAAAATGAAGACCATAACTAGAGACAAAGACGGCCACTACATAATATTGAAAGGATCTATCCAACAGGAAGATATAACCTTGATAAACATATATGCACCCAATATAGGAGCACCAAAATATATTAAAAATCTTCTGGAGGACTTCCAAGGAGAAATCGACAACAATACAATCATAGCTGGGGACTTCAACACCCCGTTGACAGCACTAGATAGATCCTCTAGGCAAAAAATTAGCAAGGAAACAGAGACTCTAAATGAAGCACTAGACCAAATGGATTTAATAGATATCTACAGAGAATTACACCCCAAAACTACAGAATACACATTCTTCTCAAGTGCACATGGGACATTCTCAAAGATAGACCACATGATAGGACACAAACTAAATCTCTACAAGTTCAAGAAGATTGAAATCATATCAAGCATCTTCTCAGATCACAATGGCATGAAACTAGAAATCAACTGCAACAAGAACATGCAAAGACATTTCAACACATGGAGGCTAAATAGCATGTTATTAAACAATGAATGGGTCACCGAGGAGATCAAGGAAGAAATCAAAAACTTCCTGGAAACCAATGAAAATGAACACACAACAACACAAAATCTATGGGATGCAGCGAAAGCAGTTCTGAGAGGGAAGTTCATAGCACTACAGGCCTACCTCAAAAAACAAGAAAAATTTCTAATTGACTGTCTAACCTCACAACTTAAAGAACTAGAAAGCAAACAAAAAGAAAACCCCAGAGCAAGTAGAAGGAAGGAAATAGTAAAGATCAGAGCAGAAATAAATGACATAGAGACCAAAAAAACAATTCAAAGGATCAATGAAACAAAGAGCTGGTTTTTCGAAAAGATAAACAAGATTGATGGACCCTTAGCTAGACTCACCAAGAAACAAAGAGAGAGAACCCAAATACACAAAATCAGAAATGAAAGAGGAGAAGTAACAACCAACACCACGGAAATACAAATTATCGTTAACAACTACTATGAACAACTATATGGCAACAAATTCGACAATCTCACCGAAATGGACAAATTTCTAGAAACACACAGTCTCCCAAAACTATTCCCGGAAGAGATAGAAAACTTGAACAGACCAATAACAACTAAGGAAATTGAAGAGGTAATCAAGACTCTCCCAGCAAACAAAAGCCCAGGCCCAGATGGTTTCACGGGGGAGTTTTACCGAACATTCAAAAAAGAACTAACACCCATTCTCCTCAAACTATTTCAAAAAATTCAAGAAGAAGGAAGACTTCCAAACACGTTCTATGAGGCCAGCATAATACTAATTCCAAAACCAGAAAAAGACACTACGAAGAAAGAAAACTACAGGCCAATATCCCTGATGAACATAGATGCCAAAATCCTGAACAAAATACTAGCAAACCGGATCCAGAAATACATCAAAAAAATTATTCACCACGACCAAGTGGGATTCATTCCAGGGATGCAAGGCTGGTACAATATTCGCAAATCAATAAACGTGATACACCACATAAACAAAATGAAGAATAAAAACCACATGATCATATCAATAGATGCTGAAAAAGCATTCGACAAAATCCAGCATCCATTTCTGATAAAAACGCTCAGCAATGTAGGAATAGAGGGATCATATCTCGACATAATAAAGGCCATATATGAAAGACCTACAGCCAACATCATACTCAATGGACAGAAACTAAAAACATTTCCATTAAGAACAGGAACAAGACAGGGATGTCCACTTTCGCCACTCTTGTTTAACATTGTACTGGAAGTCTTAGCCACAGCAATCAGACATGAAGAAAAAATAAAAGGGATCCAAATTGGAAAGGAGGAAGTGAAACTGTCATTATTTGCAGATGACATGATATTGTACATAGAAAACCCTAAAGACTCCATCAAAAATCTATTAGACTTAATAAATGAATTTGGCAAAGTAGCAGGATACAAAATTAACGTCAAGAAATCGACGGCATTCTTGTACATCAATGATAAACTCACAGAAAGAGAAACTGAAAAAACAATCCCATTTACCATCGCTCCAAAAAAATTACGATACCTAGGAATAAACTTAACCAAAGAAGTAAAGGACCTATTTGCAGAAAACTACAGGTCATTGAAAAAAGAAATAGAGGAAGATATAAAAAAGTGGAAGAACATACCCTGTTCATGGATTGGAAGAATTAACATAATTAAAATGTCCATACTACCCAAAGCAATCTATAGATTCAATGCAATCCCCATCAAAATACCAACGACATATTTCATAGAACTAGAACAAATACTTCAAAAGTTCATATGGAACCAAAAAAGACCCCGAATAGCCACAGCAATCTTGAAAAAGAAGAACAAAGTTGGAGGGATCACATTACCAGATATCAGGTTATACTACAAAGCGACTGTAACCAAAACAGCCTGGTACTGGCACAAGAACAGGCATATAGACCAGTGGAACAGAACTGAAAACCCAGAAATGGACCCAAGGCAATACGCTCAATTAATATTTGACAAAGGTGGCAAGAGCATACAGTGGAGTAAAGACAGCCTCTTTAATAAATGGTGTTGGGAAAATTGGACAGCTACATGCAAAAAAATGAAACTAGACCATCAACTTACACCATACACAAAAATAAACTCAAAATGGATAAAAGACTTAAATGTGACCCGTGAATCCATAAAAATTCTAGAAGAAAATGTAGGCAACAAAATTTCGGACATCATACGGAGCAGAATTTTCACTGATACATCACCTAAGGCAACAGAAATAAAGGAGAAAATGAACACATGGGACTACATCAAACTAAAAAGCTTCTGCACAGCAAAAGAAACGATCATCAAAATGGAAAGGCAACCCACTGTATGGGAGAACATCATTGCCAATGATGTATCAGATAAGGGGTTAATTTCCAATATATACAGAGAGCTCACACAACTCCACAAAAGGAAGACAAAGAACCCAATTAAAAAATGGGCAGAGGAGCTGAATAGACACCTCTCCAAACAGGACATACAAATGGCCAAGAGACATATGAAGAAATGCTCAACATCACTAATCATCTGAGAGATGCAAATTAAAACAACAATGAGGTATCACCTCACACCTGTCAGAATGGCCGCCATCAACAAATCATCAAACAACAAGTGTTGGCGAGGGTGTGGAGAAAAGGGAACTCTAATACACTGCTGGTGGGAATGCAGACTGGTGCAGCCGCTATGGAAATCAATATGGTGCTACCTCAAAAAATTAAAAATTGAACTTTCATTTGACCCAGTGATCCCACTGCTGGGAATATACCCTAAGAAGCCTGAAACACCAATCAGGAAGAATATATGTACCCCCATGTTCATAGCAGCACTATTTACAATAGCTAAGATCTGGAAACAGCCCAAGTGTCCACCAGTAGACGAATGGATCAAAAAGCTGTGGTACATATACACAATGGAGTACTATGCAGCGGTAAGAAAGAAAGATCTCTTATCCTTTGAGACGACATGGAGGGACCTGGAAAGTATTATCCTAAGTGAAAGAAGCCAAGCAGAAAAAGACAAATACCACATGATCTCACTTATATACGGAATATAATGAACATAACAGTCTGAGGAATACAGTAGACCCAGACACATGGAAGTAGGGCACAGACTGACATCCCTCAGAAGAGGGGATGGGGGGTGGGGGGGGTGGGAAGAGATAAACCACAGAACTTATATGCATGTATGCATGACCAATGGACATGGACAACTAAGCCGGGGACAGGGTGGAGGGGGTGGGGTGGGGGGTGCCAATGGGGTAAAAAGGTAAAATATCTGTAACAAAAAAATAAATAAAAATTCATAAAAAAAAAAAAAAAAAAAAAAAAGAAAAAAAAAAAAACTGTAGGATAACTAAATATTTGTTTGGCCTGCAAATCTACTCAGGAGTCATTGACTTGGGATTGTGGGGGAGGTTTCAGTGGTGAGATACTAGGGTAAAGAAAGCTCATAGAGCCCTGGCCAGTTTGGCTCAGCAGCTGGAGCATCATCGTGTGGATCAGAGAGTCCCGGGTTTGGTTCCCGCTAGGAAAAAAAACAAAAAACAAACAAACAAACAAAAACAAAGAAAGCTCTTAGAGCCAATATCAGGAGGAATCAGGAACAACTTTATTCAATACTTCTAACACCTTTATAAACTCGTGGAATGGGATGATCTAAAGAGGGTGGTGCGTGGGGCATGCAGCCTAGGGCTTGCTGTATCATGCTTATGTAAGGGTTCTGTTACATAAGAAACATGGTCTGCACCTGGGCAGCCAGTTCTGGGGTCATGTCCTGACCATAGACTCTATCAGTAACAGGCCAAGTTCCCAGGTCCCCAGGTCCCCACATCAGGAAAGAAAGACTTGACATCGATGTTTAATGTGGGTCCTCCAGAATCATCCAAACCTAGTAGAAAGAGCCAAAATCAGTGAAACGCCAACACCCACAGAGAAAATTTAGCAAGCTCCAAAATGCACTTAGACAGCCAAAATGGTGAAACAAAGAAACAAATCCCAAATTAAAGTACAAGAGAATTCTACAGGACAAGGAAAAAGTGAAATGGAATTAAGGAAACTATCAGAGGTAGAGCTCAAGGTAATGATTATGAGGAAGCTCTACAGCATGAATAAAGATACAAGCAATAAAAATTAACCAATTGGAAATGAAAAACCACCAAGTGGAAATGAAGAATGGCATAGCAGAAATAAAAAACCCATTGGAGGGAATAACCAGCAGAGTACAGGAAGCTGAGGATCAGATCAGTGAATTAGAAGACAACTTAGAATAAAATCACCCAATCAGAGAACCAAAAGGAAAAAAAAAAACAATGAAAAACCAGGAAGACAGCCTAAGAGAATGGTGGAACAATATGAAATGTAACAACTCCACATCATAGAAGTTCCAGAAGAAGAAGAAAAAGGACAAGGGTTAGATAATATATCAGAAGAAATAGTGACAGAAAACTTCCCTAACTTGGTGAAAGAAAAAGGCATACAATTTTAAGGACAGAGAGCCTGAATTAAGAAGAATCCAAACAGGCCCACACCAACACACATCATACTTAAAATGCCAAAAATTAAAGAAAGAGACAGAATCCTAAAGGTAGCAAGAGATAACAATCAAGTTACCTACAAAGGATCTCCATAAGGATAGCAGCTGATTTCTCAACAGAAACACTGTAGGTCAGCACGGGATGGCATAAAGTATGCAAAGTAATGAAAAACGAGGATCTGAATTCAATACTACTTTATCCATCAAAGCTATCATTCAAAATAAAAGCTAAAATATAGAGCTTCACAGACAAAAAAAAAAAAAAAAGCCTAAATAAATATACTAACACCAAATCAGAAATGTAATAAATGTTAAAAGGACTACTGTAATTAGTAGAAGAAATAGGAAGAAAAATAAAACCACAATAAACAAAATGGTAATAAATAAGGGCAAATCAATAATAACCTTAAATGTACATAGAATAAATATTTCTATCAAAAGACATAGAGATTCTGACTGGATAAGGAGACATGACTCATATATATGTTGTTTACAACAAACTCACCTCACAAAATAAAAGACTAACATATAGGTGAAAGTGAAGGGACAACAAAATCTTGCAAGCAAACGGAAGAGAAAAAAAGCCTGTGGTACCAATACCAATGTCTGATAAAATAGACTTAAAATTTATGCCATAATTAGAAACAAAGAAGGCCATTACATAACATTAAAAAGATCTATGCAACAGAAAGATATAACCTTGCCAAACATATATGCACTCAACATAGAAGCACCAAAATATATTAAAAACTTCTGGAGGAATTCAAAGGAGAAATTGACAGCAGTACAATCATAACAGGGGACTTCAACAGCCTGCTGGAATAATTGGATAGATACTCTAGACAAAACATTAACAAAGAAACAGAGACTCTAAATAATGCATTAGATCAAATGAATTTAACAGATATGTACAGAGATTTATACCCCAAAACTTCAGAATTCACATTCTTCTCAAGTGTACATGGGACATTCTCAAAGATAGACCACATGTGAAAACACAAGTTAAGGCTCTACAAGTTCAAGAAGAATGAAATCATAGCAAGCATCTATTCAGATCACAATGGCCTGAAACTAGAAATCAATTACAACAAAAACATGTGAAAGAGACTTCCGGTCAAGATGGCGGCGTAGGTAAACGTGGTATCTCGTCCTCCCACAACCACATCAAAGTTACAACTAAACTACAGAACAACCATCATTCAAAACTGCCTGAAATCAAGCTGAATGGAAGTCGTACAACTACGGAATTAAAAAAAAAAAAAAGCAGCTACATCCAGACTGGTAGGAGGGGCTGCGGAGTGAGGGGTGGCGGTGGTGGCGGCTGCGGGCAGCACGACGGGCTGGTCCCACACCCAAGCGTGGTGGATAAAAATCAGGAGGCTCCCGGGGCTGGGAAGGTCCTTCCTGAGGACTGAGGGGTCCCCATCCCACACCAGGTGCCCCACTCAGGGTCCAGTGCCAGGAAGAGAAGTCCCCATCACTTCTGGCTGGAAAAACCAGCGGAAACCGAGGCTCAGGGAAGCTGAGGCGGCTGGAGCCCCAAGCAGCTCCCTAAAAGGCCGGCGCACGAACTTATCGGACTCTCTCCCTCAAAGCTCAGAGGGGAGGCAGCTCGAGGGGCGCCAGAGACATACAGGAAAGAACTGAGCTGTTTGGCACTGGAGCGAGCTCTGGAGAGGGGGCTTCCTCGGGGAGAAACGTGCTGTCAGAGGCCTTTGTTCCTTTGGTGAGCCCTTCCAGGGGGCGGCAGACAGGAGCCATATCTGGGACTCCAGCAACCTGGCTCACACTGGTAGCCCCTCCCTGCTGACTCCCTGAGGCCCCACCCCGCCCCACCAACTTTCAAGCCCACCCAAGCTGTTGCCACTTGCTTAACCATAGGATTGGCCGGTCTTGGATCCTGCTTCAGGTTTTTCCTAAATTCTTTCAAACGAGCATCACCGGGTCTCAGCGAGCCCCATACCTCTCATTAAGTAATACACAGAAACAAACACAGGGAGGCAGCCAAAATGAGGAGACAAAGAAACAGGTCCCAAATGAAAGAACAGAACAAAACCCCAAGAAAAGAACTAAGCGAAAGGGAGATAAGCAACCTAACAGATACTGAGTTCAAAATACTGCTTATAAGGATGCTCAATGAACTTAGTGAGAACCTCAGTGAACTTAGGTAGGGCCTCAAGAGCATAAAAAAGGACCAGTTAGAAATCATGGATACACAGTTAGAATTCAAGGAGGCATTAACTGAAATAAAGAATGATTCCCACAGCTTCAATAATAGAGTATGTAAATCCAAGGAGCAAACCATCGATTTGGAATATAAAGAAGCAAAAAATCCGCAATCAGAACAGCAAAAAGAAAAAGAATTAAAAAAAAATGAGGATAGGGTAAGGAGCCTCTGGGACAACTTCAAGAGTGCCAACATTCGCATCTTGGGGGTGCCCGAAGGAGAAGAGAGACAACAAGAAATCGAAACCTGTTTGAAACAATAATGGCAGAAAACTTTCCTAACTTGGTGAAGGAAACAGACATACAAGTCCAGGAAGCACAGAGAGTCCCAAACAAGATGAACCCCAAGAGGCACACACCAAGACACATCATCATCAAAATGCAAAAGCTTCAAGACAAAGAGAGAATCTTAAAAGCAGCAAGAGAAAGGCAGCTAGTTACCTACAAGGGAGTTCCCATTAGGCTGTCAGCTGATTTCTCAAAAGAAACTTTGCAGGCCAGAAGGGAGTGGCAAGAAATATTCAGAGTGATGAAAACCAAGAACCTACCACCCAAAATTACTCTATCCTGCAAAGCTGTCATTTAGAGTTGATGGACACATAAAAACTTTCCCAGACAAGAAAAAGTTAAAGGAGTTCATCACTACCAAACCGTTATTATATGAAATGATGAAGGGTCTTTGTGAAGAAAAAGATAAAATGTATGAACAAACAAAATGGCAATGAATACATATCTATCAACAATGGAATCTACAAACAAAATGAACAGGAAGAACAGAAACATTCTCATAGATACAGAGAACATTTTGTTGGTTGCCAGTTGGGAAGGGGGTTGGGGGAATGGGTGAAAAAGGTGAAGGGATTAAGAAGCACAAATTCATTGCTAGACTGACAAACCTCAAAGGGAAAGGGGTTGGGGGGGTGGGAAGAAATAAACCAAAGAACGTATATGTGTAACCAATGGACACAGACAATAGTGTGGGAAAAGGTGGGAGGGGGGTGGGAGTGGGGAGGAGGGGGTCAATGGGGGGGAAATGTGGAACATCTGTAATACATTTTACATCCAACAATAAAGATTTGGGAAAAAAAAAGAAACATTGAAAACCAAAAAAGTGGAAATGAAGAATGACATAGCAGAAATTAAGAACATGGTGGAAGGACTAATCAATACACTAGAGGAAGCTGAGGACCGAATCAGTAAATTAGAACACAGGGTAGAAAAAATCAACCAATCAGAAAACAAAAGGAAAAATAATTTAAAAGAGAACTATAGAAAGACAAAATGGCGTCAGAGTGAATGGAAGCTATACAGACCTACTCCCAGGACCAAACTGGAATTAAAACAAAAATAAAGACAAATTGCAGGAAAAGCAACAGAAAAACAGCTTGCAAGGGTCATATAACCAGGGACACTGACTCGATCCTTTTAGGATTGCAGAGCCATGAGAGGGGTCAAGGAGCCCACAGACAGCAGTGGCATTAGCTGTGAGCAGCACCCTTGGGTTAAACTCCCAAGTGGCTCAAAAGCACAGAGCTGGGACAGACACTAAAACAGCCACAGCCAATCACCTTGGGCTCCAGCAGATGAAGGGCAGACTGGATTGGAACTGTGTGGGGACACATGGGATTTGGAGGGCACTCAGAGCTTTTGCTGGGTTGAGGTCATGCCAGACAGTGGTCATCTTAATTTTTCCAAGGGCTCTGGGGAGTGGCAGAGGCCCCTACCTCAAAGATTCAACCCCACCTGGAGGCCATTGAAATGCAAATTGAGGCCCATTAACAACCAGCATCTGCACCAGCCTCAGGAAATCCCCTTATGCTGAACACCTGAGGGAGTTTTCCATTCAACTGAGAAGCCAAGGCTATTCCAGTAACCACTCCTGATAGCCTCCAGGCAAAAAGCTAAAGAATAACTGTACCATTCCTGTGCTAGCAATTCTAACCAGGAAAGTAAGACTTGACAGTGGTGTTTAAAGTGGGTCCTCCTTCCCTCTCCCAAACACAGGAGAGGGAGCCACAAACAGCAGAACACCGACACCCACAGGGAAAATTTGGCAGGCTCCACAGCCCACTGTAGTAACCAAAATGTTGAAACACAAAAACAAAACCCAAATAAAAAAACAGGAGACCTCAACCAAAGATAAGATAAATGAGGTGCAGTTAAGCAACTTAACAGAATTAGAATTCAGAGCCATGATCTTGAGGAAGCTCAACACCATGTGTACGGACATGGGCACAATGAGTAAAGACATGGAAATGTTGAAATCACCAGTTGGAAATTAAAAACACCAAGAAGAAATGAAGAATGACATATCAGATAAGAACAGATTCCACTGTCTAAACAACAGAGTAGAGAAAGCTGAGGACTGAATCAGTGAATTAGAAGAAAGGGAAGAAAAAATCAATCAATCAGGAAAACCAAAAGGAAAAAAAAAACAATTAAAAAAACAGGAAGACAACTTAAGAAAACTGTGGGACAACTGGAAATGTAATAATATTTTCATCATAGGAATCCTCAAAGAAGAACAAACTGAGTAAGTGTTAGATAATTTACTTGAAGAAATCATGACAGAAAACTTCACCAATTTGGTAAATAAGAAGGCATTCAAGTTTAAAAAGCACAGAGAGCCCCAAGTAAGAAGAATCCAAACAGGACCACACTAACCACACATAGTAATAAAATGCCAAAAATGAAAGACAAAGAGAGAATCTAAAGGCAGTAAGAGATCAGCAACAGGTTACCTACAAAGGAACCCCCCTAAGGCTCTCAGCTGACTTCTAAACAGAAACACTACAGGACAGAAGGGAATGGCAATGAGGTAATCAAGGTCATAAAAACAGGATCTGAATTCAAGACTACTCTACTCAGCACGGCTATCATTCAAATAGAAGGTGAAATACAAAGCTTCCCAGACAAAAAAAAAAAAAAAAAAAAGGACTAAGGGAATACATTCGCACCAAACCACCACTGCATGAAATGTTAAAGGACTGCTATAAATAGCAGGAGAAATAGGTAAGAAAAATAAAAATAATACCAATCTAAAGAACAATGGCAATAAATAAGTACATATCAATTATCACATTAAATGTGGATGGTTGAATGCTCTGATAAAAGACACAGAGTAGATGACTGGATAAGAATGCATGACTCATCTATGTGTTGTTTATAAGAGACCCACCTCACAACAGAGACTCACGTAGGTTGAATGTGAAGGGATGGTGCTCCCTTCGGCAGCACATATACTAAAATTGGAAGGATACAGAGAAGATTAACAAGGCCCCTGCACAAGGATGACACAAACATTTGTGAACCATTCCATATTCTTTCTGAAATTAGTACAAGAAATAGGAACAAAAATAAAACCACACTAAACAAAAATAGTGATAAATATGTACATATCAATTATCACCTTAAATGTGAATGGTTTAAATTCTTTGGTAAAAAGATACAGAATAGCTGACTGGATAAAAAAAATGACTCACATATATGGTGTGACCACCTCAAAAAAAAAAGATGCCCTGGCCGGTTTGGCTCAGCGGTTAGAGCGTCGGCCTGCGGTCCGGAGAGACGCGGGTTCGGTTCCCGCTAAGGGCATTACCTCGGTTGCAGTTTGTCCCCGGCCCTGGTTGG
>NW_023425355.1:73521304-73626347 GCF_014108415.1 Molossus molossus | reverse complement strand
CCTGAAACACCAATCAGGAAAGAATATATGTACCCCCCATGTTCATAGCAGCACTATTTACAATAGCTAAGATCTGGAAACAGCCCAAGTGTCCACAGTAGACGAATGGATCAAAAAGCTGTGGTACATATACACAATGGAGTACTATGCAGCGGTAAGAAGAAGATCTCTATCCTTTGAGACGACATGGAGGGACCTGGAAGTATTATTCCTAAGTGAAAGAAGCCAAGCAGAAAAGACAAACCACATGATCTCACTTATATACGGAATATAATGAACATAACAGTCTGAGGAATACAGTAGCCCCAGACACATGGAAGTAGGGCACAGGACTGACATCCCTCAGAGAGGGGATGGGGGGTGGGGGGGTGGGAGAGATAAACCCAGAACTATATGCATGTATGCCTGACCAATGGACATGACAACTAAGCTGGGGCCCGGGTGGAGGGGGTGGGGTGGGGGGTGCCAATGGTAAAACGGGTAAAATATCTGTAACAAAAAATAAATAAAAATTCATAAAAAAAAAAAAAAAAAAAAAAGAAAAAAAAAAAACTGTGTAGGATAACTAAATCTTTGTTTGGCCTGCAAATCTACTCATGAGTCATTGACTTGGGATTGTGGGGGCTGTTTTCAGTGGTGAGATAATGGGTTAAGAAAGCTCAATAGAGCCTGGCCATTTGGCTCCGCAGCTGGACTCATCGTTTGATCAGAGGAGTCCCGGTTTGGTCCCGCTAGGAAAAAAAACAAAAACAAACAAACACAACAAGAAGCTCTTAGATCCAATATCAGGAGTACTCGGAACAACTTTATTCATACTTCTAACACCTTATAAATCGTGGAATGTGATGATCTAAGAGGGTGGGCGTGGTGCATGCAGCCTAGGGCTTTCTGTTCATGGTTGTAAGGGTTCTGTACATAGAACATGTCTGCACCTGGGCGGCATTCGGGGTCAGTCCTGACCATAGACTCTATCTGTAACAGTCCAAGTTCCCAGGTCCCCAGGTCCCCACATCATGAAGCAAGATTGACACGATGTTTAAGTGGGTCCTCCAGAATCGCCAACCTAGTAAAAGAGCCAAAATCATGAAACGCCAACACCCACAGAGAAAATTAGCAAGCTCCCAAATGCACTTAGACAGCCAAAATGGTGAAACAAAGAACCAAATCCCAAATTAAAGTACAAGAGATTTCTACAGGACAAGGAAAAAGTGAAATGGAATTAAGGAAACTATCGAGGTTAGAGCTCAAGTAATGATTATGCGAAAGCTCTACAGCATGAATAAGATACAAGCAATAAAATTTAACCAATTGGAAATGAAAAACCACCAAGTGGAAATGAAGATGGCCTAGCAGTAATAAAAACCCATTGGAGGGAATAACCAGCAGAGTACAGGAGCTGAGGATCAGATCATGGATTAGAAGACAACTTTAGAATAAAAATCACCCAATCAGAGAACCAAAAGGAAAAAAAAAACAATGAAAAACCAGGAGACAGCCTAAGAGAATGGTGGAACAATATGAAATGTAACACTCCACATCATAGAAGTTCCAGAAGAAGAAGAAAAAGGACAAGGTTAGATATATATACAGAAGAATAGTGACGAAAACTTTCCTAACTTGGTGAAAGAAAAAGGCATACAATTTTAAGACAGAGAGCCTGAATTAAGAGAATCCAAACAGGCCCACACCAACACACATCATACTTAAAATGCCAAAATTAAGAAAGAGACAGAATCCTAAGGTAGCAAGAGATAACAATCAAGTTACCTACAAAGGATCTCCATAAGGATAGCAGCTGATTTTCTCAACAGAACCACTGTAGGTCAGCACGGTATGGCATAAAGTATGCCAATGTAATGAAAAACGAGGATCTTGAATTCAATACTACTTTTCATCCCTCAAGCTATCATCAAAATAAAGCTAAAATATAGAGCTTCACAGACAACAAAAAAAAAAGCCTAAATAAATATACTAACACGCAAATCAGAAATGTAAGAAATGTTTAAAAGGACTACTGTAATTAGTAGAAGAAATAGGAAGCAAAATAAAACCACATAAACAAATGGTAATAAATACGGGCAAATCATAATAACTTTAACTGTACATAAATAATATTTCTATCAACGAAGCCTATAGATTCTGACTGGATAAGGAGACATGACTCATATATATGTTGTTTACAACAAACTCACCTCACAAAATAAAAGACTAACATATAGGTGAAAGTGAAGGGACAACAAAATCTTGCAAGCAAACGGAAGAGAAAAAAAGCCTGTGGTACCAATACCAATGTCTGATAAATAGACTTAAAATTTATGCCATAATTAGAAACAAAGAAGGCCATTACATAACATTAAAAAGATCTATGCAACAGAAAGATATAACCTTGCCAAACATATATGCACTCAACATAGAAAGCACCAAAATATATTAAAAACTTCTGGAGGAATTCAAAGGAGAAATTGACAGCAGTACAATCTAAACAGGGGACTTCAACAGCCTGCTGGAATAATTGGATAGATACTTAGACAAAACATTAACAAAGAAACAGAGACTCTAAATAATGCATTAGATCAAATGAATTTAACAGATATTTACAGAGATTTATACCCCAAAACTTCAGAATTCACATTCTTCTCAAGTGTACATGGGACATTCTCAAAGATAGACCCACATGTGAAAACACAAGTTAGGCTCTACAAGTTCAAGAAGAATGAAATCATAGAAAGCATCTATTCAGATCACAATGGCCTGAAACTAGAAATCAATTACAACAAAAACATGTGAAAGAGACTTCCGGTCAAGATGGCGGCGTAGGTAAACGTGGTATCTCGTCCTCCCACAACCACATCAAAGTTACAACTAAACTACAGAACAACCATCATTCAAAACTGCCTGAAATCAAGCTGAATGGAAGTCGTACAACTACGGAATTAAAAAAAAAAAAAGCAGCTACATCCAGACTGGTAGGGAGGGGCTGCGGAGTGAGGGTGGCGGTGGTGGCGGCTGCGGGCAGCACGACGGGCTGGTCCCACACCCACTGTGGGGGATAAAAATCAGGAGGCTCCCTCGGCTGGGAAAGTCCTTCCTGAGGACTGAGGGGTCCCCATCTAACACTAGGTGCCCCACTCAGGGTCCAGTGCCAGGAAGAGAAGTCCCCATAACTTCTGACTGGAAAAAACCAAGCGGAAACCGAGGCTCAGGGAAGCTGAGGCGGCTGGAGCCCCAAGCAGCTCCTAAAAGGCCGGCGCACGAACTTATCGGACTCTCTCCCTCAAAGCTCAGAGGGGAGGCAGCTCGAGGGGGCGCCAGAGACATACAGGAAAGAACTGAGCTGTTTGGCACTGGAGCGAGCTCTGGAGAGGGGGCTTCCTCGGGGAGAAACGTGCTGTCGAGGCCTTTGTTCCTTTGGTGAGCCCTTCCAGGGGGCGGCAGACAGGAGCCATATCTGGGACTCCAGCAACCTGGCTCACACTGGTAGCCCCTCCCTGCTGACTCCCTGAGGCCCCACCCCGCCCCACCAACTTTCAAGCCCACCCAAGCTGTTGCCACTTGCGTAACCCTAGGATTGGCCGGTCTTGGATCCTGCCTTCAGGTTTTTCCTAAATTCTTTCAAACGAGCATCACCGGGTCTCAGCGAGCCCATACCTCTCTTAAGTAATACACAGAAACAAACACAGGGAGGCAGCCAAAATGAGGAGACAAAGAAACAGGTCCCAAATGAAAGACAGAACAAAACCCCAAGAAAAGAACTAAGCGAAAGGGAGATAAGCAACCTAACAGATACTGAGTTCAAAATACTGCTTATAAGGATGCTCAATGAACTTAGTGAGAACCTCAGTGAACTTAGGTAGGGCCTCAAGAGCATAAAAAAGGACCAGTTAGAAATCATGGATACACAGTTAGAATTCAAGGAGGCATTAACTGAAATAAAGAATGATTCCCACAGCTTCAATAATAGAGTATGTAAATCCAAGGAGCAAACCATCGATTTGGAATATAAAGAAGCAAAAAATCCGCAATCAGAACAGCAAAAAGAAAAAAGAATCCAAAAAAATGAGGATAGTGTAAGGAGCCTCTGGGACAACTTCAAGAGTGCCAACATTCGCATCTTGGGGGTGCCCGAAGGAGAAGAGAGAGAACAAGAAATCGAAAACCTGTTTGAAACAATAATGGCAGAAAACTTTCCTAACTTGGTGAAGGAAACAGACATACAAGTCCAGGAAGCACAGAGAGTCCCAAACAAGATGAACCCCAAGAGGCACACACCAAGACACATCATCATCAAAATGCAAAAGCTTCAAGACAAAGAGAGAATCTTAAAAGCAGCAAGGAGAAAGGCAGCTAGTTACCTACAAGGGAGTTCCCATTAGGCTGTCAGCTGATTTCTCAAAAGAAACTTTGCAGGCCAGAAGGGAGTGGCAAGAAATATTCAGAGTGATGAAAACCAAGAACCTACCACCAAAATTACTCTATCCTGCAAAGCTGTCATTTAGAGTTGATGGACACATAAAAACTTTCCCAGACAAGAAAAAGTTAAAGGAGTTCATCACTACCAAACCGTTATTATATGAAATGATGAAGGGTCTTTGTGAAGAAAAGATAAAATGTATGAACAAACAAATGGCAATGAATACATATCTATCAACAATGGAATCTACAAACAAAATGAACAGGAAGAACAGAAACATTCTCATAGATACAGAGAACATTTTGTTGGTTGCCAGTTGGGAAGGGGGTTGGGGGGAATGGGTGAAAAAGGTGAAGGGATTAAGAAGCACAAATTCATTGCTAGACTGACAAACCTCAAAGGGAAAGGGGTTGGGGGGGTGGGAAGAAAATAAACAAAGAACGTATATGTGTAACCAATGGACACAGACAATAGTGTGGGAAAAGGTGGGAGGGGGGTGGGAGTGGGGAGGAGGGGGGTCAATGGGGGGGAAATGTGGAACATCTGTAATACATTTTACATCCAACAATAAAGATTGGGAAAAAAAAAGAAACATTGAAAACCAAAAAAGTGGAAATGAAGAATGACATAGCAGAAATTAAGAACATGGTGGAAGGACTAATCAATACACTAGAGGAAGCTGAGGACCGAATCAGTAAATTAGAACACAGGGTAGAAAAAAATCAACCAATCAGAAAACAAAAGGAAAAAATAATTTAAAAAGAGAAATATAGAAAGACAAAATGGCGTCAGAGTGAATGGAAGCTATACAGACCTACTCCCAGGACCAAACTGGAATTAAAACAAAAATAAAGACAAATTGCAGGAAAAAGCAACAGAAAAACAGCTTGCAAGGGTCATATAACCAGGGACACTGACTCGATCCTTTTAGGATTGCAGAGCCATGAGAGGGGTCAAGGAGCCCACAGACAGCAGTGGCATTAGCTGTGAGCAGCACCCTTGGGTTAAACTCCCAAGTGGCTCAAAAGCACAGAGCTGGGACAGACACTAAAACAGCCACAGCCAATCACCTTGGGCTCCAGCAGATGAAGGGCAGACTGGATTGGAACTGTGTGGGGACACATGGGATTTGGAGGGCACTCAGAGCTTTTGCTGGGTTGAGGTCATGCCAGACAGTGGTCATCTTAATTTTTCCAAGGGCTCTGGGGAGTGGCAGAGGCCCCTACCTCAAAGATTCAACCCCACCTGGAGGCCATTGAAATGCAAATTGAGGCCCATTAACAACCAGCATCTGCACCAGCCTCAGGAAATCCCCTTATGCTGAACACCTGAGGGAGTTTTCCATTCAACTGAGAAGCCAAGGCTATTCCAGTAACCACTCCTGATAGCCTCCAGGCAAAAAGCTAAAGAATAACTGTACCATTCCTGTGCTAGCAATTCTAACCAGGAAAGTAAGACTTGACAGTGGTGTTTAAAGTGGGTCCTCCTTCCCTCTCCCAAACACAGGAGAGGGAGCCACAAACAGCAGAACACCGACACCCACAGGGAAAATTTGGCAGGCTCCAAAGCCCACTGTAGTAACCAAAATGTTGAAACACAAAAACAAAACCCAAATAAAAAAACAGGAGACCTCAACCAAAGATAAGATAAATGAGGTGCAGTTAAGCAACTTAACAGAATTAGAATTCAGAGCCATGATCTTGAGGAAGCTCAACACCATGTGTAAGGACATGGGCACAATGAGTAAAGACATGGAAATGTTGAAATCAACCAGTTGGAAATTAAAAACCACCAAGAAGAAATGAAGAATGACATATCAGATAAAGAACAGATTCCAAGGTCTAAACAACAGAGTAGAGAAAGCTGAGGACTGAATCAGTGAATTAGAAGAAAGGGAAGAAAAAAATCAATCAATCAGAAAACCAAAAGGAAAAAAAAAACAATTAAAAAAACAGGAAGACAACTTAAGAAAACTGTGGGACAACTGGAAATGTAATAATATTTTCATCATAGGAATCCTCAAAGAAGAAAAAACTGAGTAAGTGTTAGATAATTTACTTGAAGAAATCATGACAGAAAACTTCACCAATTTGGTAAAATAAGAAGGCATTCAAGTTTAAAAAGCACAGAGAGCCCCAAGTAAGAAGAATCCAAACAGGACCACACTAACACACATAGTAATAAAAATGCCAAAAATGAAAGACAAAGAGAGAATCCTAAAGGCAGTAAGAGATCAGCAACAGGTTACCTACAAAGGAACCCCCCTAAGGCTCTCAGCTGACTTCTAAACAGAAACACTACAGGACAGAAGGGAATGGCATGAGGTAATCAAGGTCATAAAAAACAAGGATCTGAATTCAAGACTACTCTACTCAGCACGGCTATCATTCAAAATAGAAGGTGAAATACAAAGCTTCCCAGACAAAAAAAAAAAAAAAAAAAAAAGACTAAGGGAATACATTCGCACCAAACCACCACTGCATGAAATGTTAAAAGGACTGCTATAAATAGCAGGAGAAATAGGAAGAAAAATAAAAATAATACCAATCTAAAGAACAATGGCAATAAATAAGTACATATCAATTATCACATTAAATGTGGATGGTTTGAATGCTCTGATAAAAAGACACAGAGTAGATGACTGGATAAGAATGCATGACTCATCTATGTGTTGTTTATAAGAGACCCACCTCACAACAGAGACTCACGTAGGTTGAATGTGAAGGGATGGTGCTCCCTTCGGCAGCACATATACTAAAATTGGAAGGATACAGAGAAGATTAACAAGGCCCCTGCACAAGGATGACACAAACATTTGTGAACCATTCCATATTCTTTCTGAAATTAGTACAAGAAATAGGAACAAAAATAAAACCACACTAAACAAAAATAGTGATAAATATGTACATATCAATTATCACCTTAAATGTGAATGGTTTAAATTCTTTGGTAAAAAGATACAGAATAGCTGACTGGATAAAAAAAATGACTCACATATATGGTGTGACCCACCTCAAAAAAAAAAAGACTGCCCTGGCCGGTTTGGCTCAGCGGTTAGAGCGTCGGCCTGCGGTCCGGAGAGACGCGGGTTCGGTTCCCGCTAAGGGCATGTACCTCGGTTGCAGTTTGTCCCCGGCCCTGGTTGGTCGTGCGGGTGGCAGCCACTCGATGTGTCCCTTTCACATCGATGTTTCCCTCTCTCTCTCTTCCTCTCTCTCCCTCCCACTCTGTCTGTACAAAAAATGGGAAAAAAAAAAAGAGCCTATCTCTGCTCATGAGATCTGGAAAAAAAAAAGACTCACATAGGTTGAAAGTGAAGGGATGGAAAAAAATCTTTCAAGCAAATGGAAAGCAAAAAAAAGCTTGAGTAGCAATACTCATATTTCATAGAGTAGATTTCAAAATGAAGACCATAACTAGAGACAAAGAAGGCCACTACATAATATTGAAAAGATGTATTCCACAGAAAGATATAACCTTGGTAAACATATATGCACTGAATATGGGAGCACTAACATATATTAAAAATCTATTGGTGGACTTCAAAGGAGTAATTGACAGCAATACAATCATAGTAGGGAACTTCAACACCCCGATGACATGACTGGATACATCTTCTAGACAAAAGTTAACAAGCAAACAAAGACTCTAAATGAGGCGCTAGGTCAAATGGATTTAATAGATATCTACAGAGAATTGCAGCCCAAAACTACAGAATTCACATTCTTCTCAAGTGCATTTGGGACATTCTAAAAGACAGACCACATGTTAGGACACAAACTAAGTCTCCACAAGTTCAAGAACATTGAAATTAGATCAAGCATCTTCTCAAATCACAATGGCATGCAACTAAAAAACAACTGCAAGAAGAACATGCAAAGACATTTGAAAACATGGAGGCTAAACGGCATGTTATTGAACAATGAATGGGATACCATGGAGATCAAGGAAGAAATTAAAACTTTCTGGAAAACAAAGAAAATGAACACACAACAACACAAAATCTATGGGATGCAGTGAATGCAGTTCTGAGAGGGAAGTTCATAGCACTATAGGCCTACCTCAAGAAGCAAGAAAAATATCTAACAGAATATCAAATCTTACAACTTAAAGAACTAGAAAGCAAATAAAAAGAAAACCCCCAAGGAAGTACAAGGAAGAAAATAGTAAAGATCAGAGCAGAAATAAACAACATGGAGAAGGAAACAACAATTCAAAGGATCAATGAAACAGAGAGCTGTTTCTTTGAAAAGATAAACAAGATTGATGGACCCTTAGCTCAACTCACCAGGAAACACAGAGAGAGAACCTAAATACACAAAATCAGAAATAAAAAAGGAGAAATAAGAACTGACACCACAGAAATACAACAAATTGTTAACAAATGTTATGAACAACTACATGGCAACAAATTCAATAATCTAAGCGAAATGAACAAATTTATGAAACACATAGTCTCCCAAAACTGAATGAGAAAATATATAGAAAATTTGAATAGACTAATAACCACTGAAGAAATAGAAGCTGTAATCCAGACTCTCTCAACAAACAAAAACCCAGGCCCAGACAGCTTCACAGGGGAATTTTACCGAACATTCAAAGAAGAACTAATACCCATTCTCCTCAAACTATTTCAAAAACTTCAAGAAGGAAGACTTCCAATCTCATTATATGAGGCCAGCATAATTCTAATTCCAAAACCAGAAAAAGACACTACACAGAAAGTAAACTACAAACCAATATCCTTGACTAACATAGACCCCAAAATCCTGAACAAAATAATAGCAAACCGGTTCCAGCGATACATCAAAAAAATTATTCACCATGACCAAGTGGAATTCACTCCAGGGATGCAAGCCTAGTACAATATTCGTAAATCAATAAATGTGATACATCACATAGAACAAAATGAAAGATTAAAATCATATGATTAAATCAATGTACACTGAAAAAGCATTTTACAAAATCCAGCACCCATTTCTGATAAAAACACTCAGCAACCTGGGAATTGAGGAATCATATCTCAACATAATAAATGCCATATATGAAAGACTTACAGCTGATATCATACTCAATAGGCAAAAATTCAAAGCATTTCGCTTAAGAACAGGAACAAGGCAAGGATGCCCACTTTCACCACATTTATTTAACATAGTACTGGAAGACTTAGCCACAGCAATCAGACAGGTAGAAAAAATAAAAGGGATCCAAATGGGAAAGGAGGAAGTGAAACTGTCATTATTTGCAGATGACATGATACTATATGTAGAAAACCCCAAAGACTCCATCAAAAATTTACTAGACTTAGTTAATGAATTTTGCAAAGTACCAGGATACAAAATTAATGTCAAGAAATTGATGGCATTCTTATACACCAATGGTGAACTCACAGAAAGAGAAACTAAAAAAAACAATCCCATTTATCATTGTGGCAAAAAAATTAAGATACCTAGGAATAAACTTAACCAAAGAAATCAAGGACCTATTCACAGAAAACTACAGGACATTGAAAAAAGTAATAGAGGAAGATATAAAAAACAATCCTTGTTCATGCATTGGAATAATCAACATCATTAAAATGTCCATATTACCCAAAGCATTCTATAGATTCAATGCAATACAGATCAAAATACCAAGGGCATACTTCACAGAACTAGAAAATATACTTTAAAAGTCCACATGGAACCAGAAAAGACCTCAAATAACTACATCAATCTTGAAAAAGAAGAATAAAGTTGGAGAGATCACATTACCAGATTTCAGGTTATACTAAAAAGTCACTGTAATCAAAACAGCCTGGTACTGGCTCAAGAATAAGCATATAGACCCATGGAACAGAACAGAGAATTCAGAAATGGACCCTGGGCAATACGCACAATTCATATTTGACAAAGGTGGCAAGAACGTACAGTGGAGGAAAGACAGCCTCTTTAATAAATGGTGTTGGAAAAATTGGACAGCTACATGCAAAAAAAAATGAAACGAGACCATCAACTTACACCATACACAAGAATAAACTCAAAATGGGTAAAACACTTAAATGTGACTCATGAATCCATAAAAATCCTAGAAGAAACTGTAGGCAACAAAATTTCAGACATCCTATGCAGCAGAATTTTCACTGATACATCACCTAAGGCAACAGAAACAAAGGAGAAAATGAACACATGGTACTACATCAAACTAAAAAGCTTCTGCACAGCAAAAGCTACAATCATCAAAACGGAAAGTCTACCCACTGTATGGGCGAGCATAATTGCCAATGATATATCAGATAAGTGGTTAATTTCCAATATATAGAGAGTGCTCACACAACTCAACAAAAGGAAGACAAAGAACCCAATTAAAAATGGGAAGTGTAACCAAATAGACACCTTTCCAAAGAAATGCTCAACATCATTAATCAGAGAGATGCAAATTAAAATAACAATGAGGTATCACCTCACACCTGTCAGAATGGCCGCCATCAACAAATCATCAGACAACAAGTGTTGGCATGTTTGTGGAGAAAAGTTGACTCTAGTACACTGCTGTTGGGAATGCAGACTGGTGCATCCACTATGGAAAACAATATGGTATTACCTCAAAAAATTAAAAATTGAACTTCCATTTGATCTACTGATCCCACTTCTTGGAATATACCTAGAGAAGCCAGAAACACAAGTCGTAAAGAGTATGTGTACCTCTATGTTCGTATCAGCACTATTTACAATAGCTAAGATCTGTAAACAGCCCAAATGTCCATCAGTAGATGAATGGATAAAAAAGCAGTGGTACATATATATACACAATGGAGTACTAGGCAGCTGTAAGAGAGATCTCTTACCTTTGAGACGACATGGAGGGACCTGGAAAGTATCATCCTAAGTGAAACGAGCCAAACAGTGAAAGACAAGTATCATATGATCTCACTTATTTGTGGAATATAATGAACATAACAGTCTGAGGAATGGGGCAGTCCCAGAGACGTGGAAGTGGTGTATAGTCTGATAATCCTCAGAAAAGGAGTTTGTGGGGGAGAGATAAACACAGAACTTATATGCATGTATGCATGAACAATGGACATGGACAACAAAGATGGGGACAGGGTGGGGAGTGAGGGGGAAGAGGAAATTAGGGGGGGAAGAAGAATCATCTGTAACAAAAATAAATTAATTTAAAATAAAATAACAAAGATAAACTGTAGTAAGAAGCAGAAAAAAAAGATAAATAAATAAATAAAGTAAGTAAGTAAGAGAGAATCTCAAAAGCAGGAAGAAAAAATCACTTTTTTACCTACAAAAGAGCTCCCATAAGACTGTCAGTTGATTTCTCAAAAGAAATTTTGCAGGCCAGGAAGGAGTGGTAAGAGATATTCAATGTGATGAAAAGCAAGGACCTATGACCAAGATTACTGTACCCTACAAAGCTATTATTTTGAATTGATCGACATATAAAGAGTTTCCCAAACAAGAAAAAGCTAAAGGAGTTCATCACCACCAAACCAGTATTATATTAAATGTTGAAGCGTCTTCTTAAAGGAGAAGAGTAAAAAAATATCAACAATAAAATGGCAATAAATAGATATCTATCAACAACTGAATCCACAAACAAAATGAAAAAGCAGAACAGAAAAAGACTCATAGATACAAAGAACTTTATGTTGCTTTCCAAATCGTAGGTTATTGGGTGGATGGGTGAAGAAGATGAGGAATTAGTAAGTACAAATGTGTTGTTATACTGATGATCCTCAAAGTGAAGGGGGGAGGGAGGGCAGGAAGAGATAAACCAAACAGTTTCTATGCATATATGCATAACCAAAGGACACAAAAAATAGGATGGGGAAGGCAGTAGGGTGTCGGGTTTGGAGAGAAGGGGGTCAATGGGGGATAAAAGGGGGGACATCTGTAATAAAATCAACAATATAGATAAGTTTAACAAGTTTTAAAAATAGAAAAAAGAAGAAACTGAGGTTCAGAGAGGTTATATAAATTGCCTAAATTCACCCAGTTTATTCATCTGTAGAGCTGGGATCCAAGCTTAGGTGAGAAAGACTCCAAAATCTGTGGCATTTGTTCTCTCCTGTAGACCACAGGATCTCAATAGACCTTGTGCTCACTGCTTTGTGGCTTCTTCCTTTGGGGTACACACTGTAACAGTAAGGGCAGAAATGCCAACAAATAAATAGAGTTATGCTAGAGGTCTGTTTAAGGTATGGTGGGCATGAAGGAAAAAAGTTATCAAGTCAGCTTGGGGTGTGAGGTGGAGGGCTGGTCACGAAGTGTTCTAAGAGCAACAGCCCCTTGAACTGAGTCCTGATAAGAATCACTAAGGAGACAAGGCGTAAGTGGTAGTTGACTGGGGGATAGTCAGTACATTCCTCTCACAGGAAACTACCTATGTGGGACTTGTCATAAAATTTTTCAAGTGGTGCTCTTGTGCAGCCACTATGGAAAACAATATGGTGTTACCTCAAAAAAAAATTAAAAATTGAACTTTCATTTGACCCAGTGATCCCACTTCTAGGAATATACCCTAAGAAGCCTGAAACACCAATCAGAAAGAATATATGTACCCCCATGTTCATAGCAGCACTATTTACAATTGCTAAGATCTGGAAACAGCCCAAGTGTCCATCAGTAGGTGAATGGATAAAAAAAGCTGTGGTACATATACACAATGGAGTACTATGCAGCTGTAAGAAAGAAAGATCTCTTATCCTTTGAGACAACATGGAGGGACCTGGAAAGTATTATCCTAAGCCAAACAAGCCAAGCAGAAAAACACAAGTATCACATGATCTCACTTATTTGTGGAATAAAATGAACATAACAATCTGAGGAATAGGGTAAACCCAGAAACATGGAAGTAGGGTACAGACTGACAACCCTCAGAAGAGGGGGTGGTAGGGGGAGGGAAGAGATATACCACGGAACTTATACGCATGTATGCATAACCAATGGACATGGATAACAAAGCCGGAGATGGGGCTGTGGGGATGGGGAGGAGGGTGTCAACGGGGTAAAAAAGGATAAACATCTGTAACAAAAATAAAATTAAAAATAAAATAAAAACTAAAAAAAAAAATCTTCAAGTGGAAACACAAACTTCCATTCAAGCAAAATGTCTATATTACAATTGTTGATAGTTATGTTTCAGAATTTCTGAGACCCAACCACAAAGGATAATACAACAGAACCACAGGAAAAAAACAAAGCATCACTAATCTTTCATCTGCACCAATGATATAGGAAAATAAACGAGAGCTAAGCAAAACAAAACAAAAACTCCTTAAACAAATAGGTCTCTTTTGAAACAAGGAAAAATCTGTGTCCCAAAGTCACAGTTACATTTTCTGTGTTTATACTATGATGTGACTGGGTTTCAGTGTCCAGTTGGAGGTCTGTCTCTTTTTATGATACAGAGCTTAATCTGTCTCCATCACTTCCCAGAGTCAGCTGGGAATTGGTTTAAAATGTCAAAGCTTGATTTCAGCTGTGCTGCGTCTGCCTTTCAAGCCAAAACATCTGAACACAGCCTCCTTCGAGCAAGGAAACAGTCAATAAGGAAATACCATAGTTAGGCCTTTGCAACTTGCTGAAAGTGTGAGGTAGCGCTTCATTTCCTGATTGCTCAGGTGGACATTGTAAAAACAATTAAGATCAATGGCTAATCACTGAATCAAAGCAGGTGAGAATTGATTATTTGCAATAATGTGTTCAGTTGTGTGTGCCAACAAACAAAGACTTGAAGAGTTTATTATTTAAAATGATTAAAAGCTCTAAGCAAAGCAAGTAGTCAGTTTGTAATCACGGTGGTGAAAAAACATCAATTGGAAGAGACTGAGGAATTTTGTAAGCAGAGCCATATGGCCAAAATCAGAATCAAGCACCAAGAATTGCTGGGAAAACCTGTAGTTAAAGCAATTTCAGAACAGAAAGCTTCACCTCCCAAGAGAAGACTTATGCTCTGTGCTCCCCTCTCCTACCACCTCTCACCCCCTCTCTCCTCCCACCTCTCCCCCATATTCTAACCTGCCGGCAAGGCTGGTAGTTCTAACCAACAGTAAAAGAAATGTGAACTGACTCAAGTCGAAACTCTGACTGTTCAGCAAGAGACATTGCTAAATTTCCTGTCCACTATTTGCACTTTTATGTATTTTAGGGCTACCTAGAGAGTTCTTAAAGGCCCACATGATGAAAATCGGCCACTATTCTTCCCAAATGAGGTACACAGTCCATCTGGATAGGGCACTCACACTTTTGTATGAAGCTGTAGGCTGTAAAAAAGTAAAGAATTAAAAACTTAAGCCATTTGGTAGCAGTTATTTTAAAAATAAAAAGGTCCAGGGAGGTAGAAGGCAGTGTAGTGGAGGCAATTAATTCAGGAAATTAGATTTATGGAATGGATATTATGGAGTAAGCCTTTCCTGAAAGTTCCTTTTCTCCTTTTCAAATCTCCATGAAATATTTTCCACTTACATTTTTTTCTGACCTTCAAGTTTCTTTGCTTCTATCCGCTTCCCTCTACGTCTCACTCCTGCATTTTTCTGGAAAGTCTAATAATTCTTGTGCTCCCAATGCATGTCACTTACTAAGGTCCATTTCTTTCTCCTTCAAGTTCCCTCCAGAAGAAGCATACTTAGACACTTGTGATTACAGAAGGAGGAAGAACAATTGTACCAAAACCAACTGGGAAATTTTGACAGCTAAGTCAGCTAGCTAGAGCTGTCTGGTACCATGTTGTATACTCTAATCAATGCACTAAGATTAAATAATTGTGTACATTAATAAATAATGTGTTTTGTGGGGTGCATATAAGTAAATTGAGTACATTTGGTAACAAAAATAACAGCTATAATGCTATTCCTTTCAAAATGTCTAGCACTATCAATATTTCCATAATTAATGTGACACACCTGTTAGTGCGTTGTGGGACAGTCATGTATACAACTCCGACTTTCTGCACCTTGGAGGATGGCAGCAGGAAAAGGGTAGAGAAGCTCCTAGGCCAGCGGTTCTCAACCTGTGGGTTGCAACCCCTTTGGGGGTCGAACTACTCTTTCACAAGGGTCACCTAAGACCATCAGAAAACACATATTTCCCATGGTCTTAGAAACCAAGACACCGCTCCTCTATCCTTCTCCAGGTGGGTCTGCACACATTCAGATACACCCACATACAACATGAGGAACTTTGTTAAAGGGTTGCGGCATTAGGAAGGTTGAGAACCACTGTTAGGCTGTCTACATGAGTTTACACTAAACTGCTATCTTGACTTGGGAATACTAATCCCACCTCACTTTATTCCAAGTTGGCAGCAGCAAAACCAACTTGCATCACAGGTGTATTTTTAAGTCAGAGGCCTGTAAAGAGTGAAGTCAAAAAACAGAAAACTGCATGCTCTGTGGGTTCCGAACTTAGTTCCGCTACTAGGAGCTAAAAAGTCCTCAGAAAGTCAGACAGCTTCATTGTCCTGCTTGACTAGCCAAAGAATCTTCCTTCCTAAACTACTAGACATAGAAGAGATTTGGTTCAGGTACTGAAAGCATATCCCCATTTTAAACAAGTGGGAATGGGAATGACATGTCACAGAGAACTGAAATATTTTTGAGTAGCAGGTTTCAAACCAGGTGATTGAGAAGTTCCAAAGTTCTATTTTTGCAGAAATTTGGCCTTGTCTGCAGACATCCCTGAAGTTCAGTCCTATGCATTTTTGGGATAGCCACTCATCTGTGTGAGAGCACCAGGAACCCTACCTAATTCACAAAACAGAATGACAACTCTTTCACCTGTCTGGCTGTCAATTCTGATAGGCATTACAACTGCTACACAAAAAGTATCTCTAGGAAAAGAAATATGCACACCTGAGGAATGCAAATCCAGTACCTTTGAAATTGGGCATGGCTATGTGACTTGCTTTGACCAATGATGTGTAAGCGAAGTGCTGGGTGTTAATTCTGGGTAGAAGAATTTAATGGCTCCCATTTTAGAGCTTCCAGAGCCCTCTTGCCCTGGTCTGGTAATCCCTGAAGCATGGTGCTGAGGTGATGTCATGAGATGCTATGGAGTGACTACACAGAGCAAACTTGACCCAAGCTGGACATGTAGCATGAGTGATCAAAATATTTTTGTTGTATTAAACTACTAAGATTTGGGAGACTTAAAGTGGCAGTGGAGTAAATGGAAGCTACACAGACCATCTCCCAGGACCAAACTGGAATTACAACAAAAATAAAGACAACCGTCAGAAAAAGGAAACCGAAAAGCAGCTTGGAAGACCACATAACCAGGGACACTGACTCAATCCTGGTAGGCTTGCGAAGATGTGAGAGGAGGCCAGGAGCCCACAGTCTGCAGCAGCCGGGACTGGGAGCTGTGCTGGCCTCGACTGGGACCTGCACCTTCAGCTGGGAGCTGCAGTGGCCTCTGCTGGGATCTGTGACCTCAACTGGGTGCTGTGCCCTCGGCTAGGAGCTGTCACAACCTCCCCCCGGAATAACAGCCTTAGATGGAAGCAGCGACCATTGCTGGGAGTGGAGCCCATTGCTGGGAGCGGTGCCCTTGGGTTAAAGTCCCAAGCGGCTCCACAGTGCAGAGCCAGAAGAGAGGCTAAATTAGCAGCAGCGACTCACCGTGGGCTCTGGCAGAGGGAGGGCAGACTGGACTGGAACTGTGTGGGGACACTCGGGATTTGGAGGGTGTTCAGAGCTTTTGCTGAGTTGCAGCCACACAGGATTGTGGTCATCTTATTCCTATGCAGGGCCATGGGAAAAGCAGTGGCCCCTCCCTTGGAGATTCAACCTCACCTGGTGGCCAATGAAATACTAATTGAGGCCCATTAACAACTATCATCTTCCCCACCCTCAGGAAATCCTCTTACACTGAGCACCTCAGGGAGTTTTTCAGTCAACTCAGAAACCAAGTTTCTTCAGGTGACTTTTAATGATAGCCTCCAGGCAAAAAAGCTAGAGGATAACTACCATTCCCTGGGCTTGCAACGCTAACCAGAAAAGTAAGACTAGACAATGGTGTTTAACGGGAGTCTTCAATGGTTCATCCAAACCCAGGAGAGGGAGCCACAAACAGAAGAACACCAACACCAACAGGGATAACTTGGCAGACTCCAAAGCCCACTGTGATACCCAAAATGCTGAAAAAAAGAAATAAAAGCCAAATAAAAGAACAAGAGACCTCTACTGAAGATGAGATAAATGAGGTGCAGTTAAGCAAGTTAACAGAACTAGAATTCAGAGCCATGATCTTGAGGCAGCTCAACAGCATGTGTAAGAACATGAGCACCATGAGTAAAGACATTGAAATGTTGAAAATCAACCAGTTGGAAATTAAAAACCACCAAGAATAAATGAAGAATGACATATCACAAATAAAAAAACACATTAGAAAGTCTAAATAGCAGAGTAGGGGAAGCTGAGGACTGTATCAGTGAATTAGAATATAGGGTAGAAAAAATCAACCAATCAGAAAACCAAAAGAAAAAAACTAATTTAAAAAAACAGGAAAACAGCTTAAGAGAACTGTGGGACAACTGGAAACGTAATAACATTCTCATCATAGGGGTCTCCAAAGAAGAAGAAAATGAGCAAGGGTTAATGAATATATTTGAAGAAATAGTGATAGAAAACTTCCCTTATTTGGTGAAGGAAGAAGACATTCAAGTTCAAGAAGCACAGAGAGCCCCAAGTAAAAAGAACCCAAACAGGCCCACATCAAGACACATAGTAATCAAAGTGCCAAGAATTAAAGACAAAGAGAGAATCCCCAAAACAGCAAGAGAGAAGCAACAGGTTACCTACAAAGGAAACCCCATAGGGATCTCAGCTAACTTCTTAAAAGAAACACTATAGGCCAGAACAGAGTGGCATGAGGTAATCAAGGTTATGAAAAACAAGGACCTGAACCCAAGACTACTCTACCCAGCAAGGCTATCATTCAAAATTGAAGGTCAAATAAAGAGCTTCCCAGACAAAAAAAAAAAAAAAAAAAAAAAAGGCTAAGGGAATACATTAGCACCAAACCAGCACTGCAAGAAATGTAAAAAGGACTGCTGTAATTAGCAGAAGAAATAGGAAGAAAAATATAACCACACCAAACAAAAATGGCAATAAATAAGTACATATCAATAATCACCTTAAATGTAAATGGATTGAATGCTCCCATAAAAATACAAAGAGTAGCTGATTGGATAAGAAAGCATGACTCATCTACATCTTGTTAACAAGAGACCCACCTCACAACAAAAGACTCACATAGGTTGAAAGTGAAGGGATGAAAAAAATCTTCCAAGCAAATGGAAAGAAAAAAAAGCTGGGGTAACAATACTCATATCTGATAAAATAGATTTCAAAAGGAAGGCCATAACTACTGTCTAAGAAAGCCACTACATAATATTGAAGGGATCTATCCAACAGGAAGAAATAACCTTGATAAACATATATGCACCCAATATAAGAGCACCAAAATATATTAAAAATCTTCTGGAGGACTTCACAGGAGAAATTGATAGCAATACAATCATAGCAGGGGACTTCAACACCCCTGTGACATCACAGGATAGAACCTCCAGCCAAAAAATTAGCAAGGAAACAGAGACTCTGAATACAACACTAGATCAAATGGATTTTATAGATATGTACAGAGATTACACCCCAAAACTACAGAATTCACATTCTTCTGAAGTGCACATGGGACATTCTCAAAGATAGACCACATGTTAGGGCACAAACAAGTCTCTACAAGATCAAGAAGACTGAAATCATATCCAGCATCTTCTCAGATCACAATGGCATTAAACTAGAAATCAATTGCAACAAGAACATGCAAAGACATTTGAACACATGGAAGATAAATAGCATGTTATTAAACAATGAATGTGTTACTGAGGAGATCGAGGAAGAAATTAAAAACCTCCTGGAAACAAATGAAAATGAAGACACAACAACACACAATCTATGGGATGCAGTGAATGCAGTTCTGAGAGGGAAGTTTATAGCACTACAGGCCTACCTTAAAAAACAAGAAAAATCTCTAATGGACTATCTAAACTCACAACTTAAAGAACTAGAGAGTAAACAAAAAGAAAACCCCAGAGCAAGTAGAAGGAAGGAAATAGTAAAGACAGAGCAGAAATAAATAACATAGAGTCCAAGAAAACAATTCAAAGGATCAATGAAACAAACAGCTGGTTTTTCAAAAAGATAAACAAGATTGATGGACCATTAGTAGACACACTAAGAAAAAAAGAGAGAGAACGCAAATACACAAAATTAGAAATGAAAGCGGAGAAGTAACAACTGACACCACAAAAATACAAAAGATCGTTAACAACTACTATGAACAATTATATGGCAACAAATTTGAAAATCTAAGCGAAATGGGCAAATTTCAAGAAGCACCTAGTTTCCCAAAACTGGACCAGGAAAAGATAGAACACTTGTACAGACCAATAACAACAAAAGAAATTGAATATGTACTCAAGACTCACCCATCAGGCCCAGATGGCTTCATGGGGGAGTTTAACCAAATATTCAAAGAAGAACTAACACCCATTCTCTTCAAACTATTTTTAAAAATTCAACAAAAAGGAGACTTCCAAACTCGTTTTATGAGGCCTGCACCATTCTAATTACAAAACCAGAAAAAGACACTAAAAAGAAAGAAAACTATAGGCCAATAGCCCTGATGAACATAGATGCCAAAATCCTGAACAAAATACTAGCAAATTGCATGCAGCCATAACCAAAAAAATTACTCACTATGATCAAGTGGGATTCATCCCAGGGATGCAAGGCTGGTACAATATTTGCAAATCAATAAACGTGATACACCACATAAATAAAATGAAGAATAAAAACCACATGATCATATCGATAGATGCCGAAAAAGCCTTCGACAAAATACAGCATCCATTTCTGATAAAAACACTCAGCAATGTGGGAATGGAGGGATCATATCTTGACATAATAAAGACCATATATGAAAGACCTACAGCCAACGTTATACTCAATGGGAAAAAATTAAAAGCATTTCCCTTTAGAACAGGAACAAGACAAGGATGCCCACTTTCACCACTCTTATTTAACATAGTACTGCAAGTCTTAGCCGCAGCAATCAGAGAGGAAGAAAAAATAAAAGGGATACAAATTGGAAAGGAAGAAGTGAAACTGTAACTGTCGTTATTAGCCGATGACATGATACTATATGTACAAAACCCCAACAACTTCATCAAAAATGTACTAGTCTTAATAAGTGAATTTGGAAAAGTGACAGGATACAAAATTAACGTCAAGAAATCGATGGCATTCTTATACAACAATGATGAACTCACAGAAAGAGAAACTAAGAAAACAATCCCATTGACCTTTGCGGCAAAAAAATTAAGATAGCTAGGAATAAACTTAACCAAAGAAATAAAGGACCTATTTGCAGAAAACTACAAGTCATTGAAAAAAGAAATATAGGAAGATATAAAAAAGTGGAAGCACATACCCTATTTATGGATTGGAAGAATTAACATCATTAAAATGTCCATTCTACCCAAAGCAATCTATAGAATAAATGTAATCCCCATCAAAATACCAAGGGCATACTTCACAGAATTAGAACAACTACTTCAAAAGTTCCTATGGAACCAAGAAAGACCTAGAATAGCCCCAGCAATCTTGAAAAAAAAGAACAAAGTTGGAGGGATCACATTACCAGATTTCAGGTTATACTACAAAACCACTGTAAGCAAAACAGCCTGGTACTGGTACAAGAACAGGCATATGGACCAGTGGAACAGAACAGAGAACCCATAAATGGACCCAAAGCAATATGCTCAATTAAAATTTGTCAAAGGTGGCAAGAGCATACAGTGGAGTAAGACAGCCTCTTTTATAAATGGTGTTAGGAAAATTGGACAGCTACATGCAAAAAAATGAAACTAGACCATTAAGAATAAACTCTATACAAGAATAAACTCAAAATGGATAAAAGACTTAAATGTGACTCGTGAATCCATAAAAATCCTAGAAGAAACTGTAGGGACAAAAATTGAAGACATCATACAGAACAGAATTTTCACTGACATATCATCTAAGGCAACAGAAACAAAGAAGAAAATAAACACATGGGACTGCATCAAACTCAAAAGCTTCTGCACAGCAAAAGATACAATCATCAAAATGGAAAGGCTACCCACGGTATGGGAGAGCATAATTGCCAATGATATATCAGGTAAGGGTTTAATTTCCAATATATATAGATTGCTCATACAACTCAACAAAAGGAAGATAAAGAACCCAATTAAGAAATGAGCAGAGGAACTAAATAGACACCTCTCCAAACAGGACAAAGAAATGGCTAAGAGACATATAAAGAAATGGCTAAGAGACATATGAAGAAATGCTCAACATCACTAATCATCAGAGAGATGCAAATTAAAACAACAATGAGGTATCACCTCTCACTTGTCAGAATGGCCGCCATCAACCAATCATCAAACAACAAGTGTTGGCAAAGGTGTAGAGAAAAGCGGACTCTAGTACACTGCTGGTGAGAATGCAGACTGGTGCAGCCACTATGGAAAACAATATGTTGTTACCTCAAAAAATTAAAAATTGAACTTCCATTTGATCCAGTGATCCCACTTCTAGGAATATACCCTAAGAACCCTGAACCACCAATCAGAAAAAATATATGTACCCCCATGTTTGTAGCAGCACTATTTACAATCGCTAAGATCTGGAAACAGCCCAAGTTTCCATCAGTAGACGAATGCATAAAAAAGCTGTAGTACATATACACAATGGAGTTCTATGCAGCTGTAAGAAAGAAAGATCTCTTATCCTTTGAGACTACATGGAGGGCTCTGGAAAGTGTTATCCTAAGCAAAACAAGCCAAACAGAGAGAGACAAGTATCATATGATCTCACTTATTTGTGGAATGTAAAGACCATAACTGTTTGAAGAATGGGGTAGTCCCAGAGATGTGGAAGTGGGGTACAGACTGACAATTCCCAGAAGAGGGTGTGCTGGGGGAGAGATAAACCACAGAACTTATATGCATGTATGCATGAACAATGGACATGGACAACAAAGCTGGGGACAGGGCAGGGAGGGAAGGGGAGGAGAGAATATGTGGGGGGAAAAGGAAAAACATCTGTAACAAAAATAAATAAATTAATTTTAAAAAATACTACTAAGATTTGTGTAGTGTTTATTGTCATGGTATATCCTAGACTCTCTAACAGTCAAAATCTGAATCTAAGGCTATACCTCTTTTATTTCCAGAGCTATACTTTATTAATTGACAGGATAGTCTCATTTTGTATAAAAAAAGTATTTTATTAAGTGAAAATCATAATTTAGTTAAGTAATATTAATGAGGCAGTCTAAAGGACATGACTATACAATCTTTTAGACTCTTCAAGGTCTAATTTTATACCAAATTATATATATAACCAGAAAGTAATTTAACTTATTTACCTTAGGTCCATGTAAAAAAACATTTATTAAACCTTAAATTTTTCTAGATTGAGCTACAGAAGTCATTCTCTGCAGAAAATAATGGAATGCTGCATACAATATTCTTTATATTATGCTTCATGAGATAAGGTCTACCTGAAATCTGATTCCAAGGCAGAAAAAATTTATTTTTTAATCCAGCTTTCGTGTGTGTGTGTGTGTGTGTTTTGTTTTTTGTTTTAGGTCACAGTAATCATATATCCATTTTTACCTTAGGTAACCAGTAAGTCCTAAGCTAAATTTATCATTCCATTTCATGAGTTATATTGGTTCTTCCTAGCATGATTCCTTTTGCTTGTAATTCCAGTCTGTATTTTTATCTTATACACTGCTTTAAAATCCCTAAGGAATATTGATAGTGATAGTTACTATAAATTATTTTGTTTTCAAGGAAGACTCACTTGCAGAGCAAAACAATGTCCACTAAGTAAATCTTGTCTATTCACATGAGATGCAGTTCCAATGGGTTATTGTTTCTCATTTGTTCCTCTTCAAAGGGAAGGAAATAGTCTCAGTGGGTATTGGATGGAGTTTGTTGGCCTTTAGTGGTACAGTGACCTTTTGTCTTTGACTCAGGGTGAGAAGAGAGAGATTATAAATTCAAAAATAATCAAATTATCTGTTCTAGAAACAGCAGAATATAAAAATAAAAGGTGATAGTGCATTCTAGACAATACTATTGCAAAGAAAACTTTACCAAGATCCATGATGGAATCTATGATCATAGATTAACTTGGTATTTTATAGTACATAATCTCCATAAATTGAAGGGAAGAAAGGAGCAATATACGAGGCCAACCATTAAATCAAATGACTTGCTAAATGTCCCAATAAGATCAGTAAGTTGTGTTTTTTTCAAATTAGAGCAGGCTTGCTCAACCTTAGCATATTGAGAGTTTTGTTGTTGAGGGCTGCCCTGTGCATCACAAGATATTTAGCAGCATCTCTGGCCTTGACTCACTCTGTACCAGTAGCACGTTCCCCAGTCATGACAATAAAAAAATGTCTCTAGATATTGGCAAATGTCTTCTGAGGCTGGGGAAAAATCACTTGTCATTGAAAAAAAGTAAATTAAGATAATTTTTTATCATAAACTTCTGCCATAGTTAGCCATATATATATACCCTGTCCTCTTTCTTTCTTATAAAATAATCACAGTAGCTGTCATTATGTACTTACTATGTATCAGACTCTTTACATGCATTATCTCATTTACACTTCACCACTGCCCCACTGAGGGATTATTTATCTCCAATGTACAGATTAAAAATTTGAAGTTGAGAGAAAGCCACACAAGCTGTAGAAAAGCTAAGAGACAAACTCAGATCTGCTTGGCTCTAAACCTATGTTTTTACCCACTGTTCAAACCAGATCAACAATCATATAGAGTACTATTTATTTCAATTTTACAAATGAAGAAATTGAAATTTTTCAAACTTAAGTGTTTTACCTATAGCCCTTGTAGAATCAGGGTAATAATCCAGATTTATATGGCTCAAAAGACACACCTATTTTTCCTCCACAGGGATCTATCTATTAGGTGGTTGCTGGGCCATTTGTACTCTCTCTCACTTGAGTGCCAATGGAGGCAAAAGGTTGAGACTCCTGAAACCAATAAAATTCAGAGACTTCACCAAAGGGAAATACTAAAACAGTGGCAATCAGCAAAAAAAAAAAAAACACAAAAAACCAAAAACCAAACCAAAACAAAAAAACACACAAAAAAACATCAGTACTGGGGAGGCCACAGAGCTACCAAAACTTGCAATGAGAAGAAACAGCCCAACTACTCTTACCACTTAGGGAATCATTTGGATATTTCTCTAGTAATCCTTGACAGTCATCTACTTCACTGAACTCTGAAGATGAGGGAAAAAAGCTTTGTTACCAAGTTCAATTTTCTTAAGGCACTTTGAGATTATTCTGCTTTATGTCTGCTAATGACTGAGCCAGACCAAATTATATTTTCTACAATGATGATAATGAAAAGTTAATATCACAATAACTCCCCATGTGCCCAAGCTGGGGGTTAACATGGCAAAATTGATGTGTAAACCAGTGTTGCTACTTAATGTGCTGTCTATCAAAGTGTTCATAAAACCCGAGGCTGCAGGTGGCTCCCATTAGGTAGTTTCTTGGTGAAAGTTTTCCGAGTAAACATTTTTAACACCTTTATAATGCCAGGCGCAAAAGGGCAGTGCAATGACCAGCTGAAAGACATGGGACATTTTATCTTTGACTGGACTGTTAAATTGGGGCTTGCTCTGTCTTTTTCTGGATGAAAAATTGGAAGGCATTAAATGCTACATTTTGAGCCTTGCATTAGTTCATGTATTTATTCTTGTGGATATTTGTTTAACAGTTAATTATATGCCATAAACTATACCAAATGCTGGAAAGAACAAAAAAATAAATTACAGCCCTGGCCAATTTGGCTCAGCGGTTAGAGCATCGGCCCATGGCCCAGAGAGACCTGGGTTCGGTTTCCGCTAAGGACATGCACCTCGGTTGCAGTTTGTCCCCGGCCCTAGTTCCCTAGTTGGGGTTGTGTGGGTGGCAACCAGTCGATGTGTCTCTCTCACATCGATGTTTCTCTCTCTCTCTCTTCCTCCCTTTCTTTCTCCTGCTCTGTCTGAAGAAAAAATGCAAAAAAAAAAAAAAAAAAAATGTCCTCAGATGAGGATAAAAAAAAAAAAAAGAATTACACTGTGTTCTTTAGGATGTGAAGGAGGAGCAAGACTGGTGAGAACACAAATAACTGTTGCTCAAAGCAATCTATAGTAAGCATTTCACTATTGGAATTTGTAAACTGTTTAGAAAAGTGCCTGGTGCAAAGTAAGTGTTCAGAAAATGTGTGAAAGAGGTCTTCCCATCCAGCAGACTCTTTATCCAGAACCCAGGTTAGTTCCAGATTGGTGTAAGTATTGATAATTCACTCAACCAACCCTTCCATTCAAACATCATGGGTAATAATGCTATAGTAGTTCAGAAGAGCAACTTGATCTAGGGGATGAGGTAATCAGGCAAGGCTCTATGAAGGAGGCACTCTTGAAGCTAGGTCTTAAGAATGAATCTTGTACCCTGGCCAGTTTGGCTCAGCGGTTAGAGCGTCGGCCTGTGGTCCGGAGAGACCCGGGTTCAGTTCCCGCTAAGGGCACGTACTTCGGTTGCAGTTTGTCCCCGGCCCTGGTTGGTCGTGCGGGTGGCAGCCACTCGATGTGTCCCTTCACATCTCTCTCTCTCTCCTTCTTCTCTCTCCCTCCCACTCTATCTGTACAAAAAATGGAAAAATATCCTTGGGTGAGGATTAAAAAAAAAAAAGAAAAAAAAAAAAGAATGAAACTTGTACACAAGTACAAAGGAAGAAAAAAAAAGACTTCTATAGTGGGGATAGCTTGAGCAATGATGCAGAAGTAGGAATGTGCTTAGTATGTTTGGGGAACAATGAATACATCACTTTGACAAGAATACAATTCAGAAAAATAGTGGGGTCGAATTATGGTAGGTAGGGTCAGATGACACAGAATCTCAAATTTCGGTCTAAGGTACTGCATGGGATTAGTAGCTTTTACAGGTTGCAAATATTATAATTGGAAAAATATGGAGTGAGAGTTAATTGAATCCCCAGATTCTCAAGCATTTTGTCCTTTAACAGTGTCATTCATTATACTAAGCCTCAGAACTGCGTGTCCTTCCAAAATATTTCCATAGTATGGAATCCAAGGATTTTGGGAGGCTATGAAAGAAAAGGTCCTGAGAACTCATGGCAACTCTGTTATCTAAGGAATGAGTTCTTGGGAAACAAAACAGCATTTGCAGATATTGTGCAAGACCTGTGTACACATATTCTTTAATTTAATTCTCACTAACACCCTATGAGGTAGATTCAAATATAATCCCCATTTTGCAGATGAAAAAACTGAGTCTCGGATGGTAGATTAAAACAGAATTCAAACACTGATTTGTTTTCTTTTCACCATACCACACTGCCTCCTGAATGGAATCTCTTCACAAAACTTTGAATTGGGGCATTCTGTGATTAATCCATACTTGTTATTCTCTTGAAATTTAGTTGCCTGTTGTCCAAACATCCTTGAATGTTATATATTTTGGAATCCTAGTCAAGTTAGAGAAAATAATGAACTCCATGGTTTCCAGAACAATCAATTAGAAAGGTCAAACTACCCTCACATTTACTCAAGCATCAAGTGACTCCATGGATCCAAGAAAATGGTACCAATTGGAACTATCTAGATGTTTTAGGGAAAGGGCATATACATCAAGACATGGGCAGATATGGATTGGCTCTGCTATTCTGGTATCTCTGCTGCCTAATTAAGCATCATATCACTGAAACTATAGTGAACAATTATATTAGCAGGTAACCTAATACAGCACTGTAGAGTTTACAAAGGTATACAACTGCCCTCTGAAACACCACCAACTCCAACTTCACAAATGAGGAAACTAAAAGTTCAGGGAAACCAAATGACTTGCTCAAGGTCACATATCTCAATAAGTGGCAAAGTTGAGATTTGAAATCTGAACTTTTGACCTCCAAAGTTTGATATAATACTCTTTAAGTGCCCAGATACTCACTTGCCTTCATTTTGATAAAATTACTGGTTGAAAGACTATACAAAATCATCAACTTAACTGCTTTTATTTCCCCATATTAAACTGCCAGTTTCTGAGGTTCCTTTCTCCAGGAGCATTATGTCCAGCGCTCCATTGATTAGACTGACAAACGAGTCCAGTACCACCTCAAACTCTAAAATGCAATAAATATGACATGACTTTTAATCATAAGGAAATCCAAAATACATGGCAACCATATAAAATAGCACTGGAGAAATTAACCACAGGTTATAAGAGAGACAAGAATTTCCAGTAGTGTTATATAGATTAGTCATGACTAGCCTCTATCAAAAAATCTGGAGGATATTACAATGATGTAGATGACAGAGAAAATATGGGAGCAACATAAATAGCTACTTGGTGAGCTAGGCAGGGAGACTCCCAAGGTCTCTAAAACTTTCAGTATTAAAACCATTCTATTCACTGATTCCCCTACTTTATCACACATTTTAGTAATATAGGTATAAAAACGATTCTGTAGTCATCATTGCATGTCCATCAATCAGATAATTACTTCACAGATGAAAAACAAATAGATTACACAACCTTTACTTTTTTAGCTCTCGAGTGGTCTGTTCAGCTAGTGAGATGAAGATTCTAATCTATGTCCTTATTTCAGGACCTTAACTATGAAGGAGCCTCCTACTTGACATCCCTTTGATAGAATGGTTTTTAAACTTGAAAGTCCATCAGAATCAGCTGGAGGGCTTGTTAAACCACAGACTTCTTCCTACCCCTCAGAGTTTCTGATTCAGTATGTCTGGGACAGGGTTCAAGAATTAGTATTTCTAACAAGTTCCTGAGTACTCTGGACACCAATAGTCCAGTGACAACACTAGGAGAAAAAAATGCTGTAAGCCACCCAAGCAATCATCTGAAAATATTCATTTTGTTTGTACCACTCTTTACAAATACTTTTCAGTGGCTCACAATTGCCTAGACAATAGAGTTCAGACTCTAGTGGGTGAAAGCTCCACCCACTCTCTCTCTGCAACCTCAACTCATCTCTCAATACTCACAAACACAGACCCTCCCATCCAACTAGGAAGGTTTCTTCACCGGTCCCTGACTTCAATCTTTGCCTCATGCTGTTTTTGTCAAAGGAAATGCCTTCATCTTTCCTTTCCCCATCAATATCCACAGCCTCAGGCTCCTGCTCCATTTCACCTAACTTATTTTTTCTGACTGTTATAGCTGCATTAATCTACTCTTTCTATAAAAGCCAATAGCAGTTCTAGTTTGTACTCTTCAGTTTAGCAAGCAGGTGGTTGAGCTGTTTTATATGTCTCCTCTTTGTGTTTAACTCAGTTCCCTCAAGGCCCATGTCCTAAGAAATGTTCATTAGCCTCTGCTTCAGTACCCATGGCAGTGCTAGACAAATAGTATTTACTCAAGAAATACAATATTTTTAACATATAACTATTAATTAAGGATGTTTAGTATATTGTTAAAAACTGGCAAAGCCTGGCACAATAGTAAATGCTATATTTTGGCTAATCAGGCTTGCTGTGTTTTCAAGGTTTTGTTTGTTTGCTTTACATTTCTTTCATGTTCTGAGAATCTCAAAGGATGGGTTGAGAACAGAAGTAACAACATGAGTAAAATCCATGCATTTGCTGATCTCTGCTGGATATTTCCCAGTATGATCACACATGGAGCATAGACCTAATTTACAAAACTGAACCCTCTGGTAATGTAGATGCATCATAGGTGTCTTTGACCCAGATCAGCACTGAACACTAATCTAGACATATGCTAATTAAGATTTCATTAATGACGAAAACATCCCGCCTTTGAGGGATGCCTTATTGAAACAGGAGGGAGATAAAAAAAAAGACAATTATATTTCTTAAATCAACCCCCTTGTTCTCTATGAAATACTTCGAGGATGATTCAGTTCAATTCCACCTTTTCAAAAAAAATCTCATGTGAGAGAAATGGTAATATAAAATGAATGATCTCCCAAAGCAAATTTAAGCTTTTCTAACAGGGATACTGAATGTAGAAAACTAGTAATGTCTTCAACTATGTTGTCTAGGCTTTTCCTCCAATAGAATCTAAATTGGTGAAAAGAAAACAGACACACATTGTTTCTACACACACAAACTAGGTTTGGTTTTAGTCAAGCATTTGGTACTTTTACTATCAATTGTTCTCTTTTCTCCTATCTCATATAACCACACATAGAAAGTTTCTAGAACACATGAGGGAGTAATCAATCACCTGGAAACTGGACATCATTTCAATGACAATGTCAATGTTCCTAAATCCAATGACATTAGTTAGAATTGGCAATGGATTTCAACTTTGTTTTTTAATGTCCTTCTCTCCAAAGAGGCTCTCCAACTCCAAATACTTGACTAGACAAGTGAATGCTTAAATGAGAACAAAGTAACAGATTTTCTGATTTGTATGGCAGATGATACATAATCACCATAGAAATATATAATTACACTTGTCAACCTCATCTTGTGTAATTGATTCAATGACTAACAATATCAGTGGCAGATTAAGCTTTAAGGTCTTGCTGTGAGAAAATACTCATACATGGCTGAATACCTCAGTCTCTTAATTACTTGTCATACTGCCTAGGCTCCTGTGTTGTCTCTATCTCCACAGAAATAGACTGTGATATATTAAGCACATTTAATAGCCAAAAGTAAAATGATAGTCTTGTTTTTGTTTTATAGATCCTTTAAAAATCATGGCATCATTGAAAATAATATGGTCATAAAGCCAGATTTGAAAAAAAGTCTAAAATATTATTTTATGCATAAATACTAGATGCATGTTTTGTGCTTTTCAAAAAGAATCCTCAAGAATTATCATCATGAGCAGAGAGGAGCAATCCATGTTTGAACATATATAAAGACACGATGTGACATGATGTTTTTATCACACTCACTGCCTTTTCAGGAGTTGTTGGGACACATTAATTTCCTCAACTACAAATCAAGAAAGCACTGGAAGCTACTGGATATTGGAAGTTTTTGTTTGTCTGTTTATTTTGAGAGGGTGGTTTGGATATCAACATCAAGGCAAAATAGAAGCCACCAACACTGAGGACCAGCACACCAACTACAATCACATCTAATGAAGATGAAGGGTCATGGCTAGTGTAACAAAATGCAATTAATAACTTTTAAATTTTAACAAATTATATCCTGTAGCTAATGCTCAGAAAGTACAGTGACTAACTTATATCTTTCAAGAATTCTACAGATTCACCATGTTTTACCCAACATTAAATAAATTTTGATACACTTCACAGATACAAAATACTGTGGACCCTTGAACACCTCAGGGGTTAGAGAAGCCAAAAACCCATATAGTCAAAAATCACATATGACTTTTGACTCCCCAAAAGCTTAACTAGTAATAGCCTACTGTTGACTGAAAGCTGTGCTGATAAGATAAACAGTTGATTAACACATATTTTATATGTTGCATGTGTTACACACTGTATTGTTATAATAAAGTAAGCTAGAGAAAAGAAAATGTTATTAAGAACATCATAAGGAAGAGAAAATACATTTACAGTACTGTACATATTTATTGACAAAAATCCACGTAGAAGTGGACCTATGTAGTTCAAAACCACATTGTCCAAGGGTCAACTGTAACTCACATCCAATCTCTACTATGATGAGATACCACCTCAAACCTTTTGAGATGGCTATTTTAAATCTCTATTGATTTCTTCTCTATTTAACAAGCTGTCCTCCACACCAACCAACTCAGACAATTGCTTGCCAAGAGCACCAAACTTTATTCATTTATCAATTTGTTCATGTATTCAGTCGTTCAACATATTTTTGAACACTACAATGTGCTACATATTGGGATGCAACAAGAGACACTGTGGAAACTTGGACTCAGATGATCAGAAACATTTTCCTAAAGGAGATGACACATAAACTAAGCCTTGTAGGATGAGTAAAATACTAACCTGGTTTTAGGGTGTGGGAAGGGAAGATCAGTCACTGCAAATACACAGAGGTGAGATACAAAAGAGCTAAAGCATGAAATGGCATAACAGGAGATTAGGTTTGAGAGGGAAGAAGAAACCAGATCATAGAGAATTTTGATATATTAAATGATGATTGTTTTCTTAACCAATACCCCAAAACGTAATTTTATTTTCTTTGAATGGCAAATTCTGAATCTGTGGCAGCAGAAGAAGCTATATATTTGTTTCCTCTTAAATAGAGTAAAATATATTCTGTAGACAAATATAGAATATTTCTAAACCACTCTCCTTCCAAAGCCCATTAACTCACTCACAAAGAAAGGTGTCTACATGTATGCTTACAAATGCTAAGTCTTTCTTTACAGCTTCCTGAAAAATCCTATTGTTATCTTACCCAGTGTGGTGGCTAGCATAGGTTTTAGAATCAAGAAAGCCTGGGTTTGGCCCTGGCTGGTGTGGCTCAGTTGGTTGGAGCATTTTCCCATACATCAAAAGATCGCAAGTATAATTCTTGGTCAGGGTACATACCTAAGCTATGGGTTCAGTCCTTGGCTGGGGCACATACAACAGGCAATCAATTAATATTTTTCTTTCACATCTCACTCTGTCTCTCTCAAATCAATAAACATAGCCTCAGGTAAGGATTAAAAAACAATGAAAGCCTACGTTTGAATATCAGCCTTTCCAATTACTAGCTGTGTAAATTTCTCTGACCTTAATAAGATATTTCTCAGCCATAAAAACAGAAAGGATAGCACTTAGCTTATAGGATTATTGTGAGAATTTTATAAATATTATATAAGTAAAGCGTAGAGTACCATATAGACAAGTTGGGGAAATGAGAGGAGTCAAGCAAAGGAAACTGAAACAATGTGACTACTGAAAGAGAAAGGAGAACTGTAAGTAAGAAAATCAAAAGAATGTGGTACATTAAAAACAATGAGAAGAAAATGCCTGAGGAAGGAGTGATCAACTGACTCAAATATTGCTTCTAGATCATGTTACATGAAGACTGACATGATTATTAAATTTGGGAGTGTGGAGTAATTGATGACCATGAAAATGCAGTTTTTGTGAATTGACAGGTTCAAAAGAATAGAAGTACTTACACTTCTAGCAGTGATATAATAACAGAGATCAAATATACCCTCTTCCCTGAAAAAGCTAAAAATTTGTGGGGCAAAAAAGGAGAAACATAAGGCAACTTACTCAATGGATAACACATTTACAAATCACTTATTTGATAAAGGGTTAATATCCAGAACATATAAAAAATTCCTACAACTCAATAACAAAAAATAACAGATTAAAAAATGGGCAAAGACAATGATCCCACTGCTGGGAATATACCCTAAGAAGTCTGAAACACCAATCAGGAAGAATATATGTACCCCCAAGTTCATAGCAGCACTATTTACAATAGCTAAGATCTGGAAACAGCCCAAGTGTCCACCAGTAGACGAATGGATAAAAATGCTGTGGTACATATACACAATGGAATACTATGCAGCAGTAAAAAAGAAAGATCTCTTATCCTTTGAGACGACATGGAGGGACCTGGAAAGTATTATCCTAAGTGAAAGAAGCCAAGCAGAAAAAGACAAATACCACATGATCTCACTTATATACGGAATATAATGAACATAACAGTCTGAGGAATACAGTAGACCCAGACACATGGAAGTAGGGCACAGACTGACATCCCTCAGAAGAGGGGATGGGGGGGGGGGGTTGGGGGGTGGGAAGAGATAAACCACAGAACTTATATGCATGTATGCATGACCAATGGACATGGACAACTAAGCCGGGGACGGGGCAGAGGTGGGGTGGGGTAGGGGGTGCCAATGGGATAAAAAGTTAAAATATCTGTAACAAAAAAATAAATAAAAATTCATAAAAAAAAAAAAAAATGGGCAAAGAACTTAAACAGACATTTCTCCAAAGAAAATTTGTGAATGGCCAACAAGTACATGAACCTCACCAATCATTAAAGAAATGTAAATCAAAACCACAATAAAATATCTTCTCAGAATAATAGGATGGCTACTGTCAAAACACAGAAAATTACAAGTGTTCTCAAGAATAGATACAGAGAAATTTGAACCCTTGTGTGCCATTGGTGGGAATATAAAATGGTTCAGCCACTGTGAAAAACAGTCTTATAGTTCTTCAAAACATTAAACAGAATTAACATATGACCTAGAAATTCCACTTCTGGGTATATACCCAAAATAATTGAAATCAGGATCTCTAGAGCTATTTGTACACCCATATTTATAGAAGCATTATTCACAATAGACAAACAGTGAAGGCAATTTATGTATCCATCAACAGATGAACAAATAAGCAAAATGTGGGATATATGTACCATGGAATATTATTCAGTCTTTAAAAAGAAGAAAATCGAGGGTGGCCAAAATGGTGGCAGAGTGAATGGAAGCTACACAGATGATCTCCCAAAACCAAATTGGAATTACAACTAAAATAAGGACAAATCATCAGGAAAAGCAACAGAAAATTAGCTGGAGAAGACCATATAACCAGGGACACTGAATCGAGCCTTGTAGGTCTGCAGAGGCATGAGAGGTTGGGCTGGGAGCTCACAAACAACAGTGGTTTTAGCTGTGAGCAGTTCACTCAGGATTAAATCCCAAGCCCACTCTATAGCACACAGGGCTGGGACAGAACACTACATTAGCTATAGCCACTCACCTTGGGCACCAGCAGAGGGAGGGTAAACTAGACTGGAATTGTGTGGGGACACTCAGAATTTGGAGGATGTTCAGAGTTATTGCTGAGCTGTGGTCACACAGGACAGTGGCCATCTTGTTCCTTCACAGAAATCTGGGGAGAAGCAGCAGCCCCACCCTCGAAAATTTAACCCTACCCAGTTGCACCAGAGAAATGAAAATTGAGGTTCATTAACAACCAGCATCTGTACCACACTCTGGAAATGCTCTTATACTGAACACATGAGGTAGATTTTCATTCAGTTGAAGGCTACAACCCAAAGCCCATCAAGTAATGGAGACTAATAAACTCCAGGCAAAAAGCTAGAAGATAACTGAACCTTTCCTGGGCTTGCAAATCTACCCAGGAAATTAAGAATTGACAGTGGTGTTTAACATCGGTCCTCTATGCTCAAGCAAACCCAGTAGACGGAGCCAAAAAACAACAGAACAACAAAACCCTCAGGGAAAATTTGGCAGGCTCCAAAACACACTGAGATAGCCAAAATGGTGAAACAAAGTAACAAATCCCATCTGAAAGAACAAGACACCTCTACCAAAGACAAAATAAATGAAATGCAGTTAAGCGAGTTATCAGAGTTAGAGTTCAGAGCCATGATCTTGAGGAAACTCAACGGCATGAGTAAGGACATCAACACCATGACTAGATATGTAGAAACATTAAAAATCAACTAACTGGAAATGAAAAACCACAAAGAAGAAATGAAAAATGACATAGCAGAAATAAAGAATACATTTGAAGAATTAAACAGCAGACTAGAGGAAGCTGAGGACCTGATCAGTGGAATGGAAGACAGGGTAGAAAAAATCAACCAATCAGAAAACCAAAAAAAAAAAAAAAAGAGAGAGAGAGAGAGAGAGATTAAAAAACAGGAAGACAGATTAAGAGAAGTGTGAGACAAGTGGAAAAATAATAATATTTGCATCATGTAAGTCCCAGAAGAAGAAAATGAGCAAAGGTTAGAAGGGTTAGAGAATGTATTTAAAGAAATAGAGACAGAAAACTTCCATAACTTGATGAAGGAAGAAGGCATTCAAGTTAAAGAAGCACAGAGAGCCCCAAGTAAGAAGAACCAAAAGAGGCCCACACCAAGACACATAGTAATTAAAATGGCAAAATATAAAGACAAAGAGAATCCTAAAGGCAAGAGATAAGCAACAGGTTACCTAAAAAGGAACCCCCATAAGGCTTTCAGCTGACTTCTCAACAGAAACATCACAGGCCAGAGGGAATGGCATGAAGTAATCAAGGTCATGAAAAAAAAAAAAGGATTTGAATCCAAGACTTATCCAGCAAGGCTTCCTTCAAAACAGAAGGTCAAATAAAGAGCTTCCCAGACAAAAAAAAAAAAAAAAAAAGGCGAAGGGACTATATGAGCACCAAACCAGCACTGCAAGAAATGTTTAAAAAAAGAGGGGTAGAAAAATGGCGGCGGAGTGAACGGAGCTACACAGACTGTCTCCCAAAACCAAACTGCAATTACAACTATAACACAGACAAATCGATGGGAAAAACCAACAGAAAAGCAGCTTGCGAGGACCATACAATGAGGGACACTGACTCCATCCCTGTAGGCTTGCGAAGGCGAGAGACGGGGGCTGGGAGCAGCACCCTCGGGTTACACTCCCAGGCGGCTCCACAGTGCAGAGCGGGACAGAGGCTGAAACAGCCACAGCCACTAACCTTGGGCTCCGGCAGAGGGAGGGCGGACTGGACTGGAGCTGTGTCGGGACACTCGGGATCTGGAAGGCACTCAGAGCTTTGGCTGAGTGCAGCCACTCAGGACGCTGGCCACATTGCTTCTTCCCAGGGCTCTGAGGAGAGGCAGCAGCCCCTCCCTCGGAGATCCAACCCCACCCTGTGGGCCATTGAAGTGCTAATTGAGGATCACTAACAACCAGCATCTGCCCCACCCTCGTGAAAGCCACTTGGCTGAGCACCAGAGGGAGTTTTTCAATCAACTGACAACCCAAAACTCATCAAGTAACCTACACTGCTAGCCTCCAGGCAAAAAGCTAGAGGATAACAGTACCTTTCCTGGGCTGGCAACTTTAACCAGGAAAGTAAGACTTGACAGTGGTGTTCAATGTGGGTCCTCCCTCGCTCACCTAAACACAGGAGAGGGAGCCACAAACAGCAGAACACCAACACCCACTGGGAGAACTTGACAGGCTCCAAAGCCCACAGTGATAGCCAAAATGGTGAAACACAGAAACAGAAGCCAAATGAAAGAGCAAGAGACCTCCACCGAAGATGAGATCAATGTGGAGCAATTAGGCATGTTAACAGAGCTAGAATTCAGAGCCATGATCTTGAGGAAGCTGAACAGCATGAGTAAGGACATAGAGACACTGAAAATAAGCCAATTGGAAATTAAAAACCAACAAGAAGAGATAAAAAATGACATATCAGAAATGAAAAACACATTGGAAGGTTTAAAAAGCAGAGTAGAGGAAGCTGAGGACCGGATCAGTGAATTAGAAGACAGGGTAGAAAAAATCAACCAATCAGAAAAACAAAACGAAAAAACTATTAAAAAACAGGAAGACAGCTTAAGAGAACTATGGGACAACTGGAAACGTAATAATATTCGCATCATAGGAGTCCCCGAAGAAGAAGAAAATGAGCAAGGGATAGAGAATATATTCAAAAAAATAGTGACAGAAAACTTCCCTAATTTGGTGAAGGAAGAAGGAATTCAAGTTCAAGAAGCACAGAGAGTCCCAAGTAAGAAGAACCCAAACAGGCCCACACCAAGACACATAGTAATTAAAATGCCACAAATTAAAGACAAAGAGAGAATCCTAAAAGCAGCAAGAGAAATGTTAAAAAAAAACAAAAAAACAAAAACAAACAAAAAAAAAACTGCAGTGATTAGTAGAAGAAATAGAAAGAAAGAAAACACACACACACACACACACACACACACACATAACCACACTAAACAAAAATGGCAATAAATAAGTACATATCAATAATCACCTGAAATGTAAATGGATGTAATGCTTCAATAAAAAGACACAGAGTAGCTGACAGGATAAGAAAGCATGACTAACATATATGTTTTTGACAAGAGACCAACCTCACAACAAAAGACACACATAGGTTGAAAGTGAAGGGATGGCAAAAATCTTCCAAGCAAATGGAAAACAAACAAACAAAAAAACTAGGGTAGCAATACTCATATCTGATAAAAACAGATTTCAAAATGAAGGCCATAACTAGAGACAAAGAAGGTCACTAAATAATATTGAAAGGATCTACCCAACAGGAAAATACCAACTTGGTAAACATATATGCACCCAATATAGGAGCACCAAAATATATTCAACATCGTCTGGAGAACTTCAAAAGAGAAACTGACAGCAATACAATCATAGCAGGGGATTTCAACATCATGCTGACATCACTGGATAGATCTTCTAGACAAAAAAAAAAAAAAATTAACAAGGAAACAGAGACTGTGAATAAAGCACTCAATCAAAAGTATTTAATAGATATATATGTAGAATTACACTACAAAACTACATTAATTCATATTCTTCTCAAGTGGACAGGGGACATTCTCAAATATAGACCACATGTTAGGGCACAAACTAAGTCTCTACAAGTAAAAGAAGTTTGAAATCATATCAAGCATCTTCTCAGATCACAATGGCATGAAAATAGAAATCAACTCCAACAAAAACATTCAAAGACATTTGAAAACATGGAGGCTACATAGCATATCATTAAACAATGAATGGGTTCCCAAGGAGATGAAGAAATTAAAAACTTCGAAAACCAATGAAAATGAACATATAAGAACACAAAATCTATGGGATACAGCTAAAGCAGTTATGAGAGGGAAGTTCATAGCACTGCAGACTTATCTCAAGAAACAAGAAAAAAATTTCTAATTGACTATCTAACCTCACAACTTAAAGAACTACAATACAAACAAAAAGAAATCCCCAGAGCAAGTAGAAGGAAGGAAATAGTAAATGTCAGAAGAGAAATAAACATAGAGACAAAAAAATTAAAAAGATCAATGAATCAAAGAGATAGTTTTTCGAAAAGATAAAGAAGATTGATGGACCTTTAGCTAGACTCACCAAGAAAAAAAAAGGAGAGAACCCAAAAACACAAAATCAAAAATGAAAAAGGAGAAGTAACAACTGACATCACAAAAATACAAAGAATTGTTAGCAAATACTATGAACAATTATACGGTAACAAATTCGATAATCTAAGTGAAATAGACACATTTCTAGAAACATATGGTCTCCCAAAACTGAACCGGGAAGAGAGAAAACTTGAACAGACCAATAACAACAAAAGAAATTGAAGATGTAATTAAGACTCTCCCAGCAAACAAAAGCCCAGGCTAGGATGGCTTCCTGGGGGAGTTTTACTGAACATTCAAAGAATTAACACCCATTCTTCTCAAACTATTTCAAAAAATTCAAGAAGAAGGAAGACTTTCAAACTCGTTTTATGAGGCCAGCATAATTCAATTTCCAAATTAAAAAAAAAAAAAAAAAGCATATTACAAAAAAAAAAAAAAAAAACAACAACTAAAGACCAATATGCCTGATGAACATAAATGCCAAAATACTTAACAAAATACGAGCAAATCGGATCCAGCAATACATTAAAAAAATTATTCACCATAACCAAGTAGGGTTCATCCCAGGGATACAAGGTTGGTACAATATTTGCAAATCACTAAATATGATACACCACATAAACAAAATGAAGGATAAGAACCATATGATCATATCAATAAATGCTGAAAAAGCATTTGACAAATTCCAGCTCCCATTTCTGATGAAAATGCTCCGCGATCTGGGAATAGAGGGACCATAACTTGACATAATAAATGCCATATTGAAAGACTTACAGATAACATCATACTCAATGGGTAAAAACTAAAAGCATTTCTCTTAAGAACAGGAAGAAGACAGGATGCCCATTTTCACCACTCTTTTTTAACATAGTACTGGAAGTCTTAGCCACAGCAATCAGATATGAAGAAAAAATAAACGAAATCCAAAATAGAAAGAAGTTGAAACTGCTGTTATTTGCAGATGACATGATATTATACATAGAAAACCCTAAAGACTCCATCAAAAGTCTACTAGACTTAATACATGAATTTGGCAAAGTAGCAGGATACAAAATTAATGTCAAGAAATCAATGTCATTCTTATACACCAATGATGAACTCACAGAAAAAGAAACTAAAAAAAAAAAAATCTCATTTACCATCACAGCAAATAAATTAAGATACCCAGGAATAAACTTAACCAAAGAAGTAAAGGACCTCTTTGCAGAAAACTACAGGACATTGAAAAAAGTAATAGAGGAAGATATTAAAAAGTGGAAGCACATACCTTGTTCATGAATTGGAAGAATTAACACCATTAAAATGTCCATATTACCCAAAGCAATCTATAGATTCAATGCAATCCCCATCAAAATACTAATGACATATTTCACATGTCTAGAACATATACTCTAAAAGTTCATATGTAACCAAAAAACAAAAAAAACAAAACAAACAAACAAAAAACCCCAAATAGTCACAGCAATCTTAAAAAAGAAGACTGAGTAGGTGGGATCACAAAACCAGATATAGGGTTATACCACAAAGCTACTATAATCAAAACAGCCTGGTACTGGCACAAGAACAGGCATATAGATCAATGGAATAGAACAGAGAACCCAGAAATGAACCCAAAACATTATGCTCAATTAATATTTGACCAAAGTGGCAAGAGCATACAATGGAGTAAAGACAACCACTTTAATGAATGGTTTCGGGAAAATTGAACAGCTACATGCAAAAGAATAAAACTAGACCATTAATTTATACCATACACAATAATAGACTCAAAATGGTTAAAGGACTTAAATGTGACTCATGAATCCATAAAAATCTTAGAAGAAAATGTAGGCAACAACATTTCAGACATCATATGCACTAAAATTTTTACTGATACATCACCTAAGGCTAGAGAAACTAAGGAAAAAATGAACACATGGGACTACATCAAATTAAAAGCTTGTGCACAGCAAAAGAAACAACCATCAAAATGAAAAGAGATTCCACTATATAGGAGACCATAACTGCCAATGATAAATCAGAGAAGGGTTTAATTTCCAAAATATATAAAGTACTCATAAAACTCAACCAAAAAAAGACAAAGAACCCAATTAAAAAATGGGCAGACGCCCTGACCGGTTTGGCTCAGCAGTTGGAGCATTGGCTTACTGACCAGAGAGTCCTCGGGTTTAGTTCCCGCTAGGTGCACATACCGAAAAAAAAAAAAAAAAAAATGGGCAGAGGAGCTAAATAGACACCTCTCCAAATAAGACATACAAATAGCCAAGAGATATATGTAGAAATTCTCAACATCACTAATCATGAGAAAGATGCAAATTAAAACAAAAATGAGGTATCACCTCACACCTGCCATAATGGCTACCATCAACAAATCATCAAACCGCAAGTGCTGGGGAGGGTGTGGAGAAAAGGGGACTCTAGTACACTACTGGTGGGAATGCAGACTGGTGTAGCCATTATTGAAAACAATATGTTGTTACCTCAAAAATTTAAAAGTTGAGTTGCCATTTGACTCAGTAATCCCACTTCTAGAAATATACCCTAAGAAGCCCGAAACACCAATCAGAAAGAATATATGGAACATAGGGGTACTTAGCTAAGATGGGGAAACAGCCCAAGTGTCCATCAGTAAATGAGTGGATAAAAAAGCTGTCGTACATATATACAATAGAATACTATGCAGCTGTAAGAAAGAAAGATATCTTATCCTTTGTGATAACATGAAGAGACCTCGAGAGTATTATGCTAAGCAAAATAAACCAATTAGATAAATATAAATACCACATGATCTCACTTATTTGTAAATTATAATAATAAGGTGGGATGATAAATGAAATAGACTGAAATATAGAAAGGAGTATAGTTCAGACTGACAAACCTCAGAGTAGGGGGCGGGGGGTATGGATGAATTGAACCAAAGAACGTATATGCATGTATGCATAACCAATGGACATAGACAGCAATGCTAAAGGGTGGAGGGGGTGGAATTGGAAGGAGGGTGTCTAGGAGTAAAAACAGAGAAACATCTGTAACAAAAATAAATTAATAAAAATTGAAAACAAATTAAAAATTGACCTACCATTTGACCCAGTGATCTCACTTCTAGGAATATATCCTCAGAAGACTAAAACTGCAATCAGAAATATTATATACCCCTATGTTCATAGCAGCACTATTTACAATTGCTGAGATTTGGAAACAGCTCAAGTGTTTATCAATAGATGAGCGGTTAGAAAGTTTTGGTACATATACCCAATGAAATACTATGTAGCTGTGAGAAAGCAAGATTTCTTATCATTTGAAACGACATGGAGGGACCTAGAGAGTATTATCCTAAGCAAAATAAGCCAATCAGAGAAAGACAAAATTCACATGATCTCATTTATTTGTGGAATATAATGAACAATATAAGCTGATGAACAAAGTAGACTCAGAGATATAAATGTAGGGTACAGACTGACAAACCTCAGAGGAGTGTGGCAGGAAGTAAGGAAGAGATAAACCAATAATGTACAAGCAAATATGCATAACCAATGGACATAGACAGCAATAATGGGGGAGGGGGGATCAAGAGGAGAGAGTCAAGGAATGAAAAAGGAAAGTCATCTGTAACAAAAATAAATTAATTAATAAAAAATAAAATATAATATAAAATTCAAAGTGTTAGTGTATTTACATTTATATATCACCACAATCAATTTTAGAACATTATCATCCTAAAACGAAATCATGCACCCTTTGTGCATCACACCCCTTGAATCTCCCCCAACTACTCCAATTCAGACCAAGGCAAACATTAGTTTACTTTCTGTTTCTCTATATTTGCCTATTCTGTCCAGTTCATATAAATGGAATCATAGAATATGTGATCCTTTGTGACTGGCTTCATTCACTTAACATAATGTTTTGTGATTCATCCATGTTATAGCATGTATTTATATTTCATTTTCATTGACAAATAATAATTTATTGCATTAATGGACCACATTTTATTTTGCCATTCATCAATTGCCTATTTATTTTGTTTGAATTACAAATGTAAATTTTAACTTTTGAATGGTTGATATTTTTATAAATATTCTTGGTTTTTATTCTGGAATATGATGAAATTGGTTGGAGAAAGTTTATCCTTTTAGGTCCTGGTTTTAACACTTGTTAGGCTTTACCAGAGCAGTGTTTGATCTAAAGTTAACTTTTCCCAACTACTAAGGTAAAATCCTTCTGAATATGTTATCGAATGCCCCATGAATTATGAAGTTTTTTATTCTTGCTGGTGGGAAAAAGAACTATTCAAGCCCTGCATGAGACTAGAAATAGCCCTTCCCCCCATTCCCTATGTTAAAGCCTGGAAATTCCCTTCAACAGTAACCTGGGAAGGGAATTGTAGGTCTTACTTAATTTTTTTGTGTGTGTGTGACACAGGGATCAGTGTTCTTCATTGTCTGATTTACAGTGCCTTTAAATCATTGTTAGTTTCATATATTTTGTATGATTTTAAAGTTCTTTCAGGTCAGAGAGTAAATCTAATCCATTTTACTCAATCTTCATCAAAGGCTGAAGACTTCCTTCAATATCATGTTTTATCCCAAAGTTTGGTTTTTATGAAATGAAATAACTCATCTCTCATTCTTATTTCTTCTTTGGCTGGGCAAAGATAAATTTCTCTGAATAAGCCAGTTGTTGTATTACTTTAGTGTTTACAAACACACACACATATGTGTGTGTGTGTGTGTGTGTGTGTATTTTATGTATATGTATGTAAATATATAATCTCATTTGATACAGCATCCTTCTGAGATAGATGGTAGTAGTATTCCCCATGTTATAGACAGGTAAACTAAAGCTCTAAGAATGTGTTTAAACTGACTTTTCTTAAGTCACACAGCTAGTGCATGGGGAAAGGCTCAAATCTTCTACAACCAGATCCCATTATTTCCATTATTATACCACATGAACTGTCAACTTCCAAGGAAATGGGTTCAATTCCAACACTTTTTTTTCACCCATAATTATTGCACTTATTTCTAAACAGAGACAAAAGATTCTTGGGCACTGGCTGGATCTGGTTTTCTGATGTATAAGGTCACAGGAAGACAACAACTGAGAGTACTAACTGCTTGATCCAGTATAATATATCTCTAAGGAAGTTCCAGCAAGTTTTGAACATTGGGGTGATGAGTTAAGACTTAAAATACAGAATAGAAGAAGGTACAGGAATGGGTTGATCATTGAGTTTGGCTACAGGGTCACAGACTAAGCCTAGTCACTAATCTGGAAACTGTTAGTTAATTCAGTCATGGTGAATTCAGATACTGAAAGCAAGAATAAGACTATAGGTCATGTGAGAGTAGAAAAGCCAAAGTCAGGGCATGCGAATAATAAAAGTCAATACCAAGCAAGGGTAGAATCCAGAAATATTGACACAAACCAGCAGGATGAAGACTCACAAATGTAGAGGAAGATTGGAAGTCTGAAATCCAGGGAATCTGGAACAAGGTGGTCTGCAGGGATTGAAGAAAAAAATTAGTAAGGAACAAAGATAAAATACCAGTAACAAGGAAGAACCCCAAGCTAAGTCAGTTTTGTTGTCTTCAGTCCACAACTTTGAAATAGGCTCCTATTGGAGAGTGCTGTGTTAATATTGAGATAATAATAACAAGGTATACAGTTAGAAGACTCAGTGAACTACACAAATCTTGACCTAGCTATCCTCTTTCTCCATAGATCCCTGAGGGATATCTAGATACAAGCCAAAGCAAGGGGAAAAAAAAGTAATGGTTAATTACTACCTGAGATTTGAGCTCTAATTCCCAGTGCAAAAGTCAAATGAACAAGGTTGGGTAACATTAAGCATGTATCTTTTTTCCTGGGCTAGAGATCTAAGTAGTTCTCTTCCCTAAATGCAAACCCACATCTCAGAACTTTATCTTTCAAATAAGACATTAAGTGATTTTTGTATCTTCTTCTTCCCTGTATCCCAAAACCTGTTGAAAAATTCTTCAGATCCCTGGTCGATTTGTCTCAGTGGGTAGAGTGTTGGCCCATGGACCAGAGAGTCCTGCATTTATTTCCCACTAAGGGCACATATCTCGGTTGCAGTTTGTCCCCAGCCTGGTTGGGGTCATGTGGGTGGCAGCCTGTCGATGTGTCTCTCTCACATCGATGTTTCTCTCTCTTGCTTTCTCCCTCTTTCCCTCCCACTCTATCTGAAGATAAATGCAAAAATGTCCTTGGGTAAGGATTAAAAATAAATATGAAAATTCTTCAGATAGATTATACTAGACCAAGCAGTTAGCTCAGTAAGAGCATCATATCACTAGGGCCAAAGTTAGGGTTAGTGTCCACTATATGGCAAACAAAGGGAGAGTATGTGGGTTAAATAGTAGAACCCTACCCTGCTATTTAGAGCACGTCTCTAAGAACACACCTGAGTGACTTTGGGTTAGCAATATCATCTCTGTATAGGAAGGACACTATGATAATTATTTATGTATATAACACATGCAAATACTCTTGAGTCCTGACCAGAGAATAATATGCTAAAGCCACTTTTTAAATCCCAAATAAATAGTTTTGTGTATGAGGAACTCTTTGGGGTAAATGCCTCTGAGATCTGAGAGACCTGAATTCTCCAAACTAGATTGTTCAAAATATTAGAACATGCTGTCTTTTAAATATTAAAGAAGTATGACTTTTAATCATGATTATTTTCATTATAAATGATTATTTCTATTATACTATCCCTCCCAGGAATGGTATCAAAGGATTTCTTGAATCTTCTAAAATCAGTTTCTAGATCTTATAAATGAAATGAATACTCAGATTACTTAGATTTTTCTACTTAACTGAAAGAAGAGCAATACCCTTAATAATATTAATGGAACAGAAAAGTAAATGACTTCAAAAAAATTCAATGGCATATGTTCTGGCTTAAAATGTTGTACTTATTGCCCTGGCCAGTTTTGCTCAGTGGTTAGAGCATCGGCCGGTGGACCAGAGTCATGAATTTTATTCCAGTCAAGGGAATGTACCTCAGTTGTGGTTTGGTCCCCAGCCCTGGTCAGGACTCTGCAGGAGGAAACCTATCCATGTATCTCTCTCACATCAACATTTCTCTCTCTCTCTTTCTAGATCACAGGCCGACGCTCTTACCGCTGAGCCAAACCGGCCAGGGCTCTCTCTCTCTCTTTCTATCTTTCCTTCCCATTCTGTCAGAAAATAAATGGAAAATATATATCCTTGGGTGAGGATTAAAAAAAAAGTTGTACTTATTAAATTCAGAAACTACAATCCTTTTTCACATCATCATTGAGTGAGCCTGAAGGAAGGAACAATACCAACAGATGGCAAGCATAAACATTAGCAAGGTATTTTCCAAGTGTACCATGCATTCTAATTGTTCATTTACCATTTAAATCACATATAAAATATTGCTTTGCAATTCCATACTGGCACTGTGAATAAAAGTATTACTGTGGGCATAACAGCCATTAATATATATTTCAAAGCAAGTAGATTTTTAAAAAAATAAAATTTAATATTTCATCTAGTTCTTTGATGAAACATTAGTACAAATTAATTTTTTTCTATGTTTAAGGACTCATTCTATTCAGCCAATCTAAAAACAATCATCAACAATTTTTGACCTTAGAGAGCCTAAGCTACGCTACTGGCCAAAGAGATAATAAATTTTTTTGGAAAGATTATGGGTGGTAAATTCATTAGAGGAGTCAGATCTTTGAGTTTAATATAGAGCTTTGACAAGTCACTTAATTTCATTGAGCCTGCATTTACACATCTAAAATAGTAAAATAGAGCTAATAAAATAGGGCTGACCTATGTGGGCTAAATAAGCTTTCATGTGCTCCTCAAGATACTTTCTTCCTGTTTCTTCACAGTTTTGTGTCCAGGAAGCTAACTTATATGTGCTGCATCAATGGGCTTCCTTAATTTCTGACTTCAAATTGGGTTCATTCCATGGGAGGCACTGGCAGGAGGTCAGAGGTCATCAAGAGAATGAGGTCAGAGCTTTTATTCCCCCTAATTCCTTCCCTGCTAGTTTATTCTGAGTTGGCTGCATCCTTTTGCCTAGAGTAAGGATCCCTTTACCCACATCTGATGGCCCTCTCCAAATAGTTACTCTCATTTTCTCCTCTTGCTCCTCAAGCCTAGGGCCCTAGAAGCCTAGGAGTGACAATGGCTATCACTAAAGAGTGCTTAAACATCATTTGTTGGTTTACCTTTAACATTGTGGGCACAAATGTATAAATAGTCCCATTATTAAATTCTCCCCAAGTATTCCAATTGAGTATATTATCTATTTCTTCCAGCACCCTATCTATTTCTGATTGATACCCTAGGCTGCACATTTTCTTTGTGGAATAAATAAAAGGTCATAGTGAAAATATATAAAGAATACACAAATATTACATCTTATTTCTATCACAAATAAAATGCTGAATATTAGACTTGACCAGTAAAGAAGATCCAGATAGAGCTAAAGCATGAGGTTAAAGTAAAATTCAACCAGACTATAACAAATTAATTCACCAAAAATTAAATTGCCAGGGCTAAAAAGGCACATAGGGAGCAAGTCGAAGCACAAACAACCATGAGATAGCATTCAAATAAGACATGGAGCTGGAGGAGTGACAGACAGCCTCCAAAGAAAGCTAACTCCCCACACTTGACCCCAGTCTTTGAGTAACATTATATTGCCACCATCCACAGGACAGAGAACCATTTTGGTTCTAAAGTCCAGCTTTCATTTCTTTGGTAGTTTTCCTGCCACACTCTGTCTACTCCAATAGAGTAGTTTAAGGGCATTCACTAGTTTTCTTCCACTTCATGCAATCTTAGGGTAAAACTGCTCCTTAGTTTCCTCAGATTATCTGTTTCTCCATCCTTATATTCTACAGCCCATTCTTTGACTTTTAAGATTACTTGCCTTTATTGTTCATACATATTATTCCATCACCAGAGTTTCCTCTGATACATAAATGCTTAAAAATGCAGAGGCTTTGTCTATTCTGGGCCCAGACCCATCCTCATCTTCAAGCTGACAGTCTCCTACAAGCTTTGTGAACCTCAAGTCAGCAGTGTTCCCTGTACTATGTCTGCAGAAATTCTCTGAACTAGATCCTCCTCTGCCCAGTAACCTGGCGCTAACCTCTTTTTCCTCTCAACTCTAGCACCTGATTCAGTCCTACAATCCACTCAATCCCTGAGCAGCTTCAAGGCATAACTTAATTAATATCTCTTGTACCCCATCCCTTTGACAACTCTTCCCCTTCCCCAGCCCTTTTGTACCACCTGAGGCTCACAAACTCTCAGACCTCTCTAGGACCACTGTCTCTCTTCAGAGAATATGAGTACACAACAATAACAATCTAAACTCAATTATAAGTCTATTCCTCTGGCTCCAGACAGATAGCAGTTACTTCCACATCTACATATGAATTTAAGGAGAGGAGCTCAGTGAGACAGAATGCAGAAAAACAAGGTCTTTGTAGTGTAAACTACATGACACTAAAAGAGCTAGGTGGCTGTTCCTATAAACCAAAGTAGAAGCCATCCTACTCCATGGCCTCCAAAATACCTAAAATGAAAAGCAAAAGAGAAAACCACACAGTGTTCTTCTAATCGCAAAGAACTCATTTAATGTTAATACCTTCAAAACAGTTTGAAAATATTCATAGAATAGTGCAATCTTACCTTGTTGATGTAATGCTCTCAGGACTCTAAAATTGCTCAAGTTTCTTAATGATGTTCTGATTAAGGACACGGGCTCTAGAGCCAGTATACCTAGATTTGAAATCTCAGATATGTCACTTAGGCAAGTACAGTTGACCCTTCAAGAACACAGGTTTGAACTTCACAGATCCACTTATACATGATTTTTCCCCAATAAATGTAGCCAGTCTATTGCTTCCTCTGGTTTTGCATCTGCACATTCAACCAACCACACATGGAAAACAGTATTTTCACATTTCCAGCCGTAGTTTTGCAACTTGGATTCTCAACGGCAGACTGAAAATGCTGTTGGTTGAATTGTGAATGTGAAGGGCTAACTGTGGTGAAGTTTTGAGGGGGAGTCAAAAGTTGATAAATATACTTTCATAATGACCCTGGAAGGTCACTATAAATTATTTGATTCCTCCAAGATTTGTGCCAGAAAATAGATTCATAAAGAGAGCTAACCCCGAACACCCAGACTGGCATCTTTTTCTCCCACTTCCTAGCCCTATTATATCCATATAGCAAGGATCTAATGCACATTGATATATTCAGCCTGCATGTCCAAGCACAGTCTACACCCTACTCAAAAAACCATCCCTTGGCCCTTGTTCAGGCTTAAAATTGTGTACAACATCAATGTGATCAGCTTTCAGGAGGAAAGACCTAGGGGGAAAGCCTGTACAACCTTGAAAAAAAAGGCTTGAGACTCTTTGAGCAAATAAATTCAGGATCCTAATACCTGGGTCATAATCTAATAAAGGTGGTGGAGGAGTATTCCAGATAGGTACATCCCCACAGTACAGTGAACTGTCACCCCATAGGAAGGGAAGTACCTGGAGGAGAGCCAGAACAAGGCTCTCTAAAGCATAGGGCAAAAGCAGGACACCTTTTACCCAGGTATGAGAAAAAATCTGAGAAATGTGTGAGATTTATATAAACAAAACTATAGCATGTAAATAAAGACCATAAACAACAACAACAACAACAAAATCTCAAAGGAAAGATACACCATGATTCAAGATAGAAAAACAATATTTTAAAGATGCTGTTTCTCTCTAAATTAACCTATAAATTGAGTGCAATCACAAGTATCATTCCAGCAGATTTTTTTTTTTTTAATTTATTGATTTTAGAGAGAGAAGAAGGGAGAGGGAGAGAGAAATAGAAACATCGATTGGTCACTTCCTGCATGCCCCCCACTTGGGATTTGGCCCACACCCTAGGCATGTGCTCTGATCAGAAATCAAACCTGCGACCTCTTGGTGCATGAGTTGATGCTCAAACACTGAGCCACACCTGCTTGGCTTTAGCAGACATTTTACAAAACTTGGCAAGCTGATTTTATATTCATCTTGGAAAACAAAAATACCTAAAATTATTGTTAAAAGAGGGACAAAAAGAACAATATAAGATGTTCTATGAGGTATTGCAATATTTTATAAGGATAAAATAGGCTATAGTATTTATATGAAAAAATAGATCAACTGGATAGAATAAAAAATCAAGACATTTAATAGATAAAAATGTGGCATGTCAAATTAAAGAGAAAAGAAGATGGCGGTGGGCAGGACTGGAGCGAGGGTGATTGTGTGAGAGACTGAGCGAGAGTGTGAGTGAATGTGAGTGTGGAAGACCAACCTCTAGCAGTGCAGAGACATGAAGCAGAACTTTCCTGTGCTTGGATGGGAAGCAGCCAGCTATCCCAGTAAGTGGTGCATCAGCGCGCTTTTCCCTGCATAGCCAGAAGGCTGTGCCATTTTGGAAGATCCCTGGTCTTCCCCAGGAGGAGGAAGTGGGCAGTGGCTAGGGCCGAGTGACCTGAGTCCACCAGAGCAACTTGCACCATCGGTCCAGTACACCGTGTTGTGTCAACGTAGATCAGTGCACAGCAGCAGCACTATCAAGGTACCTGTTGCAGTATCAAAAATCAGACAGGAGCCGAGCACTATCCCCCACTCAGAAGCTTGATTGTAGCCCAGCACCTTCCCCTACAGCAGCAGTGACTGGGCAGGAGTGGAGCCCCACCCCCAACAGCAGCAGAGGCCCAGGGAAGCTCAGGAGCTGAGACACACCCCAAGCAGCAGGATGCCAGCCTGGCACCTCACCCCACAGCAACAGTGACAGGGCAGGAATGGAGCCCCATCCCCAATAAGCAGTAGCAGCTCAGATCGAAAGCTGAGACCTGTCCTCATTGGAAGCAGCAGAGGCTGATCAGGAGTGGTGCCCCACCTCAAGCAGCAGGGCTCAGGCAGCTGAGACCTGCCCCTGACAACTGCAGCAGTGGATTTGGAGTGGAGCCCCTCCCCGTGGCAGCAGTAAAGTCCCAAGAGCAGAGCATCCTCATCCCTCAATAGCATCAAAGGATTTGGACCTGAGAGCACACTCTGGCAACAGCAGTAACAGTAACAGTGTGAACTGGGAGCTGACACTCGCCTCCAGCAGCAATGGACCAGGAGCTGAGCCCCACTTGGCAGCAGTGTACCTCAGTAGCACCCCAGGAACATACCAGCAGGATCCATGCACTGCAGCAGCATACCATGTAGAACCATGCACCAAAGCAGGGTATCAACGAGACCCAAAAAACACAGCAGGGTGCCAGTGGAACCCACACACCCCAAGAGCATACCAGTGAAACTCCATGCACCCAGCAGCTTATCAACAGGGCCCATGCACACCAGTGGTGCACCAAGTAGACCCACGCACTCCAGGCAGCAGCAGCACAGATTGGCATCTGAGACCCATCCCCAGTGGCATCAGCAGATGCTGATCAGGAAGGGTGCTCCAGCCCAAGCAGCAGCAATACTCAGTGAGCTGAGACCTGCACGACAGACCAATACAAGCCACCAGGTGTCAAGCCTTCAGGACCTATAGCAGGCAAGAGGTGACATACACTGAAACAGTCAGGGAAGTACAGCAACTTTTGATAAACACCAACCCACCAAAACACTCCAACATCCCTCACGAAGCCTAAAACTACCAGATCGCTAAAATAATGAGACAAAGAAACAATACCCAAATAAAATAAAAACAGGAATCACCAGAAAAGGAGCTACAGAAAATGGAAGAAAGCAATTTATCAAATAAAGTATTCAAAGCAATTATTTTAAGATAGAAGCTATAGATAAAAATTAAGAGGAAGAATGACATAGCTGTTATGAAAAATACCTTAGAAGGGTTCAAGAGTACATTACAAGAAGCTGAAGACTGAACCAGCAACTTAGAAGACAAGGTAGAAAAAAACACCCAAATAGAGTAGCAAATGGGAAAAAAAAATTAAAAGCAGGAAGAGATTTTAAAGGAGCTATGGGACAATGCAAAATGTAACATTTACATTATAGGGGTACCAGAAGGAGAAGAAACATAAAGGAATAGAGAACCAGTTTGAAAAAAAATGACAGAAAATGTCCCTAAACTGCTGAAGGAAAAAGTCATACAAGTCCAGGAAACACAGAAAGTCCCAAGCAAGATGAACCCCAGAAGACCCACAGCTAAACACATCATAATAAAAAATGAAAAACATTAAGGACAAAAAATCTTAAAGGAAGCAAGAGAGAGACAGAAAGTTACCTATAAGGGAGCTCCCATTAGACTGTCAGCTGATTTCTCAATATAAACACTGCAGGCCAGAAAGTAGTGGCATGAAGTGTAAAAAATAGTACAAGGGGAGGGTCTGAATCCAAGACTAATTTGTCCATCAAGGCTACTGTTCAAAATTGAAAGAGAAATAAAGAGCTTCACACATTTAAAAAAAAGAAAGAAAGCTAAAGAAATTTACCACAACCAAACCAGCACTGCATGAAATCCTGAAGGGACTGTTGTAAAAAAAAAAAGAAGAAACAGACAGACAGAAACACAGGCATAAAAAAAAAATGGCAACTAATAACTATCTATTAATAATAACCTTAAATGTAAATGGCTTACATGTTCCAATCAAAAAAACATAGGGTGGCTGATTGGATAAGGACACATGACCCATATATATATGCTGTCTACAAGAGACCCACCTCACAACAAAAGACTCACAAAGAATGAAAGTGAAGGGATGGAAAAATTTTTTTACAAGCAAATGGAAATAAAAAAACAAAACAAAACAAAACTGGTGTAGCAATATTCACATCGGACCAGATGGACTTTAAAACGAGGACCATAATAGGAAACAAAGAAAGTTACTACATAACATTGAAAGGATCAATCCAACAAGAGGATATAACCCTGGTAAACATATACACACCAAAATATATTAAAAAAAAAACATCTGGAGAACTTCAAGGAAGAGACTTCAAGCAACACAATCATAGTGGGTGACTTTAACAGGCCACTGACACCATTGGATAGATCTTCAAGACAAAAAAATAACAAGGATCTCTTATCCTTTGAGATGACATAGAGGGACCTGGAAAGTATTATCCTAAGTGAAACAAGCCAAACAGAGAAAGACAAGCATTATATGATCTCACTTATTTGTGGAATATAATAAACATAACAGTCTGAGGAGTAGTGTAGTCCCAAAGATGTGGAAGGGGGGTACAGACTAACAATCCCCAAAACAGGGAGTGGTGGAGGACAGAGAAACCACAAAACTTATATGCATGTATGCATGAACAAAGGTTATGGACAACAAAGCTGGGGACAGGGTGGGGAGGGAGGGGAAGGGGGAAATCACTGGGGGTAAAAGAAACATCTGTAAAAAAATAAATTAATTTTTAAAAAGTAATTAATTAAATAAATAAAAATTAACAAGGACATAGAGTCCTGACAAGACAAACTAGATCAGTTGTACTTCATTGATGTTTACAGAACATTTCACCACAAAGCTGCAGAATATGCATTCTTCTCAAGTGCATATAACACATTTTCAAAGATACACAACATGTTAGGACACAAGCTACGTCTCTACAAATTTAAGAAGATTAAAATCATATGAAGCATCTTCTCACATTACATGGCATGAAACTAGAACTCAATTACAACAAAAACATTCAAACACCTGGAGGCTAAATAGCATGTTGTTAAACAATGAACAGTTACGAATGAGATCAAGGAAGAAATTGAAAACTTCCTGGACCAATGAAAATTAACACCCAACAACACAAAATCTATGGGACACAGAAAAAGCAGTCTTGAGAGGGGAGTTCATAGCACTACAGGCCTACCTCAAAAAACAAGAAAAATTCCTAATTGACTTTCTAACCCAACAACTTAAAGAACATGAAATTCAAAAAAGAGAAAAACCCAGAGCAAGTAGATTAAAAAAAAAAAAAATAGTAAAGGTCAGAGCAGAAATAAACAACATAGAAACTAAAAAAAAAAAAAAAAAAAAAAAATTCAAAAAATCAATGAAAAAAAGAGCTGGTTATTTGAAAAGATAAACAAGGTTGATGGATCTTTAGCCAGACTCAACAAACAAAAAGAGAAGAACAAAATAAACAAAATTAGAAACAAAAGAGGAGATGTAACAACTGACACCACAGAAATACAAAAGATCATTGAAATATACTATAAACAATTCTATCCAACAAATTGGACAATCTAGGCAAAATAGAAAAATTTCCAGAAACAGTCTCCCAAAACTAAACGAGGACGAGATAGAAAACTTCAACAGACCAATAACAACAAGAAAATTGTAGATGTAATTAAGAAACACCCAGTAAACAAAGGCCCAGACCAGAACGGCTTCATGGGGGAATTTTACAGAACATTCCAAGAAGATCTAATAATGATTTTCCTCAAACTATTTCAAAAAATCCAACAAGATGGAAGACTTTCAAACTTATATTATGAGGCCAGCATCATCCTAAACACACTACAAAAAAGATAACTACAGGTAAATATACCTGATGAACACAGATGCCAAAATCCTTAACAAAATATTAGCAAATGAGATCAAGTAATACATCTAAAAAATTATTCACCATGAACAAGTGGGATTCATCCCAGGGATGCAAGATTGGTACAATATTCGAAATCAATAAATGTGATACACCACATACACAAAATGAAAGATAAAAACCATATAATCATATAAATACATGCTGAAAAATCATTTGACAAAATTCAGAACCCATAAATATTGTTCAAAAAAGATGGCAGTAGGCAGGATCGGAGGGAGGGTAAGTGTGTGAGAGAATGTGTGAGAGAGTGAGAGTGGATGTGAAGGTGGATGACCAAACCCAAGCAGTGCAGAGCCATAGAGTAGAAGGTTCCTGCACTGTGGACTGGAGCAGCCAGCTACCATGATAAGTGGCCATTCAGGGTGCTTCTTTCTGTGCCTCAAGGAGGTCCCACCATTTTGGAAGATCTGGGGTTCTCTGGGAGGAGGTAATGGAAGCAACCTGAGCCCACCAGCACACCTGGCAACATCAGACTAGTGGACACTCGGTGTCAACACAGACCGGTGTACAGTAGTGGAGCTCCCAAGGAGCTGGTTGTGAAAGCCTCAGACAGCCTGGATCCCAGCACCATCCCCCATAGTAGCAGCCCAATCAGAGTCCAGATATACCTTCAGCAACAGAGGCTGGGGAGCAGACATTAATCCCCAGGAAACAGAACCAAAGACCAGCAACTGAGACCCATCCCCCAAAACTACAGCAAAAGCTGAGAAGGAGTTGAGCCCCATGGGGCAGCAGTACTCACCAGTCCCCAGCAGCGGGATCTGGGGTTCCAAAGGCCTGTGCGGTCCAGTAGTCCACAAGAGTAGAGGGATACTGGAGCCCAATAGACACTGGTGTGATCCAGCTGACAGCCCAAGGGAACTGCAGGGTGCAGGGGCAACAGAGAGGATTGTGTGACCCAGCAGGGACTGTGCAATTTAGTTACCTGCAGGACTTGCTGGGTGCTGAAGCACCAGAGAGGCCTGTGTAACCCACCAGCCCATAACATAGGCATAGAACTGGGTCCCCAAAGGGACTGTGCGATCCAGTAACCAGTGAAACCTGCAGGGTGCAGGGGCACCAGAAAAGCCTGTGTGACCGAGCTGCACACATGATAGGCATAGAGGATGTTAAAATGGAGGCGGACTAAACAGAAGCTATGCAGAGGATCTCCCAGGACCAAACAGAAATTACAACTAAAATAAATAAAAATTCTCAGAAAAAAGCAAGAGAAAACCAGCAGGACAGGACCATATAACCAGGGACACTGTTAGAATCGACGGAGGTGAAAGAAGGTGGCAGGCTGGGAGCCCACAAACAGCAGTAGTCTTAGAAGTGAGCAGCACACTTGGGGAATAAAGAACAAACCCATATCACAGTGCAGAAAGCCTGGACTGAGCACTAAAATAGGCACAGCCACTCACCTGGGAGCTACGGCACAGGGAGGGCAGACCCGGCTGGAACTCTTTGGGGACACATGGGATTTGGAGGCCACTCAGAGTTTTTGCTGAGTTGGGGCCACAAAGGACAGTGGCCAGTGTGATCCTTCCCCAAGCTGTGGAAAAAAGCATTACCCCTCGCCCACCTCGGAGATTCAGCCTCTCCCAGGTGAGGAAAACAAATGCAAATTGAGGCTCATTAAAAACAGCATCTATCCCACTCTCTGGAAATCCTCTTAAGCAGAACACCAGGGCTACATTCCAAGACACTGAGTAACTGAGACTACTAGCCACCAGGAAAAAGCTAGAGGATAAATGAACCTTTCCTGGGCTTGCAAATCTACCCAGGAAAGTAAGACTTGACAAAGATGTTTAAGGTGGGCCCACCCAGACTCATCCAAACTCAGTAGAGGAAGTCACAAGCAGCAGAACACCAACACCCACAGGGAAAATTTGGCAAGCTCCAAAACCCAATGAGATAGCCAAAATGGAGAAACAACAACAACAACAACAACAACAACAACAACAATTCCAATGGAAGAACAAGAGAACTCTATCAATGATGAGATCAATGAAATGCACCTAAGCAAATTATCAGAGATAGAATTCAGAGCCAAGATCTTGATGAAGCTCAACAGCATGAGTAAGAACATAAACACCATAAGTAAAGATATAGAAACATTGAAAACCAACAAAGTGGAAATGAAGAATGACATAGCAGAAACTAAGAACACATTGAAAGGACTAAACAGCAGAGGAGAGGAAGCTGAACAGCGGATAAGTGAATTAGACACAGGGTAGAAAAAATCAACCAATCAGAAAACTAAAAGGAAAAAAAACATTTAAAAAAAAGGAAGACAGCTTAAGAGAACGGTGGGACAGGTGAAAACATAATAATATTCTCATCATAGGAGTCCCCAAAGAGGAATAATATAAGCAAGGGTTAGAGAATATATTTGAAAAAATAGTAAAAGAAATTTTTCTAACTTGGTGAAGGAAGAAGGCATTTAAGTTCAAGAAGCACTGAGAGCCCCAAGTAAGAAGAACCCAAACAGGCCCACCCCAAGATACATAAGAATTAAAATGCCAAAAATTAAAGACAAAGAGACAATCCTAAAGGCAGCAAGAGATCAGCAACAGGTTACCTACAAATGAAACACCATAAGAATCTCAGCTGACTTCTGAACAGAAACACTACAGGCCAGAACGGAGTGGCATGAAGTCATCAAGGTCATGAAAAATAAGGATGTGAATCCAAGACTACTCTATCCAGCAAGGCTTTTTTTTTTTTTTTTTTTTTTTTTTTTAATATAACGTCAATGAAAGAACTTTCCAGAGAAAAATAGACTAAGGGAATATATTAACACCAAACCAGCACTGCAAGATATCCTAAATTGACTGCTATAATTAGTAGAAGAAATAGGAAGAAAAATTACTAGGAAGAAAAATGGAAACACACTAAACAAAAATGACAATAAATAAGTACATATCAATTATCACCTTAAATATGAATGGTTTCAATACTCCAATAAAAAGACCCAGAGTAGCTGACTGGATAAGAAAGCATGACTTAGATTTATGTTTTTTACAAGAAACCAACCTCACAAAAAAAGACTCACATAGGGGGAAAGTGAACGGATGGAAACAAACTTCCAGGCAAACTGAAAGCAAAAAAAAAATGCTAAGGTAGCAATACTGATAGCTGATAAAGTAGATTTTAAAATGAAGGCCATAACTAGAGACAAAGAAGGCCACTACAAAATATTGAAAGAATCTATCCAACAGGAAGATATAACCTTGGTAAACATGTATGCACCCAATTTAAGAGCACCAACATATATTAAAAAAAATATTAGAGGGCTTCAAAGAAAAAATCAACAGGAATACGATCTTAGTAGGGGACTTTATTACCTGGCTGATATCACTGGATAGATCTTCTAGACAAAAAATTAACAAGTATACACAGATTCTAAACAAAGTGCTAGATCAAAAGTATTTAATAGATATCTACAGAGAATTAAACCCCAAAACTGCAGAATTCACATTCTTCTCAAGTGCACATGGGACATTCTCAAAGATAAACCACATGTTAGGACACAAACTAAGTCTCTACAAGTTCAGGAAAATTGAAATCATATCAAGCATCTTCTCAGATCACAATGGCATGGAACTAGAAATCAATTGCAAGAAGAACATGCAAAGACGTTTGAAAACGTGGAGACTAAGTAGAATGTTATTGAACAATGAATGGGTTACCATAAAGATCAAGGAAGAAATTTAAAACTTCCTGAAAACTAATAAAAATTAACACATTACAACACAAAATCTATGAGATGCAACAAAAGCAGTTTTGAGAGGGTACTTCATAGCACCACAGGCCTACCTCAAGAAGCAAGAAAAAATTCTAATAGAATATCTAACCTCACAACTTAAATAACTGGAAAGAAAACCCCAGAGCAATTAGAAGGAAGAAAATAGTAAAGATCAGAGCAGAAATAAATGTCATGGAGACCAAAAAATCAATTCAAAAGATCAATGAAAGAAAGATCTGGTTCTTTGGAAAGGTAAACGAAATTGATGGACACTTAGCAAGACTCATCAAGAAACAGAGAGACAGAAGCCAAATACACAAAATAAGAAATGAAAAAGGAGAAAAAATAACTGACACCACAGAAATAGAAAGGATTGTGAACAAACACTATGAACAATTATATGGCAACAAATTTGACAATGTAATCGAAATGGACATATTTCTAGAAACACATAGTCTTCTAAAACTGAAGTGGGAAAAGATAGAAAACTTGAACGGATCAATAAGAACAAAATAATTTGAAGATGTAATCAAGACTCTCCCAGCAAACAAAAGGCCAGGCCCAGATGGCTTCACAGGGAAATATTACCGAACATTCAAAGAAGAACTAATACCCATTCTCCTCAAACTATTTCAAAAACTTCAAGAAGGAAGACTTCCAAATTTGTTTTATGAGGCCAGCATAATTCTAATTCTAAAACCTGAAAAAGACAGTACCAAGAAAGAAAACTACAGATCAATATCACTGATGAACATAGATGCCAAAATCCTGAACAAAATACTAGCAAATCGAATCCAGTGATACATCAAAAAAATTATTTAGCATGATCAAGTGAGATTCATCCCAGAGATGTAAGGCTGGTATAGTATTTGCAAATCAATAAATGTGATACACCACATAAACAAAATGACAGATAAAATCCAATAATCATATCAATAGATGATGAAAAAGCATTTGACAAAATCCAACAACCATTTCTGATAAAAACGATCAGCAATTTGGGAATAGAGGGATCACATCTCGACATAATAAAGACCATATATGAAAGATCTACAGCCAATATCATATTCAATGGGCAAAAATTATAAGCATTCCCCTTAAGAACAGAAACAAGACAAGGATGCCCACTTCTGCCACTCTTATTTAACATACTACTGGAAGTCTTAGCCTCAGCAATCAGACAGGAAGAAAAAATAAAAGGGATCCAAATTGGAAAGGAGGATGTGAAACTGTCATTATTTGCAGATGACATGATACTATATGTAGAAAACCCTAAGGACTCCATCAAACATTTACTAGATTTAATAAATTAATTTGATAAAGAAGCAGGATACAAAATTAATGTCAAGAAATTGTTGAGACTGACAATCCCCTAAAAAGTGGGGAGGTGGGGGAGGGATGAACCACAGAACTTATACACATGTATGCATGAACCGTGGACATGGACAACAATCTGGGGAAGGGGCAGGGAGGGAGGGGGATGGGGGAATCAGTGGGAGAAACAAAGGAGAAACATCTGTAACAAAAATTAATCAATATATATATATATATATATATATATATATATATATATATATAAAGAAATTGTTGACATTCTTATACACCAATGATGAAATCACAGAAAGAGGAAGTAAAAAAAGAATCCCATTTATCATTATGGCCAAAAAAACTTAAGATACCTAGGAATAACCTTAATGAAAGAAATAAAGGACCTATTCACAGAAAACTACAGGTCATTGAAAAAAGAAATAGAGGAAGATATAAAAAAGTGGAAGCTCATACCTAGTTCATAAATGGGAAGAATTAATATGACTAAAATGTCCATATTACACAAAGAAATCTATAGATTCAAAGCCATCACCATCAAAATACCAACAACATATTTCACAGAACTAGAACAAATGCTTCAAAAGTTTATATGGAACCAAAAAGGACATTGAATAGCAACAGCAATCTTGAAAAAGGAGAACAAAGTTGGAGGGATCACATTACCAGATATCAGGTTATACTACAAAGCCACTGTAATCAGAACAGCCTGGTACTAGCACAAGAACAGGCATATAGACCAGTGGAACAGAACAGAGAACCCGGCAATGAACCCAAGACTATATACTCAATTAATATTTGACAAATGTGACAAGAGCATACAGTGGAGAAAAGACAGCCTCTTTAAAAAATAGTGTTAGGAAAATTGAACAGCTACATGCAAAAAATGAAACTAGACCATCAACTTACAGCTTACCAAGAATAAACTGAAAATGGATATAAGACTTAAATGTGACTCATGAATCCAGAAAAATCCTAGAAGAAACTGTAGGCAACAAAATTTCAGACATCATCTCAACAGAATTTTCACTGATACATCACCTAAGGCAACAGAAACAAAGGAGAAAATGAACACATGGGACTAAATGAAAAATACAATAATCAAAATGGAAAGGCAACCCACTGTATGGGAGAGCATAATTGCCAGTGATATAACTGAGAAGGGGTTAATTTCCAATTTATATAGAGTGCTCACACAATTCAACAAAGGAAAACAAAGAACCCAATTATGAAATGGGCAGAGGAACTAAATTGACACCTCTACAAACAGGATATACAAATGGCCAAGAAACATATGAAGAAATGCTCATCATCTCTAATTACAAGAGAGATGCAAATTAAAACAACAATGAGGTATCACCTCACACCTGTCACAATGGCCACCATCAACAAATCATCAAACAACAAGTGTTGGCGAGGGTGTGGAGAAAAGGGGACTCTAGTACACTGCTGGTGGGAATGCAGACTGGTGCAGCCACTATGGAAAACACTATGGTGTTACCTCAAAAAATTAAAAATCGAACTGCCATTTGACCCAGTGATCCCACTTCTAAGTATATACCCTAAGAAGCCTGAAACACTATTCACAAAGAATATATGTACCCCCATGTTTATAGCAGTACTATTTACATTAGCTAAGATCTGGAAACAGCCCAAACGTCCATCAGTACATGAATGGATAAAAAAGCAGTGGTACATATACACAATGGAGTACTATGCAGCTGTAAGAACGAAAGACTTTTTATCATTTGAGATGTCTTGGAGGGACCTGGAAAACACTTTCTTAAGTGAAACAAGCCAGAGAAATACAAGTATCATATGATCTCACTTATTTATGGAATATAATGAACATAACAGTCTGAGGATCGGGTAGTCCCAGAGACGTGGAAGTGGGGTACAGACTGACAATCCACAGAAGAGGGTGTTATTAGGGTTCGATAAACCACAGAGCTTATATGCATGTATGCATGAACAATGGACATGGAAAACAAAGCTGGAGACAGGTGGTGAGGGAGTGGGAGGGGAGAATCAGTGGGGGAAAAAGAAGAAACATCTTTAACAAAAATAAATTAATTAATTAAAAAAAAGAATAAAAAGAAAGATCTCTTATTACTTGAGACGACATGGAGTGATCTGGAGAGTATTATGCTAAGTGAAACAAGCCAAGCAGAGAAAGACAAATATCACATGATCTCACTTATTTGTGGAATATAATGAACTAAACAAATTGATGAACAGAATTTACTTGGAGACATAGAGGTGAGGTACAGACTGAGAATCCTCATAGGAGGGGAGGCTTCAGGGGAAGTTAAACCACAGAACTTATATGCATGTATGCATAACCAATAGTCAGACAATGAAGGTGAGAATGGTGTGGGGTGGATGGGGTGGAAGGTGTCAATGGGGGGAAAAGGAAAAACATCTGTAACAAAAACAAATTAAAATAAAAAAAAGAATAGAAATAAAAAAGCAAAAGGATAAAAATTAGCATGCTAAGATTGGCATAAAAGAGACAGCAAGAGCCTGTCACTGACATTGATGAACCGTTGAGACAATGCCAAGAACAAAATACTGATGGATTAAATTTTGTGTTTGAAAAATAAACTTCTATTGTTTAAAATTTGAAAAAAAAAAAAGTCCCTTTAGCATTTCTTGTGATGATGGTTTGGAAATAATAAACTCCTTTACTCTTTTTTTTTTTTTTTTGTCTGTGTAGCTTTTTATTTCATCTTCAATTTGAATGATAACCTTGCTGGATATAGTCTTGAATTCAGTTTCTTGCTTTTAATTTATTTTATATTCATATCACTCCTTTCTGGCCTTCAGTGTTTCTATTGAGGAATCAGCTGACAATCTAATGAGAGCTCCCTTGTAGTTAATTTTCGGTCTCTCTCTTGCTGCCTTTAAGATGTTTGTTTTTGTCTTTAACGTTTGGCATTTTAATTACAATATGTCTAGGTGTGGGCCTTTTTGGGTTCATCTTGAGTGGTATTCTGTGTTTCCTGTACTTACGTGACTTTTTCTTCACTGGGTTAGGAAAGGTTTTTGTCATTATTTTTTTGAACAGATTCTGTTTTCCTTAATCCAATCCTTATCCTTCTGGTAACCCGTGATGCAAATGTTATATTTCATATTGTTCCTCAGCTCCCATTCACTCTTCTCCTGCTTTTTAAGTTTTTTTTTTTCCATTTGCTGCTGTAATTGGGTGATTTTTTTCTACCTTGTCTTCTATCTTGTTGATTTGGTCCTTATCTCTTTCTAATCTACTATTGGATCCTTTCACAGTGTTCTTCAGTTTAACTATATCACTCCTCATTTCCTCTTGATCAGCAGTTCTCAACCTGTGGGTCACAACCCCTTTTGGGGTCGAACAACCCTTTCACAGGAGTTGCCTAAGACATAAGAGTAGCAATATTACAGTTATGAAGTGGCAACAAAGATAATTTTATGGTTGGGGGTCACCACAACATGAGGAACTGTATTAAACAGTCATGGCATTAGGAAGGTTGAGAACCACTGCTCTTGATTCTTATAGATAGTTCCTATCTCTTTTTTCAAACACTTGCCAAGTTCTTTATAATTCTCATTATGTTGTTTGTAATTCTTACTAAGTTGTTTGAGCACTTTACTACCATTACTTTGAATTCTTTATCTGACCATCTGATTTCCTCCATTTCATTTAGTCTCTTTTCTGGTAATTTCTCCTTTTATTTGATTTGGGGGTGTTTCTTTGTCTCACTATTTTCACCATCTGGTGTTTGGGGTGCACCAGGTCATACTGGAAAGTCAGTGTTTCCAGGTGTTTTGCATTATGCCAGGGCTAGATCTTGGATCCAGTTTAGTTGTCCATGTGTACTGGCAGTTCTGGGCAGCATCTGCAGCAGCAGGACAGGTGGTTCTTGGTTGCTGTGGTGGCTGTGGGATCAGTGGTTCTGTTCTGGTGTGTGGCACTTGGGGCTGGCACTTCTCATTTGTTGTGGAACCTGGAGAATTGACGGCTGGCAGCTCATGTTCATCTTTCATCCTAGGTTCTGCTGGGGTGTGGAGGTCCAGATGGTGCACTGTTTTTGTGTGTAGCTACCAAGGCCAGTTGCTGCCTGGCAGGTCTCAGCACCTGCTGCTGCTGTGGGCAGGAGTGGTGCTCAGCTCCTGAGCCTTCACTGTTGCTGGGAATGGGGCTCTGCTCCCAATCTACTGCTTCTGCTGCTCTGCTGGAATCAGGGTTCTGCTCCAATCCACCACAGCTGTTGTTGGGGGTGGGTCTCGGTTCTTCATCTGTCACTGCTGCTGCTGGAGGTGAGGCCCCACTCCCTATCTGCCACTGCTGCTACTGTCCCCAGGGGCTGTGCTCAGGTCTCGAGCCCTGCTGCTGCTGCTGATGATGATGATGCTACTGGGCGCAGTTGCCTTGGCAACATGGCTACTGTGTGCTGGTCAATGCTGGCACAGTGGGGACCACTGGTCCAATGGTGTATGGTTCACTCAAGGCTGCATCCTCTCATTCAGGGATGTCAGTGGAGTATTGAAGTCCCCTGCTTTGATTTTATTGTTGATTTCTCCTTTGAAGTTCCCCAAAAGGTTTTTAATATATATTGGTGCTTTTAAATTGTGTGCATATATGTTTACCAAGGTTACATCTTCCTGTTGGATAGATCCTTTCAATATTGTGTAGTGGCCTTCTTTGTCTCTAGTTATGGCCTTCATTTTGAAATCTACTTTATCACATGTGAGTATTGCTACCTGAGCTTTTCTTCGCTTTGGATTTGCTTGTAAGATTTTTTTCTATCCTTTCACTTTCAACCTATGTGAGTCTTTTGTTGTGAGGTGGGTCTCTTTTAAACAACATACATGTCAGTCATGCTTTCTTATCCAGTCAGCTGATCTGTATTTTAATTGTTTTTTCTTTTAGTTTTCAAGATCATGGCTCTGAACTCTACCTCTGATAATTTACTTAACTGCTTTACATTAATCTCATCTTCGATAGAGTTCTCTTGTTCTTTCATTTGGGATTTGTTTCACCATTTTGGCCATCTCAGTGGGTTTTGGAGCCTGTCAAATTTTCCCTGTGTGTATTGGTGTTATGCTGTTTGTGGCTCCCTCTACTAAGTTTGAATGGGCCTGGGCAAGCCCACGTTAAACACAACGATCAAGTCTTAGTTTCCTGGGTAGATTTGCAAGCCCAGGAATGGTTCATTTATCCTCTAGCTTTTTCCTGGAGGCTAGTAGTCTCAGTTACTCAGTTCCTTGGAATGTAGCCCTGGTGTTCTACATAATGGGATTTCCAGAGGTTGGGATAGAGGCTGGTTGTTAATTAGTCTCAATTTGCATTTTTTGCCTCACCTGGAAAAAGCTGAATCTCCCGGCTTTTCCCCACATCTCTTGGAAGGAGCACACTGGCCACTGTCCCTTGTGGCCACAACTAAGCAAAAACTCTGATTGCCCTTCAAATCCCAGTTGTCTCCACAGTGTTCCAGCCCAGTTTGCCCTCCCTCTGAGGAAGCCCCCAGGTGAGTGGCTATGGCTATTTTAGCACTCTGTCCAGGCTCTCTGCACTGTGAAGTGAGCTTGGTCTTTATTGCCCAAGGGCGCTACTCACAGCTAAAACTGCTGCTGTCCATGGGCTCCCAGCCAGCCACCCTCTTAAGCCTCCGCAGATCCTACCAGTGTCCCTGGTTATATGGTCCTGTACTGCTGCTTTTCTGTTGCTTTTTTCTGAGGATTTGTCTTTATTTTTATTGTAATTCCCATTTGGTCTTGGGAGATCAATAGTAGTTTTCATTCACTCGGCCTCTATTTTCACATCCTCCAAGCCTATTTTGTGTGCAGCTGGGTTGCACAGGCCTTTCTGGTGCCCCCATACCCTGCAGGTCCTGCATGTAACTGGATCTCACAATCCCTTTGGGGACCTGACTCTATGACTATGTTATGGGCTGCTGGGTCGCACATGCCTCTCTGGTAACTCTTGTTCTTGTTCTTGTTCTTGTTCTTAAGGAGAATGCTTTTTAGTCTTTGCCCATTGAGTATGATGTTGGCTGTAGGTTTTTCATATATGGCCTTTATTATGTTGAGATATGATCCCTTTATTCCCACATCGCTGAGTTTTTTATCAACAATGGGTGCTGGATTTTTGTCATATTATTTTTTAGCATCTATTGATATGATCATATATTTTTTTCTTTCCTTTTCTTTATGTGGTGTACTACATTTATTGATTTGCAAATATTGTACCAACCTTGCATGCCTGGGATAAAACCCACTTGGTCATAATGAATAATTTTTTTGATGTATTGCTGTATCTGATTTGCTAATATTTTAAGAATTTTTGCATCTGTGCTCATGAGATATATTGGCCTGTAATTTTTTTGTTTTGTTTTGTTTTTAGTGTCTTTATCCGGTTTGGTATTAGGATTATGCTGGCCTCATAAAATGAGTTTGGAAGTTTTTTATATTCTTGGATTTTTTGGAATAGCTTGAGGAGAATGAGTATTAGATCTTCTTTGAATGTTCAGTATAACTCCCTTGTGTAGCCCTCCGAAACTGGGCATTTGTCCGCTGGGAGTCTCTTAATTTTATCTTCAATTCTTTTGTTGTTTTTGGTCTATTCAAGTTTTTTATCTCTTCCCCATTCAGTTTTGGGAGACTCTGTGTTTCTATAAATTTGTCCATTTCTTATAGATTGTCCAATTTGTTGGCATACAATTGTTCATAGTATGTTTCAATGATTTTTTGTATTTCTGTGTTGTCAGTTGTTATTTCTCCTTTGTCGTTTATTTTATTTTTTATTTGGTTCCTCACTTTTTGTTTCTGGGTGAGTCTGGCTAAAGGTTCATTGATCTTGTTTATCTTTTCAAAGAACCAGATTTTTTTTTTCTTGATCTTTTCAATTTGTTTTTTAAGTCTCTATGTTATATATTTTTTTTCTGCTCTGACCTTTACTATCCCTTCCTCCTACTAGCTCTGGGTTTTTCTTTTTGTTTACTCTCTAGTTCTTTAAGTTGTAGGGTTAGAAAGTCAATTAGGAATTTATCTTGATTCTTGAGGTAGGCCTTTAGTGCTATGAAGTTCCATCTTAGGACTGCTTTTGCTGTGTCCCATAAATATTGTATTGTTTTGTGTTCATTTTCAGTGGTTTGCAGAAAGTTTATAATTTCTTCCTTCATCTCATTAGTAACCCATTCATTGTTTAATAACATGCTATTTAGCATCCGAGTGTTTGAATGTTTTTTTTTTATTGTAATTGCATTCTAATTTTAAACCTCTGTCATCTGAGAAGATGCTTTATATAATTTTAATCTTCTTGAATTTGTAAAGACTTACTTTGTGTCCTAACATATGGTTTATTTTTTAGAATGTCCCATGTACACTTGAGAAGAATATATATTTTGCAGCTTTGGGGTGAAATGTTCTGTAAATATCAAAGAAGTCCAACTGATCTAGTTTGTCTTGTAAGGACTCTATGTACTTGTTAATTTTTTGTCTAGAAGGTGTCAGTTGTGTGTTAACATCACCCAATATTATTGTATTGCTATTAATCTCTCCCATGAAATCTTCCAAAAGTTTTAAATATATTTTGGTGCTCCCATATTTGGTTCATATATGTTTACTAGGGTTATATCCTCTTGTTGAATTTATTCTTTTGATATTAAGTAGTGACCTCCTCTGTCTCTTATTATGGCCCTTGTTTTGAAGTCTATCTTGTCAGATATCAGTATTGCTGCACCAGCTTTTTTTTCTTTTTCTTTTATTCTCACCCAAGGAAATTTTTCCATTTTTTGTTCAGATAGAGTGGGAGGGAGAGAAAGGAAGAGAGAGAGAGAAAGTAAAACATCAACATGAAAGGGGCACATTGAGTGGCTGCAACCCACACGACCAACCAGAGCTGGGGACAAACTGCAACCAAAGTATGTGCCCTTAGCGGGAACCGAACCCCGGTCTCTCTGGACCGCAGGCCGATGCTCTAATTGCTGAGCCAAACTGGCCAGGGCTAGCTTTTTTTTTTTTTTTCCCATTGCTTGGAATTTTTTTTTTTTCCATCCCTTCACTTTCATTCTGTGTGAGTGTTTTGTTGTTAGGTGTGTCTCTTGTAGGCAGCATATGTATGTGTTGTGTTTACTTATTCAATCAGCTACCCTATGTTTTTTTATTGGAGCATTTAAGTCATTTACATTTAAAGTTATTATTGATAGATACTTATTAGTTGCCATTTTAATTTTATTCTTGTGTTTCTTTCTCTTTCTCTCTGTTCCTTTTTCTTCTCTTAACAGCCCTTTCAGCATTTCTTGCAGTGCTGGTTTGGTGGTGGTAAATTTCTTTAGCTTTCTTTTTACCCATGAAACTCTTTATTTCTCTTTCAATTTTGAATGATAACCTTGCTGGATAGAGTAGTCTTGGTTTCAAACCCTTGTCTTACATTATTTTGTATACTTCATGCCACTACCTTCTGGCTTGCAGATTTTCTACTGAGAAATCAGCTGACAGTCTAATTGGAGCTCCCTTATAGATCATTTTCTGTCTCTCTCTTGCTTCTTTTAAGATTCTGTCTTTGTCTTTAATGTTTTACATTAATTTTTTATTTATTTTAGTGAGTGGAAGGGAGAGGGAGAGAGAGATTGAAACATCAATGAGAAAGAACATAGATTGGCCACCTCCTGCATGCCCCCCAATGGGGATCAGGCTCACAACCTGGGCATGTGCCCTGACAGGGAATTAAACCAGCTACCTCTTGTTGCATGCGTTGATGCTCATCCACTGATCCACTCTGGCCGGGCCAATATTTGCATTTTTATTATGATGTGTATAACTGTGGGTCTTCTGGCATTCATCTTACTTGGGCTTCTCTGTGTTTTCTGGACTTGTGTGACTTTTTCTTTCACCAGTTTAGGGAAGTTTTCTGTCATTATTTCTTCGAACAGGTTCTCTATTCCTTTCTCTGATTCTTCTTCTTCCTGTACCCCTATAATGTGAATGTTGTTATGTTTTGAATTGTCCCACAGCCCCCTTATGCTCTCTTCCTGCTTTTAAAATTTTTTTCCGTTTACTGCTCTATTTGGGTGTTTTTCTCTACCTTGTCTTTTAAGTTGCTGATTTGGTCTTCAGCTTCTTCTAATCTACTATTGAATCATTTTAATATATTTTTCATAACAGCTATGTCATTCTTTATTTCCTCTTGATTTTCATGCATAGCTTCTGTTTTTTAATGTGTATCTTCTACCTCTTTTTTTAAGCTGACATAGTTCCCAGTGAGTTCTTCATAATTCTTACGAAGTTGCTTGTTGTTTTCACCAAATTCTTTGAGCACCCTTAAAATTATTGCTTTGAATTCTTTATCTGACAAGTTGCTTTCTTCCATTTTCTGTAGTTCCTTTTTTAGTGATTTCTCTTTTTCTTTCTTTTGGGTGTTGTTTCTTTGTCTCCCCATTTTAGCCATCTTGTAGCTCAGGACCTGGTGAGGAATGTTTGAATGTATAGGCAGCTCACTGTATATCAAATAAGGCTGCTGTGCTTCCCAGACTGTTCTGTTGCATGTCTCCTCTTGCCTGCTATGGATCCTGGAGGATTGACTACCGGGGGCTGATATTGGTATTTCCTGGTAGGTGCTACTGATGAATCATGTGGGCCCCTCTGAAACTGTGTTCCCTGCTGGGTGCTGGTGCAACTTGCAGCTGTATTGCTTAAGCCCTGCTGGAGCTGCATTCCCTGCCCACACCATGGGCAGCTGGGTTGCACAAGTTCCACTGGAGCCCTGGCTCCCTGCCATTTTTGTGGGCGGCTAGGTTGTACAGTCAATGTTGGAGCCCTCACTCCCTGCTGATTCTGTGCGGAGCTGGAGCATACAGTCCCCTCTGAAGATTCAGATCCACACCTATCTTGTGGGCAGCTGGGTTGCACACCCACCCTGGAGCCTCAGCTCCCCACATGTTCCATCGGAAAGTAGATCACACAGGTTCCTCTTGAGCCCCAGCCCCCCACCACTCTTCTGTGCAGCTGGATTGGAGAAGCCTCTATGGAGGCCCAGGTTCTGTGGCTGGCTTACTGTTGCCCAGTGGGGTTCAGCTCCTTCTCAGCCTTTGCTGTAGTTTTTGGGAATGTGTCTCAGCTGCTGATCTGAGCTTCTGTTGACTGGAGATGGATGTCTGTTCCCCAGCCTCTGTTGCTGGGGGTATATCTCCACTCTGATCAGGTTGCTACTGTGGGGGATGATGCTGGGGTCCCAGCCATTTGAAGTTTCTACAGCAGACACCTTGACAGTTCCACTACTGTGTACTGGTCTATGTTGATACAGGTGTCCACTTTTCCAATGGTGCTAGGTGCACTGGTAGTTAAGATTGCTAAGCCCTAGCCACTCACAATGTCTCATTCCAGGGAAGACCCAGGATCTTCCAAAATGGTGGGACCTCCCTGTGGCACAGCTTGAAGCACCCTGAAGAGTCACTTACCCCAATAGGAGGATGCTCCTGGTCCACAACACAGGAACCTTCTGCTTCACATCTCTGCACTGCATCAGTTTGGTTGTCCACCTTGACATCCACTCACACTCTCTCACACGCTAGCTCACTCTCTCATGCACTCACCCTCCCTCTGGTCCTGCCCATCACCATCTTCCTAGATTTTCACCTCCTCTTTTATTTCTGACTTTGTGTATTTGGGTTCTCTCTTTCTGTTTCTTGGTGAGTCTAGCTAAGGGTCCATCAATCTTGTTTATCTTTTCAAAGAACCAGCCCTTTGTTTCATTGATCGTTTGAATTTCTTTTTTTTTTTTTTTGGTCTCTGTGTCATTTATTTCTTCTCTAATCTTTACTATTTCTTTCTTCTACTTGCTCTAGGGTTTTCTTTTTGTTTGCTTCCTAGTTCTTTAAGTTGTGAGGTTAGCTAGTCAATTAGAAATTTGTCTTGTTTCTTGAGGTAGACCTGTAGTGCTATGAACCTCTCTGTAAGAACTGCTTTCACTGCATCCCATAGATTTTCTGTTGTGTGTTCATTTTCATAAATTTTCAGGAATTTCTTAATTTCTTCCTTGATCTCTTTGGTAACCCATTCATTGTTTAGTAATGTGCTATTTAGGCTCCATGTGTTGAAATGTCTTTGTATGTTCTTATTGCAATTGGTTTCTATTTTATGACATTGTGATCTGAGAAGATGCTTGATATGATTTCAATCTTCTTGAACTTGTAGAGACTTAGTTTGTGTTCTAACATGTGGTCTATCTTTGAGAATGTCTCATGTGCACTTGAGAAGAATGTTGAGTTCTGCAGTTTTGGTCTAGTGATTCATTTAGAGCCTCTGTTTCCTTGTTAATTTTTTGTAGAGGATCTATCCTGTGATGTCAGTGGGGTGTTGAAGTCCATGCTATGATTGTATTGCTGTCAATTTCTCCTTTGAAGTCCTACAGAAGATTTTTAACATATTTTGGTGCTCCTATATTGGGTGCGTATATGTTTACCAGGGTTACAGCTTTCTGTTGGATAGATTTTTCAATATATGTAGTGGCCTTCTTTGTCTCTAGTTATAGCCTACAGTTTGAAAATGTTTTGTCAGATATGAATATTGCTACCCCAGCTTTATTTTCCCCCATTTTCTTGAAAGATTTTTTTTTCCATCCATTCACTGTCTACTTATGTGAGTTTTTTTTTGTTATGAGGTGGGTCTCTTGTAAACAACATATAGATGAGTCATGCTTTCTTATCCAATCAGCTACTCTGTGTCTTTTGATTGGAGCATTAAATCCACCTACATTTAAGGTTATTATCGATACGTACTTATTTATTGCCATTTTTGTTTATTGTGATTATATATATTTTTTCTATTTCTTCTACTATTTACTGCAGTCCTTTTAACACTTCTTGTAGTGCTGGTTTGGTGTTGATATATTCCCTTAGACGTCTTTTTTTTGTCTGGGATGCGCTTGATTTGACCTTCTATTTTGAATGATAGCCTTGCTTTATAAAGTAGTCTTGGATTTAGCTCCTTGTTTTTCATGATCTTGCTTACTTCATACCATTCCCTTCTGGCATGCAGTGTTTTTGTTGAGAAGTCAGCTGATAGCCTTATGGGGGTTCCTTTGTATGTAACCTATTACTTATCTCTTGCTGCCTTCTGGATTCTCTCTCTCTTTAATTTTGGCATTTTAATTATTATGTGTCTTGGTATGAGCCTGTTTCCTGTTTGGGTTCTTTTTACTTGGGGCCCTCTGTCCTTCTTGAACTTGAATGCCTTCTTCTTTCACCATGTTCATGAAGTTTTTGGCACTGTTTCTTCAAATATATTTTCTAACACTCACTCCTTTTCTTCTTCTGGAACTCCCATGATGGGAATATTGTTATATTTCTAATTGTCCAACAGTTCTCTTAAGCTGTCTTCCTAATTTTTAATTTTGATTTATTTTTGGTTTTCTGATTGGTTGGGTTTTTCTACCCAGATTTTTAATTCACTGATCCAGTCCTTTGCTTCCTCTCCTCTGATGGGAATTTGTTCCAATATGTTCTTCATTTCTGCTGTGTCATTCTTCATTTCTTTTTGGTGGTTTTTCATTTCTAATTGGTTGATTTTCAATGTTTTTATGTATTTAATCATGGTGTTGAGTTCTTTACTCATGCTTTTGAGCTTCCTCAAGATTATGGCTCTGAACTCTACCTCTGATAACTTGCTTAATTGCATTTCATTTATCTCTTCATTGATAAAGTTCTCTTGTTCTTTCATTTGTGATTTGTTTCTCTGTTTCACCATTTTGGCTGTTTCAGTGGGTTTTGGAGCCTGCCAATTTTTTTTTTTCTGTGGGTGTTGGTATTCTGCTGTTTGTGGCTCCCTTTACCAGGTTTGGATGAGTGTTGGAGGAGGCATGTTAAACACCACTGTTATGTCTTACTTTCCTGGGTAGATTTGCAAGCCCAAGAAATGTTCAGCTATCCTCTAGCTTTTTGCCTGGAAGTTATTAGTCTTAGTTACTTGATGAGCCTAGGGTTATAGTCCTCAGCCGAATAAAAAACTCTCTCAGGTGCTCAGCATAAGAGGATTTCTAGAGGGTGAGGCCAATGCTGACTGTTAATGAGCATCAATTTGCATTGCTCTTGCCCAGCTGGATGGGGTTAAATCTCCAAGGGAGGGGCTGCTGCTTCTCCCCAGAGCTCCAGGAAGTTGCTCCCCAAACTAGATAGCCCCCATCATTTGTGGCCATGACTCAGAAAAAAGTCTGAGTACCCTCCTCATCCTGAGTGTCTACACAGTGCCAGTCCAGTCCACCCTCCCTCTACCAGAGCCCAAGGTGAGTGGCTGTAGCTAATTTAGTGCTCTGTCCCAACCCTCTGTGCTGTGGAGCCTGCTTGAGGTTTTAACCCTAAGGGACCTTCTCACAGCTAAAATAGCTGCTGTCTGTAGGATTCCCACCCACCCTCTTGCACCTCCACAGATTTAACAGGCTCAATTCAGTGTTCTTTTCTCCTGTCACTGGTGATATGGGTCCTCTCCAGCGTTTTTTCTGTTTCTTTTTTCTGATGATTTGTCTTTATTTTAGTTGTAATTCCAGTTTGGTCCTGGCAGATGGTTGTGTAGCTTCATTTCATTCTGCTGCAATTTTGGAATCCACTGGATGATAATATTTGTTGAATGGGGCTGGTTTGGTGCTTAATTTGTTTACTTTATTTTCAAATCTAGGTAGTGAAAGGGAGGGGTTTGGGAGACTGGGTGAAAAAGATGAAGGGATTAAGAAGTAGTTATAAAACACAGGAGTCTACAGTATAGAATGGGGAATATATTTAATAATATTGAGATAACTTTGTATGGTGCCAGGTAGATACTGGAAATATTGGTGGGGGGGGCACTTTGTAAAGTATGATTGTCTAACTGCTATGCTGCACACCTGAAACTGATATAAAATAATATTGAAGGTAAATTGTAAGTGAACAAAACAATAACTAGATAGTAAAATCCTGGTTGAGCTCACAGTAGAAATTCAAGAAATACATATTAGTATATTCCAAAATTAAACTAAAAAAATTTGGGATGATTTGTTGCTTTGTGTGATTTTTTTCTCTTCTTCTTTAATCAGTCTGTGGAACCCTGGCTGGTTTTGCTCAGCTGTTGGAGTGTCGGCCTGTGGACCAGAGAGGCCCGGGTTCAGTTCCCGCAAGGGGCACTTACCAAAAAAAAAAGCTTCACTAGAGGGGAATTTAATCAGTCTGTGGATAATTAAGAAATTACTGTGAAAGTTAAAATTTCTCTCTGCTTCTCAGTTAATGAGTAATATGCTTCCTAAATTTGATCTCAATTATTTGTATTGAGTTATTTCTTAAGAGCTCATTTCTATTAATTTGTGGGCAGGACAAGCCTGATTTATTTATAGCTTCAAATTGAGGAGGTATTTTTTTTTTTTTTTAAGACATATACTTTCTGGAAGACCTGTTGCAATTTACAGACTTATACATAAGGCAGAATAAGACAATTAAGTTTTAAACAGAATAGATGTGTGTTACAGAAATTAGGCACAGTAGATGCCGATGGGTAAATGACTTGAGCAGTTTCCAAACAGCAAAGGAAAAAAGGGAGATTGGATTGTACAACTTTTTTTATTGTTGACTCTATTACAAATGTCCCCCATTTTGCATCCCTTTTCCCCTATCCACCCAACACATGCCCCACCCCAGGTCTGCCCCACACTATTGCCTTTGACAGAACTTTTTATAACAATCAACAGTGTCTTCAATGAGAATTTTGTAGAAGGTGGGCAACTTTAAATAAATGGGTTGTCTATCGACTACAAGATTGAAGGTATATTGTTAAATTGTTCAACAGTGTGAACATTTTTCACAAAGGGATTCAAATAATATGATCTAGATAGTTTGCTTTTTAGTAATCACACTTTACAGGGGCTAGAGATTAATGATGATTATTCTGAGCCAGTTTACTAAAGATGCTGGGGAGTGGTCAATTCAGAATTGAGCCCCTGCAGTAAGCATAACTTTTGTGTTTTATTAGTTCCAGAGTGGCAACATGACATTCCAAATGTGATGGGGACAAAGCCATTATTCTATTGGGAAAGTTTTACAGCAGGCTTGTGTTCCCACTTAGTGAGAAGACCAACTCATTTCCAAAGCCCCATGGGTAACAGTAGCATTCACAAATGGAGGTAGGAGACTTTACAGGAAAGTGCTTCGGATGTTTCCAAACATTTCATATACTGTTCATTGTTTGAGATCCTAATATTCTCTGTCCAATAGCTAGACATTCTAGGAAGTTTATTGACTACTTTTCAATGATACATTATCAAGTGTCTAGAATTTATGGATTACAACCTATAAATCAAAATATTTGTGTAAAATGCATATTTCCTCCAATTTAAAATGTGATGCTGAGAAAGATTATAGGAATATTTAGCCTATGTGTGTATAACATAATATATTATAAATTATAATAATACATTATATTTATGTTATATTATTTTATAACATATAATATATTTATATGTATTTGATAATGTAAACAAAATATATTTGCAATTTGGGCACACAGATTACTCCAACTTTTCTTCTTCCTATCCCAAAAGATATACGCCTTTAAGATGTAATGTTTAAGTAAGTTGTCTGTTTCTCTCTTTCTCTGTTCCTCTTTCTTGTTGCTGGGTAAGACTCTGAGTCCTTTGAGTATTTATTATTTTGTTAAACTTATGACTGAATTTCCAACTGCTAGTGAGACAAAGTTTCCTGCCTCAGAGTCTTTCCATTTGTTATTCTCACTGTAGAACAACAGTCTCTTCACCCCACCTCCTTCTGGGTTAGCTCCTAGTCATCCTCATGGCCCAACTTAAAATTCTCTTTATCTAGGAAGTCTTACCTGAAGTTTTCCTGAAACAGAGATTATATCCCTGTCTTACACATTCCAATAGAGTCGCTTCTTTAAAATTTTCGCTATAGAAATCCAGCAATTTCAGTTCTGGGTATATACCCAAAGGAAATGAAAACAGGATGTCAAAGGAATATCTACATCACCATGTTTATTGCAATGTTATTTACAATAGCTAAGATATGAAATAACCTAAGTGTCCACTGACAGATGAATGAATATAGAAAATGTCACACACACACACACACACACACACACACACACACACACACAATGCAATACTATTCAGCCATGAGAAGGAAGGAAATCTTGCCATTTGCAACAACATGAATGGACCTTGAGGGCATTATAAGTGAGATAAGTCAGACAAAGACAAATATTGTATGAGCTAACTTAAATGTGAAATATATAAAAGCTGAACTCATAATAACAGAGAGTAGAATGGTGGTTACCAGGGGCTGGGAGTTGGGGTGTGTGGGGAGATGTTTAAGGGTATAAACTTGCAACTCATAGATAAATAAGTTCTAGAGATCTAAAGCACAGGGTAGTGGTTACAGTCAGCAATACCATATTACAAACTTCAAAGTTACTGGGAGACTAGATCTCAGTTGTTTTCAACACAAGAAAGAAATGGTAACTATGCGACATGATAGAGGTGTTAGCAAATAATACTGAAGTAATCAAATTTCAATACATATAAATAATATCAAATCAACATGTCATAAACCTTTGACTTACACAAATGTCAAATATATCTTAATACAAATAACTTTATTGTGAAAACTTTTAAACATCCTAACTAGAGAGAATAGTATAATGAAATCCCACTTGTAAATTTTGTATTAACTGTCTTATAAATTTTTTATTCAAAATTTGTTTTTCCAGGCAGAATTTAAGTTCTATAAAATCAGAAACTGTGACGGATTTGTTTATTGCTTTATAACCTTAGTGCCTAGGACAGTGCTGGATAAATAGTAACCATTTAATAAACATGCATTCAGTGGCCCGGTCCCCTGTGAATCAGTTGGTTGAACATCATCCTGTGCACCAAAAGGTTGCTGGTTCGATTCCTGGTCAGAACACATGCTCAGGTTGCAGGTTTGATCCCTGGTCTGGGTGGGAGGCAACCGATCAATGTCTTTTTATCTCTTTTTCTTCCCCTCTTTCTAAAATCATAAAATATGTATTTTAATAAAGGCATTCAGTGAATGACTGTATCAAAAAATTAATGAGGATGATAACAAGCCTTGTTTTAGTTTTCTTAAGATAGAAGTAATGCAGACATCTTTACTTTTTATTTATTTTTAATTAATATATTTATTTTTGTTACAGATGTTTCTCATTTTCATTCCAATGATTCACCCCAGCACCTCTCCTTGCTCTGTCCCCATCTTTGTTGTCTATGTCCATTGTTCACGCATACATGCATATAAGTTCTGTGGTTTAGTTCTTCCCCACCACCCCCTCTTCTGGGAATTGCCAGTGTGTACCCCACTTTCACATCTCTGGGACTACCTCATTCATCAGACTGTTATGTTCATTATATTCCACAAATAAGTGAGATCATATGATACTTGTCTTTCTCTGCTTGGCTTGTTTCGCTTAGGATGATACTTTCTGGGTGCCTCCATGTCATCTCAAAGGATAAGAGATCTTTCTTTCTTATAGCTGCATAGTACTCCATTGTGTATAAGTACCACAGCTTTTTTATCCATTCGTCTACTGATAAACATTTGGGCGGTTTCCAGATCTTAGCTATCGTAAATAGTGCTGCTATGAACATGGGGGTACATATATTTTTTCTGATGGGTGTTTCAAGCTTCTTAGGGTATATTCCTAGAAGTGAGATCTGTGGGTCTAATGGAAGATCAATTTTTAATTTTTCAAGGTAACACCATATTATTTTTCATAATGGCTGCACCATTCTGCATTTCCACCACTAGTGTACTAGAGTCCCCTTTTTTCCACACCATCACCAACATTGTTGTTTGATGATTTGTTGATGGAAGCCATACTGACAGGTGTGAAGTGATACCTCACTGTTGTTTTAATTTGCATGTCTCTGATGATTAGTAATGTTGAGCATTTTTTCATATGTCTCTTAGCCATTTGTATGTCCTGTTTAGAGAGCTGTCTGTTTCGTTCCTCTGCCCATTTTTTAATTGGGTTCTTTGTCTTTGTTTTGTTGAGTTGTATGAGCACTCTATATATATTGGAAATTAACCCCTTATCTGATATATTATTGGTAATGATACTCTCCCATAGAGTGGGTTGCCTTTCCATTTTGATGATCGTATCTTTTGCTATGCAGAAGCTTTTGAGTTTGATGTAGTCCCATGTGTTTATTTTCTCCTTTGATTCTGTTGCCTTAGATGATGTATCACTGAAAATTGTGCTGCGTATGATGTCTGAAATTTTGTTGCCTACAGTTACTTCTAGGATTTTTATGGATTCATGAGTCACATTTAAGTCTTTTATCCATTTTCAGTTTATTCTTGAGTAGGGTGTACGTTGATGGTCTAGTTTCATTTTTCTGCATGTAGCTGTCCAATTTTCCCAGCACCATTTATTAAAGAGGCTGTCTTTACTCCACTATATGCTCTTGCCACCTTTGTCAAATATTAATTGAAGATATTGCCTTGGGTACATTTCTGAGTTTTCTGTTTTGTTCCACTGGTCCATATGCCTGTTCCTGTGCCAGTATCAGGCTGTTTTGATTACAGTGGCTGTGTAGTATAACCTGAAATCTGGTAATGTGATCCCTCCAACTTTGTTCTTCTTTTTCAACATTGCTGTGGCTATTCGAAGTCTTTTTTGGTTCCTTATAAACATTTGAAGTATTTGTTCTAGTTCTGTGAAGTATGTCGTTGGTATTTTGATGGAGATTGCATTGAATCTATAGATTTCTTTGGGTAGTATGGACATTTTAATGATGTCAATTCTTCCAATCCATGAACAGGGTATGTGCTTCCACTATTTTATATATTCCTCTATATTTTTTTTTCAATGACCTGTAGTATCTGCGAATAGGTCCTTTATTTTTTTGGTTAAGTTTTTTCCTATATATCTTAATTTTTTTGCTGCAATGGTAAATGTGATTGTTTTCTTAGTTTCTCTTTCTGTGAGTTCATCATTAGTGTATAATAATACCTTTGATTTCTTAATGTTAATTTTGTATCCTGCTACTTTGACAAATTTATTTTTTAAGTCTAGTAAATTTTTGATGGAGTCTTTAGGGTTTTCTACAAATAGTATCATGTCATCTGTGAATAATGACAGTTTCACTTCCTCCTTTCCAGTTTGGATCCCTTTTAATTTTACTTCCTGTCTGATTGCTATGTCTAAGACTTCCAGTACTATGTTAAATAAGAATGGTGAAAGTGGGCATCTTTTTCTTGTTTCTGTTCTTAAGGAAAGTGTTTTTAGTTTTTGCCCATTGAGTATGATGTTGGCTATTGGTCTTTCATATATGGCTTTTATTATGTTGAGATATGATCTCACTGTTCCCACATTGCTGAGCATTTTTATCTGAAATGGCTGCTGGATTTTGTTGAAGGCTTTCCCAGCATCTATCTATCTATTGATATGATCGTGTGGTTTTTATTCTTTATTTTGTTTATGTGGTATATTACATTTATTGATTTGCGAATATTGTACCAGCCTTGCATCCCTGGGATGAATCCCCCTTGGTCATGGTGACTAATTTTTTTGATGTGTTGCTGTATCCAATTTGCTAGTATTTTGTTCAGGATTTTGGCGTCTATGTTCATCAGGGATATTGGCCTGTAGTTTTCATTATTTGTAACGTCTTTTTCTCCTTTTGGAATTAGAATTATGCTGACCTCATAAAATGAGTTTGGAACTCTTCTTTCTTCTTAAATTTTTTGAAATAGTTTGAGAAAAATGGGTGTTTGTTCTTTTTTGAATGTTCGGTAAAACTCCCCCATGGAGCTGTCCAGGCCTGGGCTTTTGTTTCCTGGGAGAGACTTGATTACATCTTCAATTTGTTCTGTTGTTATTTTTCTGTTCAAGTTTTCTCTCTCTTTCTGATCCAGTTTTGGGAGACTATGTGTTTCTAGAAATTTGTTGCCATATAATTGTTCATAGTAGTTGTTAACAATTTTCTGTATTTCTGTGGTCAGTTGTTACTTCTCCTCTTTCATTTCTGATTTTCTGTATTTTGGTTATCTCTCTTTGTTTCTTGGTGAGTGTAGCTAAGGGTCCATCAATCTTGTTTATCTTTTCGGATAACCAGCTCTTTGTCTCATTGATCTTTTGAATTGTGCTTTTGGTCTCTATGTAATTTATTTCTTCTCTGATCTATACTATTTCCTTCCTTCTACTTGCTCTGGGGTTTTCTTTTTGTTTGCTTTCTAGTTATTTAATTTGTGAAGTTAGGTAGTCTATTAGAGATTTTTCTTGTTTCTTGAGGTAGGCCTGTAGTGCTATGAACTTCCCTCTCAGAACTGCTTTTGCTCTATGTCATAGATTTTCTGTTTCTCTGTGTTAATTTTCATTGGTTTCCATGAATTTTTTAATTTCTTCTTTGATCTCCATGGTAACACACATTCATTGTTCAACAACACGCTATTTAGCTTACATGTGTTCAAATGTCTTTCCATGTTCTTGTTGCAATTGATTTCTAGTTTTATGCCATTGTGATCTGAGCAGATGCTAGATATGATTTTGAACATATAGAGACTTAGTTTGTATCCTAAAATGTAGTCTATCTTTGAGAATGTAATATATGTACTTGAGAAGAATGTGAATTCTATAGTTTCTGGGTGTAGTTGTCTGTAGATATCTGTTAAATCCATTTGATCTAGCGCTTCATTTAGAGTCTGTGTTTCCTTCTTAATTTTTGTCTAGAAGATCTTTCCAGTGATATCAACGGGGTGATGACGTCCCCTGCTATGATTGTATTGCTGTTTGTTTCTCTTTTGAAGTCCTCCAGAAGATTTTTAATATATTTTGGTGCTCCTAAATTGGGTTGATATATGTTTACCAAGGTTATATCGTCCTGTTGGATAGATGCTTTCAATATTATGTAGTGGCCTTCTTTGTCTCTAGTTATGGCCTTAGTTTTGAAATCTATTTCATCAGATATGAATATCGCAACCCAGCTTTTTCTTTCCTTTCTGTTTGCTTGAAAATGTTTTTTCCACCCCTCACTTTCAACCTATGTGAGTCTTTTGTTTTGAAGTGGTTTTCTTGTAAACAACATATATGTGAGTCATGCTTTCTTATCCAGTCAGCTACTCTGTGTCTTTTTATTGATGCATTCAAACCATTCACATTTAAAATGATCATTGATATGTACTTATTTACTGCCATTTTTGTTTAGTGTGGTTATATTTTTCTTCCTATTTCTCCTGCTAATTACAGCAGTCCTTTTAACATTTCTTGCAGTGCTGGTTTGGTGTTATTATATTCCCTTAGCCTTTTTTTTTTTTTTTTCTGTCTGGAAAGCTTTTTATTTGACCTACTATTTTGAATGACAGCCTTGCTGGATAGAGTTGTCTTGGATTCAGATCCTTGTTTTTCATGACCTTGATTACTTCATGCCACTCTGTTCTGGCCTGTAGTGTTTCTGTTGAGAAGTCAGCTGGGAGCCTTATGTGGTTTCCTTTGTAGGTGACCTGTTACTTATCTCTGGCTGCCTTTATGATCCTCTCTTTGTCTTTAATTTTTGGCATTTAATTACTATGTGTCCTGGTGTGGGGCTGTTTTTTTTTTTGTTTGTTTGTTTTTTTGTTTTTATGTGGGGCTCTGTGTGCTTCTTGAACTTGAATGCCTTCTTCCTTCACCAAGTTAGGAAAGTTTTCTGTTACTATTTTATCAAATATATTCTCTAACCCTTGCCCATTTTCTTCCTCTTCGGGGACTCTTATGATGCGTATTTTATTACGTTTTCAGTTGTCTCACAGTTCTCTTAAACTGTCTTCCTGATTTTTAAATGTTTTTTCCTTTTGGTTTTCTGATTGGTTAATTTTTTTCTACCCTGTTATAATTCACTGATCCAGTCCCCAGCTTCCTCTACTGTGCTGGTTAGTTCTTCCAATGTGTTCTTAATTTCTGCTATGTCATTATTCCTTTTCACTTGTTTGGTTTTCAATGTTTCTATATCTTTATTCATGGTGCTGATGTCCTTACTCATGCTGTTGAGCTTCCTTATGATTATGGCTCTGAACTCTAACTCTACCTGTTATAATTTGCTTAGCTGCATTTCATTGATCTCATCTTTGATAGATTTCTCTTGTTCTTTTATTTCAGATTTGTTTCTTTGTTTCACCATTTTGGCTATCTCAGTTGGTTTCAGAGCCTGCCAAATTATCCCTGTTGGTATTGTTTTTCTGCTGTTTGTGGCTCCCTCTACTGGGTTTGCATGATCCCAGTGGGCCCACGTTGAACACCACTGTCAAGTCTTACTTTCCTGGGTAGTTGTGTAAGCGCAGGAAAGGTTCAGTTATCCTGTAGCTTTTTCCTGGTGGTTAGTAATCCCAGTTACTCAGTGACTTGGAATGGAGCCCTGGTGTTCTGCATAAGAGGATTTCCAGAGGGTTGGATAGATGCTTGTTGTTAATGAGTCTCAATTTGCATTACTTTACCTCACCTGGGACTGGCTGAATCTCCCAGTGGTGAGCTTCTGCCCCCCCCCCCACACACACACACACACACAGAGCTCTGGGAAGGAGCATACTGGCAACCATTCTTTGTGGCAAAAACTCTGAGCACTTTCCAAATTGGGTGTCTCCACAGAGTTACCACCCAGTCTGCCCTCCCTCTGAGGAAGCTCCGAGGTGAGTTGCTGTGGCTATTTTCGTGCTCCGTTCTGGCTCTTTGCACTGTGGAGCAGGTTTGGTCTTTATTCCTTTATGGTGATGCTCACCCATAAGACTGCTGTTGTCTGTGGGCTCCTAGCCTGCCACCCTCTCACACCTCTGCAGATCCTACCAGTGTCCCTGGTTATATGGTCCTGTACTGCTGCTTTTCTCTGAGGATTTGTGTTTATTTTAGTTGTAATTCCTATTTGATCCTAGGAGATCACCTCTGTAGCTTCCATTCACTCCGCGTCCATTTTCTATCCTCTATGCCTATCTTGTGCGCAGCTGGGTGGCACAGGCCTCTCTGGAGCCCCCTCTCTCTGCAGGTCCCTGTGGGTAACTGGATCACACAGTATTTTTGGGGTCCCGGCTCTATGCCTATTTTATGGGCTACTGGGTCACACAGGTCTCTCTGGTGCTTCAGTACTCCTCAGGTCCCGCGGGTAACTATATCACATATTCCCTGCTGCATCACACAGGCCTCTCTAGTGCTTTATCACTCCACAGGTCCCATGGGTAACTGGATCCACAGTTGCTCCTGGGTTGCACAGGACTCTGTGTTGCCCCCGCACCCTGCAGGTCCCGTGGGCAGACATCTGGATGCACCAGTCACTCTTGGGCTCCAGCTTCCCACCGCTCTTGTGAGCTACTGGATTGCACAGGCCTCCGTGAAGCCCCACGTCTTGCTGCTGGTGGCTGGGGAGTGCTGCTTCCCCATGGGGCTGAAATCCTGCTCAGCTTTTGCTGTAGTTTTGGGGATGGGACTCAGCTACTGGTCTGTGCTTCTGTTGCCTGGGGATGGATGTCTGCTCCCCAGCATCTGTTGCTGGGGGTATATCTCGACTCTGATTGGGCTGCTACTGTGGGGGATGGTGCTGGACTCTCATCTATCCTCGGCTTCTGTGAACAGCACCTTGGGAGCTCCACTACCGTGCACTGGTCTCTGTTTACACAGAGTGTCCACTGATCCGATGGTGCCAAGTGTGCTGGTTGGCTCAGGTTGCTGGGCCCTAGAAGCTCCCACTGCCTCCTCCCAGGGAAGACCCAGGATCTTCCAAAATGGTGGGACCTCCCCGCTGCACAGGGAGAAGCGCCCTGAAGAGTTGCCTACTGTGGTAGCCGGCTGCTCCTGTCCACAGCACAGAAACCTTCTGCTCCGTGTCTCTGCACTGCTTAGGTTTGGTTGTCCATCTTCACGTCCACTCATACTCTCTCACACACTAGCTCTCTCTCTCTCACATACTCACCCTCCCCTCCATTCTGCTCACCACCATCTTTAATATAGACATGTTTAATCCTTATAGGGAAGAGCAAATAGAAAAGAAGAAGTGATGACACAACAGACGGGAAAATGGGATTCCTGAAGAGTTGGGATTGGGGTCCATGGAGATTAATTCTGGATTGGCATAACTAATTGCCTTGGCTATCTCTGCTTCAATATTGTAAAGGCATCTCATATTAAAATCATCCAAAATCTACTCTTATGTTTTCCTCAAATCCTGTTCTCCCTATTTCTATTAATTGTTCTACTCTCCCTCCATGTGTTGAATCAGAAGTCCTTATTTCTAGTCCTAACTTTTCTATGTATTTTCTGTAGAGTCAGAGAGCAGACTAGATGATGTCAAAGGTATCCTCCAGCTGTAAAATTCAGAGGTTAATCCTGAGCCATCTCTGATTCTTCTCTTTTACTCATTTAACATATTCAACCCTCTGGCAGGTCTGTTCAAATTTTGTTTAGAACTTTGTTATCTCCCTGCTAGGCCAGTATATGTAATAGACTCCTGTGCAATGTATACACTGCTGCAACATTGATCGTCCTAAACACATTCCTAATCCAAACCTTCAATGTCTCCTAAGTAAATTCTAAACTGTTTAGACTAGCATTGGTGATGCTCTAAAATCTGGGCCCAACCAATCTCTCCAGACTTGTTTCTTACTTTTCTATAGACCCTATAATCCAACTGGATTGAATTGCCCTATTCTCCCTGTGAAAGTTTGACGTGTTCCAATCTCTCTGCCTTTGCTCAGGCCACTTACTCTTCCTGAAATGAATTTTCTTCTGTCACAGCATGTATTAGGCCTATTCATTCTTTAAGAGCCAGCTCAAATGCTTCTTACTCCATGAAACCTTCCTTGATTTTTTCTAGCCAGAAGTCACCTCCCTGCCATCTGAATACTTTGAATGTATTTTATAGTGCACATCTATTTTATATAAAGTTTACACAAATGCTTGACTAGACTAAGTTTTTTGAGAGACAGGGCCAGGGTTTTGATCATCCTCATTTATCTCCTAGTAATTTGTCCAGTGCCTAGCACAAAGCAGACACATGACACATAATTTTATGTGTGTCAATGTATTTTTTAAATTAACGAATCTTCTGTAGTTCATAAATTTTTCAGGTATACCATAACTGTATTAGCTAGGGTTCTTAAGGTAAATAGAACCAATAGGATATGTGTGTGTGTTTGTGTACATGTGAAGAGAGAGGGAGAGAATGGATAAAAAGAATTGTCCCATTGTCTCACATGATTATGGAGGCTAATATGTCCCAAGATCCACAGTCAGCAAGCTAGAAGCCCAGGACAGCTGATGGTGTAGTTTCTGTCTGAAAGCTGGCAGGCTCACAATCCAATAGAACTAATGTTTTAGTTTGAGTCCAAATGCATGCAGACAACATTAATAACAATGTCCCTGCTTGAGGGCAAGTCAAGCAGAAGGAATTCTCTCTTGCACTATTTCTTTGTTCTAATCAGGCCTTTAACAGATTGGATAAGGGTCATCCACATTAGGGAGGGCAATCTGCTTTACTCAGTCTACAAATTAAAATGTTAATCTCTTCCAGAATAATGTTTGACCAAATATCTGGGGGCGCCCCATAGCCCAGTCAAGTTGACACATAAAATGAACCATCACAAAAAAAGAAATTCCCAGCTTAAATTAATCAAATTTTACCTCATTTCATCCATTAAATACTCAAAAGCAGTAGAATGTATTAGAGCCTAAATAAATCAATAAATACAAATCATCAGTGAAATGCTTGCGCATATCTATGCCAAGGTCTATGGCTCCATTTTACTTAAAGCGTGGACTGTCTCAAGTGTAATAACAGAAACCAGAATATTTCCCTGAATATCAGGGATAAAATGTAGGCTTTTGTGCTCAACTTTCAAAATAAAGTGTATTTGAATACATACCTGTAGGTTCTGATGATCCATAGAGGTACATCCTTAGTACGGCCACCTTAGAGTGTCATAAGTGCATCCTGACATCAAATTTTAAGTACAATTATCTTTGTTCATTGTTCCACAGTAAATTTACTGTATTATATGGCTCAGGGGTGTGAAGACAGAAAATAATTACCTGCTGCCTAAATTTTTGATTTTTTATCTTTTCTATGTAGACATAAAACTATCCTTTTAATATCAGTCTAGCCCTACCAACATTTTCACATGCTTTTATGTGATTCTCTTCATTCTAACAAGTACCATTAAGAATATCAAGGATCAGCCCTGACTGGTTTGGCCCATCAGTTAGAGCATCAGCCTGCAGTCCATAGAGACCCGGCTTCAGTTCCCACTAAGGGTATGTATCTTGGTTGCAGTTTGTCCCCGGCCCTGGTTGGTCGTGCCGGTGGCAACCACTCGATGTGTCCCTTTCACGTCGTCTATGTTTCTCTCTCTCTCTCTCTCTCTCTCTCTCTCTCTGAACAAAAAATGGAAAAATGTCCTTGGATGAGAATAAAAAAGAAAGAATATCAAGGATCAGAGATGTAGATAGTTAAGGTAACCCAATAGTGTCAAACTTGTATAATTTTGTATGATCTGACAAATTTTGACAAGTAGATGCTCATCCAATCCCCCTTATAATCACTATGCCTATGGGAAAAAACATGGATGGAATCATGGATTACATATGCTAGCCAAGGGAACTTGCTGACTTATATAGGCACAGGGATATCTCTCGTTATGACTTCCCCAAGTAGAAGAACAATTGGTTATCCTATGTGCATGGCAGACAGGCCTGCATATACCTCCTTTCCCTTCCTATATCCACTCTATGATGGGGCGCAGAGTGCATTGATAAAGAGTCTCTGCTACATTGGAAGCAAGATGGGGGAATGAATGACCAGCACTGGGCAGCAGAACATTTGTATATTTATCCAGTTTGGTTATTCAGCTATGGGCACTTCTGAGTCTATAATGTTGTCCACTTGCAGTGAGGACTTACTAACCTGTTGATTTGCTTTCTATTTTTGTTGGATCCATTCCTAGCATATTTTTAAATGCTTAGGTATCTCTGCCAGTCAAACTTGTGGCAAATCATCATCCTCATCAAAAAGTATTCCAATGACCAAGCAACAACAAAGTCTACTTTCAAGAGCATACAACTTACAGAGTTAACAAGGACAAACAGATTCCCTAAGTATCTAAACTGCTATAATCATTGTACTCACTGTGGGAACCAAGTGTGTAATGTGGCATTTAGGATGTGCTCAAGCCTAAGGGTCTAAATTCATGTGATTTGGGGCTTGTTATTTGCTTACGTGCTACAAAAAGTAAATGGATGTAGATTGAGCATTATGGCCATCTCATATTTTTAGCATGAAAGTTTCCAAAATCAAATTATACACATTTGACAGGAAGCTTGGTATTATGCCAGAATCTCAAAGGTTTATGGGGACCAAACCAGAGACATAAATGAGAAAGGCGGGCTGACGGGATACTGGGGCAAAATGAAAATAATGTGTTCCAGCTTCAGAGGCCAGAAGTACCCCAGTCCCAGCCAATTGACTGCACTTTGGGAATGCAGGCCCAATGTAGCTACTATTCTACCATTTTTCTTTCTTCCAAATATGTTTCTATTTATTTTTCTTTTCTTTTTTTAGAGAGAGAGAGAGAAAGGGAGAGGGAGAGATAGAAACATCGATGTGAAAATCATCAATTGGCTGCCTCCTACACACTCCCAATGGGGATCAAGACTACAACACAGGCATGTGTCCTGACTGGAAACCAAACTGGTGACCTCTTGGAGTGTGGGATGATGTTCAATCCATTGATCCACACTGGCCAGGCTATCCTACTATTTTTAAAAAAATAGCTGGAAATCCAGATTTTTTTTTTCTGAAAAACTTTCTGATTTTTAAACATTGGTCACATATGTTCAGAGGCAGGGTTTGGCCTGCAAACTGCTATTCTCTGGTTTAGTAAAAGGGCAGTAAACTACAAATCAGAAGACCTAGATATAAACTTGATTATTCACTATAGCTATGAGATCTTTGACAAATCACTTAGTCTCTGTGGGCTTCTGCTTTTCCATCTGTAAGGTGGAGATAAAAATGCTTAGATGATTTTGCAACAGAATTGTGTGGATGAAGTAAATAGTGTACCTGAAACTGATTTGACATAGGCCACTCATTAGACAATGGTCCACTTTGGTGAACATTGGTTTGAAACAAATCAGGGATAATGGTAAGTTTGTTTCTCAATCAGCCTCATGAGCCTAAGGAAAAGACCACCAATTAAAAAAACAAAACAAAAACAAAAACAAACAAACAAAAAAAACCAACTTTAAAGCCAAAGAACATTAATCTTGAGGGAAAATGTAGAGGTTGTTAGCCAAGGCACTGTCCTTATACTAAAACCTGTTAATGTTTTGAAGAAAAAAATAGTTTTATTTTTTTCTGTGTTATTTTATTTTTTATTATTCAATTATAGTTGACATTCAATATTAGTTTCAGATGTATTGCATAGTGGTTAGACATTTATATAACTTATGAAGTGATTCCCCCGATAAGTCACTACCTACCTGGCCTTATACACAGTTATTACAATATTATTGACTATATTCTCTAGGCTGTACTTTATATCCCAGTGACTATTTTGTAACTGCAAATTTGTACTTCTTTTTTTTTTATATTTTATTAATTTTTTTGTTACAGATGTTTCTTCTTTTTTACCCCATTGGCACCCCACTCCCCACCACACCCCCGCCCCCACCCTGTCCCTGGCTCGGTTGTCAATGTCCATTGGTCATGCTTACATGCATATAACTTCTGTGGTTTAGCTCCTCCCACCCCGCACCCCCTCTTCTGAGGGATGTCAGTCTGTGCCCTACTTACATGTTTCTGGGTCTACCGTATTCCTCAGACTGTTATGTTCATTATATTCCGTATATAAGTGAGATCATGTGGTATTTGTCTTTTTCTGCTTGGCTTATTTTACTTAGGATAATATTTTCCAGGTCCCTCCATGTCGTCTCAAAGGATAAGAGATCTTTCTTTCTTACCGCTGCATAGTACTCCATTGTGTACATGTCCACTGTTTTTTTATCCATTCGTCTACTGATGGACACTTGGGCTGTTTCCAGATCTTAACTATTGTAAATAGTGCTGCTACAAACATGGGGGTACATATAGTCTTTCTGATTGGTGTTTCAGGCTTCTTAGGGTATATTCCTAGAAGCAGGATCACTGGGTCAAATAGAAGTTCAATTTTTAATTTTTTGAGGTAACACCATATTGTTTTCCATAGTGGCTGCATCAGTCTGCATTCCCACCCGCAGTGTACTAGAGTCCCCTTTTCTCCACAACCCTCGCCAACACTTGTTGTTTGATGATTTGTTGATGGCAGCCATTCTGACAGGTGTGAGGTGATAACTCATTGTTGTTTTAATTTGCATCTCTCTGATGATTAGTAATGTTGAGCATTTCTTCATATGTTTCTCAGCCATTTGTATGTCCTCTTTAGAGAGGTGTCTATTCAGCTCCTCTGCCCATTCTTTAATTGGGTGCTCTGTCTCCCTTTTGTGGAGATGTATGAGCACTGTATGTATACTGGAAAATAACCCCTTATCTGATATATCATTGGCAATGATGCTCTCCCATACAGTGGGTAACCTTTCCGTTTCGATGATTGTATCTTTTGCTGTGCAGAAGCTTTTGAGTTTGATGTAGTCCCATGTGTTCATTTTCCTCTTTGTTTCTATTGCCTTAGGTGATGTATCAGTGAATATTGTGCTGCGTATGATGTCTGAAATTTTGTTGCCTACAGTTACTTCTAGGATTTTAATCAATTCATGAGTCACATTTAAGTCTTTTATCCATTTTCAGTTTATTCTTGAGTAGGGTGTAAGTTGATGGTCTAGTTTCATTTTTCTGCATGTAGCTGTCCAATTTTCCCAGCACCATTTATTAAAGAGGCTGTCTTTACTCCACTGTATACTCTTGCCACATTTGTCAAATATTAATTGAGCATATTGCCTTGGGTCCATTTCTGGGTTCTCTATTCTGTTCCACTGGTCTATGTTCCTGTTCTTGTGCCAGTACCAGGCTGTTTTGATTACAGTGGCATTGCAGTATAACCAGAAATCTGGTAATGTGTTCCCTCCAACTTTGTTCTTCATTTTAAAGATTGCTGTAGCTATTCGAGGTCTTTTTTGGTTCCATAAAAACTTTTGAAGTACTTGTTCTAATTCTGTGATGTATGCTGTTGGTATTTTGATGGGGATTGCATTGAATCTATAAATTGCTTTGGGTAATATGGATATTATTATGATGTTAATGCTTCCAATCCATGAACAGGGTATGTGCTTCCACTTTTTTATATCTTCCTCTATTTCTTTTTTCAATGACCTGTAGTTTTCTGCAAATAGGTCCTTTATTTCTTGGGTTAAGTTTATTCCTAGGAATCTTAATTTTTTGGCCGCAATGATAAATGGGATTGTTTTCTTAGTTTCTCTTTCTGTGAGTACATCATTGGTGTATAAGAATGCCATCAATTTCTTGATGTTAATTTTGTATCCTGCTACTTTTCCAAATTTATTTATTAAGTCTAGTACATTTTTGATGGATTCTTTGGGGTTTTCTACGTATATTTTCATGACATCTGCAAATAATGACAGTTTTACTTCCTTCTTTCCAATTTGGATCCATGTTATTTTTTCTTCCTGTCTGATTGCTGTGGCTAAGACTTCCAATACTATGTTAAATAACAGTGGCAAAAGTGGACATCTCTGTCTTGTTCCTGCTCTTAAATGAAATTTTTTTTTTTTTTTTGCCCATTGAGTATGATGTTGGCTGTAGGTCTTTCATATATGGCCTTTATTATGTCGAGATATGATCCCTCTATTCTCACATTGCTGAACATTTTTATCAGAAATGGATGCTGGATTTTGTCAAATGCTTTTTCAGCATCTATTGATATGATCATGTGGTTTTTATTCTTCATTTTGTTTATGTGGTGTATCACATTTATGGATTTGCGAATATTGTACCAGCCTTGCATCCCTGGAATGAATCCCACTTGGTCATGGTGAATAATTTTTTTTGATATGTTGCTGGATCCGATTTGCTAGTGTTTTGTTCAGGTTTGGCGTCTGTGTTCATCAGGGATATTGGCCTGAGTTTTCCTTCTTTGTAGTATCTTTGTCTGGTGTTGGAATTAGAATTATGCCTGCATCATAGAATGTGTTTCGAAGTCTTCCTTCTTCTTGAATTTTTTGAAGTAGTTTGTGGAGAATGGGTTAGTTCTTTTTTGAATGTTCGGTAAAAGTCCCCCGTGAAGCCATCAGGGCCTGGGATTTTGTTTGCTGGGAGAGTCTTGATTACCTCTTCAATTTCCTTAGTTGTTATTGGTCTGTTCAAGTTTTCTATCTCTTCTCGGTCCAGTTATGGGAGACTGTGTGTTTCTAGAAATTTGTCCATTTTGCTTAGATTGTGGAATTTGTTGCCATATAGTTGTTCATAGTAGCTGTTAATGATCTTTTGTATTTCTGTGGTGTCAGTTGTTACTTCTCCTCTTTCATTTCTGATCTTGTGTATTTGGGTTCTCTCTCTTTGTTTCTTGGTGAGTCTAGCTAAGGGTCCATCAATCTTGTTTATCTTTTCAAAATACCAGCTCCATGTTTTATTGAATCTTTGAATTGTTTTTTTTTTTTGGTCTCTATGTCTTTTATTTCTGGTCTGATCTTTACTATTTCCATCCTTCTACTTGCTCTGAGGTTTTCTTTTTGTTTGCTTTCTAATTCTTTAAGTTGTGAGGTTAGACAGTCAATTAGAAATTTTTCTTGTTTCTTGAGGTAGGCCTGTAGTGCTATGAACTTCCCTCTCAGAACTGCTTTCGCTGCATCCCATAGATTTTATGTTGTTGTGTGTTCGTTTTCATTGGTTTCCAGGACGTTTTTAATTTCTTCCTTGATCTCCTTGGTGACCCATTCATTGTTTAATAATATGGTGTTTAGCCTCCATGTGTTGAAATGTCTTTGCATCTTCTTGTTGCAATTTATTTCTAGTTTTATGCCATTGTGATCTGAGAAGATGCTTGATATGATTTCAATCTTCTTGAACTTGTAGAGATTTAGTCTGTGTCCTATCATGGGGTCTATTTTGAGAATGTCCCATGTGCACTTGACAAGAATGTGTATTCTGTAGTTTTGGGGTATAATTCAGTGTAGATATGTATTAAATCCATTTGGTCTAGTGCTTCATTTAGAGTCTCTGTTTCCTTGCTAATTTTTTGTCTAGAAGATGTGTCCAGTGGTGTCAACGGGGTGTTGAAGTCCCCTGCTATGATTGTATTGTTGTCAATTTCTCCTTGGAAGTCCTCCAGAAGATTTTTAATATATTTTGGTGCTCCTATATTGGGTGCATATATGTTTATCTAGTTTATATCTTCCTGTTGGATAGATCCTTTCAATATTATGTAGTGGCCTTCGTTGTCTCTAGTTATGGCCTTCATTTTGAAATCTATTTTATCAGATATGAGTATTGCTACCCCAGCTTTCTTTTGCTCTCCATTTGCTTAGAAAAAAATTTTTTCCATCCCTTCACTTTCAACCTATGTGAGTCTTTTGTTGTGAGGTGGGTCTCTTTTAAACAACATATAGATGAGTCATGCTTTCTTTTCCAATGAGCTACTGTGTGTCTTTTTATGGAAGCATTCAATCCATTTACATTTAAGGTGATTATTGATATGTACTTATTTATTGCCATTTTGGTTTAGTGTGGTTCTATTTTTCTTCCCATTTCTCCTGCTAATTACAGCAGTTTTGTTTTGTTTGTTTTTTTTAACATTTCTTACAGTGCTGGTTTGGTGCTAATGTATTCCCTTAGCCTTTTTTTTTGTCTGGGAAGCTCTTTATTTGTCCTTCTATTTTGAATGATAGCCTTGCTGGGTAGAGTAGTCTTGGATTCAGATTCTTGTTTTTTATGACCTTGATTACTTCATGTCATTCCCTTCTGGCCTGTAGTGTTTCTGTTGAGAAGTCAGCTGAGAGTCTTATGTTTTTTTGGGGTTTTTTTTGTAGGTAACCTGTTGCTTATCTTTTGCTGCTTTTAGGATTCTTTTTTTTTGTTTTGGATTTTTGGCATTTTAATTACTATGTGTCTTAGTGTGGGCCTGTTTGGGTTCTTCTTACTTGGTACTCTCTGTACTTTTAGAACTTGAATGACTTGAATGCCATCTTCCTTCACCAAATTAGGGAAGTTTTCTGTCACTATTTTTTTTTTAATATATTCTCTAACCCTTGCTCATTTTCTTTTTCTTTGGGGACTCCTATGATGGGAATATTATTACATTTCCAGTTTTCCCACAGTTCTCTTACACTGTCTTCCTGTTTTTTAATTGTTTTTTCCTTTTTGTTTTCTGATTGGTTGATTTTTTTCTACCTTATCTTCTAATTCACTGATCCGGTCCTCAGCTTCCTCTACTCTGCTTTTTAAACCTTCCAATGTGTTTTTCATTTCTGATATGTCATTTTTTATCTCTTCTTGATGTTTTTAAATTTCCCATAGGCTTATTTCAGCATCTCTATGTCTTTACTCATGCTGTTGAGCTTCGTCAAGATCACTGCACTCAATTCTAGCTCTTTTAACATGCCTAACTGCTCCACATTGATCTTATCTTTAGTGGAGATGTCTTGCTCTTTCATTTGGCTTCTGTTTCTGTGTTTCACCATTTTGGCTATCACAGTGGGCTTTGTAGCCTGTCAACTTTTCCCTGTGGGTGGTGGTGTTCTGCTGTTTGTGGCTCCCTCTCCAGGATCGAGTCAGTGTCCCTGGTTATATGGTCCTTGCAAGCTTCTTTTCTGTTGGCTTTTCCCATCGATTTGTCTGTGTTATAGTTGTAATTCCAGTTTGGTTCTGGGAGATGGTCTGTGTAGCTTCCGTTCACTCCGCCGCCATTTTGGAATTTCAAATTTGTAGTTCTTAATCCCTTTACCTTTTTCACCCAACCACCCAACCCTCCTCCTATCTGGCAACCAGCAGTTTGTTCTCTACATCTATAAGTTTGTTCGTTTGGTTGTTTGTGTTTTTTTGTCATTTAGATTCTATATATAAGTAAAATTATACAGTATTTATCTATCTCTGACTAATACCTCTTAGGTCTATTCATGCAATCACAAATGGTAATATTTCATTCTTTTTTATGACTATATAATATTCCAGTGTTTGTGTGTGTGTGTGTGTGTGTGTGTGTGTGTGTATTTATATGCGACATCTTCTTATCCACTTGTATCTTTATGAATACTTGGGTTGCTCCCATATCTTGGCTATTGTAAATAATGCTGCAATGAACATAAGGATGCATATATATTTTTAAATTAGAGATTTGGATTTCTCTGGATAAATACCCAGAAGTGGAATTGCTGGTTCATAAGGTAATTCTATTTTTAATTTTTTGAGGAACCTCCATGCTGTTTTCCATAGTGGCTGCACCACTTTGCAACCCCACCAACAGTGCCAGAGGTTTCTTTGCTCCATATCCACACCAACACTTGTTTGTTGATTTATTGATGATATTCATTCTGTCAGTGTGAGGTGATATCTCATTATGATCTTAACTTGCATTTCCCTGATAATTAGTGATGTTGAGCATTTTTTCATTTATTAATTACCCAGAGGTAGTCTCTTTAAAGTCAATAGTCATGGACCAGAAATTAAATCTTGAGCAAAAGTGGGAGTGTGTCGTGGTACTGGTGTTCGGAAGACTTGGGCATCTATCCAAGCCACACCTCAGCTTTGAGGGAGGGACCTTAAAGTCTCTAGCCCTGGTAAAATGGACAATGAAAGTTACATAATATAACCCCTGGCCTAAATTTTAAATCATGCTTGATGGTATATTCACCCATCATGAAGAAGCTAAGGGAAACGATAGGTTGCAAGTTTCAGTTCAGTGACTACATGAATAATTCATAAATCATTTTGTCAGGTTGTAACAATTATTTTGTTCTCTTGCAAATGCTTAGACCTAGTTGTGAAAAATTAACTGCGAAGAAAGTGAATATTTACATGCTTTGCTTTAAGGTTCAGAAGTGGTTGATAGAGATGTATCTGCTTAAACTTATTTTTCTAACTTACCTTCTGTTCTTTGGTTCTGCCCTATTTGACTGCATTTTTTTAGTCATTGATTAAGTGGACTAGATTTGGATGATTTGCTATATGAATAAAAGGATTATGATGATTCTCAGAAAATCACATTCCCATTCTCATAAAACCTGCCTTCTTTTCCTTTTTGAAAACACATCCTCATTAGGAAGTTAATATGATCCTGAAACATTGCATACACTGTTTTATAGTTTCATCTAAAATGTGTAAGTCATGTATAAATAAAATTATGTAAGGCTTGTGATGTGCTTTAACACATTTAGTTTTCTGTGTTTAAGTGGATGAGGGAGTATGAATCAAACAAGATCAGCCAGGAATTGATAAATACTAAAACTAAGTACATTGATCCTGGCCAGTATGAATCAATGGATTGAGCATTATCCCATGGACTTAGAGGTCCCAGTTCAATTCCCAGTCAAGGCACATGCACGGGTTGTGGGCTCAATCCCCAGTAGGGGGTGTACAGGAGGCAGCTAATTGTTCTTTCTCTCTCACATCGTTGTTTCTATCTCTCTCTCCCTTCCTCTCTCTATAAAAGAATCAATAGAAATGTGTTTTTTTACTGATGGACATTTGGGCTATCTCCAGATCTTAGCTATTATAAATAGTGCTGCTATGAACATGGGGGTACATATATTCTTTCTGATTAGTGTTTCAGACTTCTTAGGGTATATTCCTATAAGTGGGGTCACTGGATCAAATAGCAATTCAATTTTTAATTTTCTGAGGTAACACAATGTTGTTTTCCATAGTGGCTGCACCAGTCTGCATTCCCACCAGCAATGTACTAGAGTCCCCTTTTCTCCACACCCTCACCAACACTTGTTGTTTGATGATTTGTTGATGGCAGTCATGCTGACAGGGGTGAGGTGATACCTCATTGTTGTTTTAATTTCATCTGTCTGATGATTAGTGATGTTGAGCATTTCTTCCTATGTCTCTTGGCCATTTGTATGTTCTGTTTGGAGAGGTGTCTATTTAGTTCCTCTGCTCATTTTTTAATTGGATTCTTTGTCTTCCTTTTGTTACGTTGTATGAACACTCTATATATATTGGGAATTAACCCCTTATCTGATGTGTAATTGGCAATTATGTTCTCCCATAGAGTGGGTTGCCTTTCCATTTTGGTGGTTATTTCTTATGCTGTGCAGAAGCTTTTGAGTTTGAGTAGACAAATGAATAAAAAAGCTGTGCTACATATACACAATGGAGTACTACGCAACTATAAGAAAGAAAGATCTCTTATCCTTTGAGACATCATGGAGGGACCTGGAGAGTATTATTCTAAGCGAAACAAGCTAAGCAGAGAAATAAAAATATCACATGATCTCACTTATTTGTGGAATATAATAAACATAACAGTCTGAGGAATGGGGTAGTCCCAGAGACGTGGAAGTGGGGTACAGACTGACAATCCCCAGAAGAGTGGGTGGGGGAAGAGATAAACCACAGAACTTATATGCATGTATGCATGAACAATGAACATAGACAACAAAGCTGGGGACAGGACGGGATGGTGGGGGAGGGGGTATCATTGGGGGGAAAAGAAGAAACATCTGTAACAAAAATAAATTAAATAAAAAATTAAATATCTTTATTTTAAAAAATAAAGACATTTTTTAAAAAAACTAAGTGCATTGAAGTTTATCATACTATTCTCTCTAATATATATATATTTTTATCCTCACCTGAGGAATTTTTTTGCATTTATATTCAGATAGAGCAAAAGGGAGAAAGGGAGGAAGAGAGAAAGAGAGAGATATTGACATGACAGAGACGCATTGAGTGGCCGCCACCCACACAACCACAACCTGGGCCGGGGACAAACTGCAACTGAGGTACGTGCCCTTAGCGGGAACCCTACCCGGGTCTCTTCAGTCCATGGGCCGACGCTCTAACCGCTGAGCCAATCTGGCTAGGGCTCTCTCTAATACTTTATAATAAGGGAAAACAGCAAATTATTTTGCACAACGTCATAGTGATGTGATATTAGTTTACTACCCCAATGTCCACGAAAGTCCCTTTGTCTTTATTTTTAAATTAGTAATTGTAAAAGTGTATACTTATCGTGAAAAATTCAGAGTACAGAACATACAAACAGTAAGAGTTTCCTTTCACACTTCACTGCTACCTCTCTCCCATCCCACATGCTTCTTCAGAAGTAACAACAGTAAAATTTGGTTGTATCTTCATTCAGAATATTTAAATAAATTGTTTTCTTTATTGATATTAGAGAGAGAGGAAGGGAGAAGGAACGAGAAAGAGAAACGTAGATGAGAGAGAACATTAATTGGCCGCCTCCTGAATGCCCCCCACTGGGGATCAGGCCCACACTTGGGCATATGTCCTGACCTGAAATCAAACCAGTGACCTCCTGGTGCATGGGTCGATGCTCAACCACTGAGCCACACTGGCCAGGCCAGAGTATTTTTTAATTTTAAGGTTTAAAGGTTTCTTTATGCACACCTAGACATATGTAGAAATTAGTGGTTAAAAAATTGCTATGTTATAAAAGGCAATGTTATTTTATGGAAGGATCAATTCCTCACCGCCCCCCCCCCCCCAGTAAAATATGTCTCCAATCATATAAAGTCAATGAGTGGAAAAATAGATATCACTTAATAAAATTTTGTATATTGACAGATTTTGCTCTAACTATAAAGAAATACACTCCCTTTGTTAATAGGTTAAACTTTATTTGGATCAGAAAATAAAATAAATGTTGTTGAAATGGTTTTACTGTGTAAGGGCTGATTAACATATGGCCAACAAAAACAACTTGAAGGAATTCCTTTTTAATTGATCAACAACGTCTTTTGTTTGAATATGTTTTCACATGCACATTCCAGAAGGAAAACCAAACCCATGTAGTGCCAAGAAATCAGCTTGTGATTTTGGCTAATTTTATTTTATTTTATTATTTTTTTTTTTTTATGAATTTTTATTTATTTTTTTGTTACAGATATTTTACCTTTTACCCCATTGGCACCCCCACCCCACCCCCCTCCACCCTGTCCCCGGCTTAGTTGTCCATGTCCATTGGTCATGCATACATGCATATAAGTTCTGTGGTTTATCTCTTCCCACCCCCCCACCCCCCATCCCCTCTTCTGAGGGATGTCAGTCTGTGCCCTACTTCCATGTGTCTGGGTCTACTGTATTCCTCAGACTGTTATGTTCATTATATTCCGTATATAAGTGAGATCATGTGGTATTTGTCTTTTTCTGCTTGGCTTCTTTCACTTAGGATAATACTTTCCAGGTCCCTCCATGTCGTCTCAAAGGATAAGAGATCTTTCTTTCTTACCGCTGCATAGTACTCCATTGTGTATATGTACCACAGCTTTTTGATCCATTCGTCTACTGGTGGACACTTGGGCTGTTTCCAGATCTTAGCTATTGTAAATAGTGCTGCTATGAACATGGGGGTACATATATTCTTCCTGATTGGTGTTTCAGGCTTCTTAGGGTATATTCCCAGCAGTGGGATCACTGGGTCAAATGGAAGTTCAATTTTTAATTTTTTGAGGTAGCACCATATTGTTTTCCATAGCGGCTGCACCAGTCTGCATTCCCACCAGCAGTGTATTAGAGTTCCCTTTTCTCCACACCCTCGCCAACACTTGTTGTTTGATGATTTGTTGATGGCGGCCATTCTGACAGGTGTGAGGTGATACCTCATTGTTGTTTTAATTTGCATCTCTCGGATGATTAGTGATGTTGAGCATTTCTTCATATGTCTCTTGGCCATTTGTATGTCCTGTTTGGAGAGGTGTCTATTCAGCTCCTCTGCCCATTTTTTAATTGGGTTCTTTGTCTTCCTTTTGTGGAGTTGTGTGAGCTCTCTGTATATATTGGAAATTAACCCCTTATCTGATACATCATTGGCAATGATGTTCTCCCATACAGTGGGTTGCCTTTCCATTTTGATGATCGTTTCTTTTGCTGTGCAGAAGCTTTTTAGTTTGATGTAGTCCCATGTGTTCATTTTCTCCTTTATTTCTGTTGCCTTAGGTGATGTATCAGTGAAAATTCTGCTCCGTATGATGTCCGAAATTTTGTTGCCTACATTTTCTTCTAGAATTTTTATGGATTCACGGGTCACATTTAAGTCTTTTATCCATTTTGAGTTTATTTTTGTGTATGGTGTAAGTTGATGGTCGAGTTTCATTTTTTTGCATGTAGCTGTCCAATTTTCCCAACACCATTTATTAAAGAGGCTGTCTTTACTCCACTGTATGCTCTTGCCACCTTTGTCAAATATTAATTGAGCGTATTGCCTTGGGTCCATTTCTGGGTTTTCAGTTCTCTTCCACTGGTCTATATGCCTGTTCTTGTGCCAGTACCAGGCTGTTTTGGTTACAGTCGCTTTGTAGTATAACCTGATATCTGGTAATGTGATCCCTCCAACTTTGTTCTTCTTTTTCAAGATTGCTGTGGCTATTCGGGGTCTTTTTTGGTTCCATATGAACTTTTGAAGTATTTGTTCTAGTTCTATGAAATATGTCGTTGGTATTTTGATGGGGATTGCATTGAATCTATAGATTGCTTTGGGTAGTATGGACATTTTAATTATGTTAATTCTTCCAATCCATGAACAGGGTATGTTCTTCCAGTTTTTTATATCTTCCTCTATTTATTTTTTCAATGACCTGTAGTTTTCTGCAAATAGGTCCTTTACTTCTTTGGTTAAGTTTATTCCTAGGTATCGTAATTTTTTTGGAGCGATGGTAAATGGGATTATTTTTTCAGTTTCTCTTTCTGTGAGTTCATCATTGATGTACAAGAATGCCGTCGATTTCTTGACGTTAATTTTGTATCCTGCTACTTTGCCAAATTCATTTATTAAGTCTAATAGATTTTTGATGGAGTCTTTAGGGTTTTCTATGTACAATATCATGTCATCTGCAAATAATGACAGTTTCACTTCCTCCTTTCCAATTTGGATCCCTTTTATTTTTTCTTCATGTCTGATTGCTGTGGCTAAGACTTCCAGTACAATGTTAAACAAGAGTGGCGAAAGTGGACATCCCTGTCTTGTTCCTGTTCTTAATGGAAATGTTTTTAGTTTCTGTCCATTGAGTATGATGTTGGCTGTAGGTCTTTCATATATGGCCTTTATTATGTCGAGATATGATCCCTCTATTCCTACATTGCTGAGCGTTTTTATCAGAAATGGATGCTGGATTTTGTCGAATGCTTTTTCAGCATCTATTGATATGATCATGTGGTTTTTATTCTTCATTTTGTTTATGTGGTGTATCACGTTTATTGATTTGCGAATATTGTACCAGCCTTGCATCCCTGGAATGAATCCCACTTGGTCATGGTGAATAATTTTTTTGATGTATTTCTGGATCCGATTTGCTAGTATTTTGTTCAGGATTTTGGAGTCTATGTTCATCAGGGATATTGGCCTGTAGTTTTCTTTCTTCGTAGTGTCTTTTTCTGGTTTTGGAATTAGAATTATGCTGGCCTCATAGAACGTGTTTGGAAGTCTTCCTTCTTCTTGAATTTTTTGAAATAGTTTGAGGAGAATGGGTGTTAGTTCTTTTTTGAATGTTCGGTAAAACTCCCCCGTGAAACCATCTGGGCCTGGGCTTTTGTTTGCTGGGAGAGTCTTGATTACCTCTTCAATTTCCTTAGTTGTTATTGGTCTGTTCAAGTTTTCTATCTCTTCCGGGAATAGTTTTGGGAGACTGTGTGTTTCTAGAAATTTGTCCATTTCGCTGAGATTGTCTAATTTGTTGCCATATAGTTGTTCATAGTAGTTGTTAACTATCTTTTGTATTTCCGTGGTGTTGGGTGTTACTTCTCCTCTTTCATTTCTGATTTTGTGTATTTGGGTTCTCTCTCTTTGTTTCTTGGTGAGTCTAGCTAAGGGTCCATCAATCTTGTTTATCTTTTCAAAAAACCAGCTCTTGTTTCATTGATCCTTTGAATTGTTTTTTTTGGTCTCTATGTCATTTATTTCTGCTCTGATCTTTACTATTTCCTTCCTTCTACTTGCTCTGGGGTTTTCTTTTTGTTTGCTTTCTAATTCTTTAAGTTGTGAGGTTAGACAGTCAATTAGAAATTTTCTTGTTTTTTGAGGTAGGCCTGTAGTGCTATGAACTTCCCTCTCAGAACTGCTTTCGCTGCATCCCATAGATTTTGTGTTGTTGTGTGTTCATTTTCATTGGTTTCCAGGAAGTTTTTGATTTCTTCCTTGATCTCCTCGGTGACCCATTCATTGTTTAATAACATGCTATTTAGCCTCCATGTGTTGAAATGTCTTTGCATGTTCTTGTTGCAATTGATTTCTAGTTTCATGCCATTGTGATCTGAGAAGATGCTTGATATGATTTCAATCTTCTTGAACTTGTAGAGATTTAGTTTGTGTCCTATCATGTGGTCTATCTTTGAGAATGTCCCATGTGCACTTGAGAAGAATGTGTATTCTGTAGTTTTGGGGTGTAATTCTCTGTAGATATCTATTAAATCCATTGGTCTAGTGCTTCATTTAGAGTCTCTGTTTCCTTGCTAATTTTTTGCCTAGAGGATCTATCCAGTGCTGTCAACGGGGTGTTGAAGTCCCCAGCTATGATTGTATTGTTGTTGATTTCTCCTTGGAAGTCCTCCAGAAGATTTTTAATATATTTTGGTGCTCCTATATTGGGTGCATATATGTTTATCAAGGTTATATCTTCCTGTTGGATAGATCCTTTCAATATTATGTAGTGGCCGTCTTTGTCTCTAGTTATGGTCTTCATTTTGAAATCTATTTTATCAGATATGAGAATTGCTACCCCAGCTTTTTTTTGCTTTCCATTTGCTTGGAAAATTTTTTTCCATCCCTTCACTTTCAACCTATGTGAGTCTTTTGTTGAGAGATGGGTCTCTTGTAAACAACATATAGATGAGTCATGCTTTCTTATCCAATCAGCTACTCTGTGTCTCTTTATGGGAGCATTCAGTCCATTTACGTTTAAGGTGATTATTGATATGTACTATTTATTGCCATTTTTGTTTAGTGTGGTTCTATTTTTGTTCCCATTTCTACTGCTAATTACAGCAGTCCTTTTAACATTTCTTGCAGTGCTGGTTTGGTGCTAATGTATTCCCTTAGCTTTTTTTTGTCTGGGAAGCTCTTTATTTGATCTTCTATTTTGAATGATAGCCTTGCTGGGTAGAGTAGTCTTGGATTCAGATTCTTGTTTTTCATGACTTTGATTACTTCATGCCATTCCCTTCTGGCCTGTAGTGTTTCTTGTGAGAAGTCAGCTGAGAGCCTTATGGGGTTTCCCTTTGTAGGTAACCTGTTGCTTATCTCTTGCTGCTTTTAGGATTCTCTCTTTGTCTTTAATTTGTGGCATTTTAATTACTATGTGTCTTGGTGTGGGCCTGTTTGGGTTCTTCTTACTTGGGACTCTCTGTGCTTCTTGAACTTGAAGCCTTCTTCCTTCACCAAATTAGGGAAGTTTTCTCTCACTATTTTTTTGAATATATTCTCTATCCCTTGCTCCTTTTCTTCTTCTTCGGGGACTCCTATGATGCGAATATTATTACGTTTCCAGTTGTCCCATAGTTCTCTTAAGCTGTCTTCCTGTTTTTTAATAGTTTTTTCTTTTGTTTTTCTGATTGGTTGATTTTTTCTACCCTGTCTTCTAATTCGCTGATCCGGTCCTCAGCTTCCCCTACTCTGCTTTTAAACCTTCCAATGTGTTTTTCATTTCGGATATGTCATTTTTTATCTCTTCTGTTGGTTTTTAATTTCCATTGGCTTATTTTCAGTGTCTCTATGTCCTTACTCATGCTGTTCAGCTTCCTCAAGATCATGGCTCTGAATTCTAGCTCTGTTAACATGGATTTTGGCTAATTTTAAAGAATGAAGAGAAAGTAAATAATTTTGTTGTAATGTTTGGCACTGTTGATACTAGTGGCAACATAGGAATTCAGATTCACCAAGTTTACTGAATAATGAGGCGTAGAAGCTCTCAATATATTTTGAATGGGTGCTCTGTCTCCTTTTTCTATTCTGTAACCTCTCCAATCACCCCTCTCCATTTCACTGTCTTGTTCAGTTTTATGTAAACTTTTGAATATTGGCTCTGTTTCTCCCAGATGCCTAATATTTACTTCCAGCAATGATAAGAACCACAGATCCTAAGAGTGACCCTTCCTTGATTTTTCTCTGATTACTTTTAAGGTTTATAAAACACACTAGGCTTGACAGCTCTGAAGGCTCCAGATCTGTTTTTTTCTGTGGGCCATGTGCAGCATGGCACACCTCTGTCGCGTTGGCAATTGTCTTTCCTTTGCACCTGAAAGCACCCACATGTGGAAAAGGTCAGCTGCTCCATCCTTGGTGCTTCTTCTGAAAGGAAACAATTAGCCAGGATTCAGGGGCAGGCCCTTCTCTTTCTTACAGCATTTCTTGCATACTGCCCCCACTGCTTCCTCCAACACACACACACACACACACACTCATTTATTCACAAATTCTCTGGCTATGCGATCTAGTGTTTGGATATTGTACATATTTGTAAATATTTGCAGCTTTGTACCAAGTCCAGTGGTTAGGACCACATTCTTACCATAAAATGAAAAGTTGAGCCTGTTATCCAGATATCTGAGATGTAACTTTTGTATTAACTTGAGTGCTTTATATCTATGGCTCTCTATCAGGGTGGGTGGGTGGTGGAAGAGGGAGGACTGACTAAAATCCATGTATGTGGTCAACAAACGCATATGCAGATTGATGACCAATATATCTCCACAATTACATGTAAGGCATTAATTAATTATAGTAGCTTCTTAATTTTTTTTTCATCCTCACCCAAGGACATTTTTGCATTTATCTTCAGATACAGTGGGAGGGAGAGAGGGAGGGAGAGAGAGAGCGAAACATCGTGTGAGAGAGACACATGAACTGGTTGCCTCCTGCACAACCTCAACCAGAGCCGGGACAAACTGCAATCCAGGTACGTGTCCTTAGCAGGAACAGAACATGGTACTCCCTGGTCCTGCGGGCCGACACTCTTGAATGCTGAGCCAACTGGCCAGGGCTATAGTAGCTTCTTTTATTTGCTTTTTAAAAAGTGTGGAAAATATATATATATATATATATACAGATATATCTATATATACACACACACACACACACACAACACACACCACATAACATATTTTTTTTTATTTTAACCATTTTAAGTGTGCAAATACAGTGGCATTAATTATACTCACAAGGTGTACAACCATTACCACTATCTGTTTCCAAAATAGCTATGTCATCCCAAACAGAATCTGTGTCTCCCCCAAACCCTGGTAACTTATTTCACTTATCATAATGTTTTCAAGGTCATTTATCTTGTAGCCTGTGTCAGTGCTTCATTCCTCTTATGGATGAATAATATTTAGTTATTATACACACACACATATATCTCACATTTATTTATCCATTTTCTGGTTATGGATATTTGTGTGTTGTTTCCACCTTTAGGTGATCGTGAGTAATGCTGTTATAAACATCGGCATACAAGTATCTGTTTGAGTCCCTGTTTTCACTGTTCTTGGCTACATATCTGTGGATGTGAATTTTCCCAAGAACCACCAATTGTTTTCCTCAGTGGTTGCACCATCTTACATTCACATCAGTAATGTATAACTGTATAATAGTTCTAATTTCTCTACACCTTATCAGCATTTATTTTCCTTCCTTTTTTTTTTTGTAAATCATCCTAGTAGGTATAAAGTGCATCACCACTTTCTGTCACATATTTTCTCAATCCACTACTATCCTGTGGTGGGGGGGGAAGGGGGGTCCATTAAATATTTCATATTCAAAAGGTACTTTTCAAATTTAAAAAATTGAAAATCTAGTGTAGATTTTTAGAAATTCTGCACATTGATATTTTAAAATATTTCATATAATCCTCAGAGTAATACTGTGAAGTAGGTATTATTATCCGACATATGGAATAACTGAGGTTCTGAGAATTTAAAGAATTTGCAGAAGAAACAATTGTTTTGTCCTGTTCCCAATGCCAGTGAACTTTTCTCTGTTTTACGCTAATTACTTTCTGGATATGGACTGCTAAAACTTGGAAGGAGCAGGCACAGGTCTTTTAAAAAATCTTTAACATCTACTCTCCATACCAGGCCTACTGGTCTATACTTTTTCTCCTTTACTCTATCTGTACACCAAATTCTCTTTGTTTGATGGGCTCTCCTATGATACAAATCTTCAGAACGTCTCTATTTTTAAAATATTGTATAAGAAAACATTCTGAATCCCTAATACTGTGCTATAACTGCACAACATATATAAATAGACATAATATATACATTAAATTTGCATTATACATATAATGGATATGTGAAGATGGGAGAGAAAGGTAGAAAAAAAATGAAGTGTGGAAATCATTATCTTTTTATTTGGGACTCACTGATGAGGGTAGGCTTAAGTGACAAATAATACAGATCATTTCTCATTTCACAAATTCCAATAATAGCCCTCTTTTTTTTTTTTTTTTTGATATGTGCCCTAGTGGAACCCGGGACTCTCTGGTCCACAGGCCAATGCTCCAACCACTGAACCAAACTGGCTAGGGCTCCTGTTTCTTTTTGTAAATTACAAAATAAAATGCTATCTCTCGTAGGGAAGTCCCCCCTCTAAAATGCTTGGGGGAGTTGGAAGTGTGGGAACACTGAGCCAGAAATATCAGCGCTAATCAGACTATGCTCAAATTAACTCAACAAAACATGTTGTGACAGAGTCTGCTATTTATTTATTTGTTTATTCTTTCTTTTAAAATTATTTTATTCACCCAATGAAACCTTTATTTACTCTGCTTTGGTGCCAGATTTTCAGTTAGGAGCTGGGGATATGGAGAGTAATGAGGAATATCACGCCTTAGAGGAGCTTTGCAGTAGAGTGGGGGAGACAGGCCGGAAA